>NC_090444.1:1688795200-1689108631 GCF_031143425.1 Pleurodeles waltl | reverse complement strand
ATTTTGAGGTTTGCAAAGGATTCTGGGTAACCGAATCTGGTCAGAGCCCCACAAGTCACCCCATCTTGGATTCCCCTAGGTGTCTAGTTTTAAAAAACTGCGCTGGTTTGCTGGGTTTCCCCAGGTGCCGGCTGAGCTAGAGTCCAAAATCCACAGGTAGGCACTTTGTAAAAAACACCTCTGTTTTCTGTGAAAAAATGTGATGTGACCACATTGTGTTTTGGGCCATTTCCTTTCGTGGGCGCTAGGCCTACCCACACAAGTGAGGTACCATTTTTATCGGAAGACTTGGAGGAACGCTGGGTGGAAGGAAATTTGTGGCTCCTCCCAGATTCCAGAACTTTCTGTCACCGAAATTAGAGGAAAAAGTGTTTTTTTTTGGTCAAATTTTGAGGTTTGCAAAGGATTCTGGGTAACAGAACCTGGTCAGAACCCCACAAGTCACCCTGTCTTGGATTCCCCTAGGTGTCTAGTTTTAAAAAATGCGCTGGTTTGCCTGGTTTCCCCAGGTGCCGGCTGAGCTAGAGGCCAAAATCCATAGGTAGGCACTTTGTAAAAAACACCTCTGTTTTGTGTGAAAAAATGTGATGTGTCCACATTGTGTTTTGGGCCATTTCATTTCGTGGGCGCTAGGCCTACCCACACAAGTGAGGTACCATTTTTATCAGGAGACTTAGGGGAACGCTGGGTGGAAGGAAATTTGTGGCTCCTCTCAGATTCCAGAACTTTCTGTCACCAAAATGAGAGGAAAAAGTGTTTTTTTGGTCAAATATTGAGGTTTGCAAAGAATTCTGGGTAACAGAACTTGGTCACAGCCCCACAAGTCACCCCATCTTGGATTCCCCTAGGTGTCTAGTTTTAAAAAATGCACTGCTTTGCTAGGTTCCCCAGGTGCTGGCTGAGCTAGAGGCCAAAATCCACAGGTAGGCACTTTGTAAAAAACACCTATGTTTTCTGTGAAAAAATGTGATGTGACCACATTGTGTTTTGGGCCATTTCCTTTTGTGGGCGCTAGGCCTACCCACACAAGTGAGGTACCATTTTTATCGGGAGATTTGGCGGAACGGTGGGTGGAAGGAAATTTGTGGCTCCTCCCAGATTCCAGAACTTTCTGTCACCGAAATTAGAGGAAAAAGTGTTTTTTTGGTCATATTTTGAGGTTTGCAAAGGATTCTGGGTAATCGAATCTGGTAAGAGCCCCACAAGTCACCCCATCTTGGATTCCCCTAGGTGTCTAGTTTTAAAAAACTGCGCTGGTTTGCTGGGTTTCCCCAGGTGCCGGCTGAGCTAGAGTCCAAAATCCACAGGTAGGCACTTTGTAAAAAACACCTCTGTTTTCTGTGAAAAAATGTGATGTGACCACATTGTGTTTTGCGCCATTTCCTTTCGTGGGCGCTAGGCCTACCCACACAAGTGAGGTACCATTTTTATCGGAAGACTTGGAGGAACGCTGGGTGGAAGGAAATTTGTGGCTCCTCCCAGATTCCAGAACTTTCTGTCACCGAAATTAGAGGAAAAAGTGTTTTTTTTGGTCAAATTTTGAGGTTTGCAAAGGATTCTGGGTAACAGAACCTGGTCAGAGCCCCACAAGTCACCCTGTCTTGGATTCCCCTAGGTGTCTAGTTTTAAAAAATGTGATGGTTTGCTAGGTTTCCCCAGGTGCCGGCTGAGCTAGAGGCCAAAATCCACAGGTAGGCACTTTGTAAAAAACACCTCTGTTTTCTGTAAAAAAAATGTGATGTGTCCACGTTGTGTTTTGGGCCATTTCCTTTTGTGGGCGATAGGCCTACCCACACAAGTGAGGTACCATTTTTATCAGGAGACTTAGGGGAACGTTGGGTGGAAGGAAATTTGTGGCTCCTGTCAGATTCCAGAACTTTCTGTCACCGAAATGAGAGGAAAAAATGTTTTTTGGGCCAAATTTTGAGGTTTGCAAAGGATTCTGGGTAACAGAACCTGGTCAGAGCCCCACAAGTCACCCCATATTGGATTCTCCTAGGTGTGTAGTTTTAAAAAATGCGTTGGTTTGCTAGGTTTCCCCAGGTGCCGGCTGAGCTAGAGGCCAAAATCCACAGGTAGGCACTTTGTAAAAAACACCTCTGTTTTCTGTGAAAAAATGTGATGTGACCACATTGCGTTTTGGGCCATTTCCTTTCGTGGGCGCTAGGCCTACCCACACAAGTGAGGTACCATTTTTATCGGGAGATTTGGCGGAACGGTGGGTGGAAGGAAATTTGTGGCTCCTCCCAGATTCCAGAACTTTCTGTCACCGAAATTAGAGGAAAAAGTGTTTTTTTGGTCATATTTTGAGGTTTGCAAAGGATTCTGGGTAACCGAATCTGGTCAGAGCCCCACAAGTCACCCCATCTTGGATTCCCCTAGGTGTCTAGTTTTAAAAAACTGCGCTGGTTTGCTGGGTTTCCCCAGGTGCCGGCTGAGCTAGAGTCCAAAATCCACAGGTAGGCACTTTGTAAAAAACACCTCTGTTTTCTGTGAAAAAATGTGATGTGACCACATTGTGTTTTGGGCCATTTCCTTTCGTGGGCGCTAGGCCTACCCACACAAGTGAGGTACCATTTTTATCGGAAGACTTGGAGGAACGCTGGGTGGAAGGAAATTTGTGGCTCCTCCCAGATTCCAGAACTTTCTGTCACCGAAATTAGAGGAAAAAGTGTTTTTTTTTGGTCAAATTTTGAGGTTTGCAAAGGATTCTGGGTAACAGAACCTGGTCAGAACCCCACAAGTCACCCTGTCTTGGATTCCCCTAGGTGTCTAGTTTTCAAAAATGCGCTGGTTTGCCTGGTTTCCCCAGGTGCCGGCTGAGCTAGAGGCCAAAATCCATAGGTAGGCACTTTGTAAAAAACACCTCTGTTTTGTGTGAAAAAATGTGATGTGTCCACATTGTGTTTTGGGCCATTTCATTTCGTGGGCGCTAGGCCTACCCACACAAGTGAGGTACCATTTTTATCGGGAGACTTGGCGGAATGCTGGGTGGAAGGAAATTTGTGGCTCCTCCCAGATTCCAGAACTTTCTGTTACCGAAATGAGAGGAAAAAGTGTTTTTTTGGCCAAATTGTGAGGCTTGCAAAGGATTCTGGGTAACAGAACCTGGTCAGAGCCCCACAAGTCACCCCATCTTGGATTCCCCTAGGTGTCTAGTTTTAAAAAATGTGCTGGTTTGCTAGGTTTCCGCAGGTGCCGGCTGAGCTAGAGTCCAAAATCCACAGGTAGGCACTTTGTAAAAAACACCTATGTTTTCTGTGAAAAAATGTGATGTGACCACATTGTGTTTTGGGCCATTTCCTTTTGTGGGCGCTAGGCCTACCCACACAAGTGAGGTACCATTTTTATCGGGAGATTTGGCGGAACGGTGGGTGGAAGGAAATTTGTGGCTCCTCCCAGATTCCAGAACTTTCTGTCACCGAAATTAGAGGAAAAAGTGTTTTTTTGGTCATATTTTGAGGTTTGCAAAGGATTCTGGGTAATCGAATCTGGTCAGAGCCCCACAAGTCACCCCATCTTGGATTCCCCTAGGTGTCTAGTTTTAAAAAACTGCGCTGGTTTGCTGGGTTTCCCCAGGTGCCGGCTGAGCTAGAGGCCAAAATCCACAGGTAGGCACTTTGTAAAAAACACCTCTGTTTTCTGTGAAAAAATGTGATGTGACCACATTGTGTTTTGCACCATTTCCTTTCGTGGGCGCTAGGCCTACCCACACAAGTGAGGTACCATTTTTATCGGAAGACTTGGAGGAACGCTGGGTGGAAGGAAATTTGTGGCTCCTCCCAGATTCCAGAACTTTCTGTCACCGAAATTAGAGGAAAAAGTGTTTTTTTTGGTCAAATTTTGAGGTTTGCAAAGGATTCTGGGTAACAAAACCTGGTCAGAGCCCCACAAGTCACCCTGTCTTGGATTCCCCTAGGTGTCTAGTTTTAAAAAATGTGATGGTTTGCTAGGTTTCCCCAGGTGCCGGCTGAGCTAGAGGCCAACATCCACAGGTTGGCACTTTGTAAAAAACAACTCTGTTTTCTGTAAAAAAAATGTGATGTGTCCAGGTTGTGTTTTGGGCCATTTCCTTTCGTGGGCGCTAGGCCTACCCACACAAGTGAGGTACCATTTTTATCAGGAGACTTAGGGGAACGCTGGGTGGAAGGAAATTTGTGGCTCCTCCCAGAATCCAGAACTTTCTGTCACCGAAATTAGAGGAACAAGTGTTTTTTTGGTCAAATTTTGAGGGTTGCAAAGGATTCTGGGTAACAGAAGCTGGTCAGAGCCCCACAAGTCACCCCATCTTGGATTCCCCTAGGTGTCTAGTTTTAAAAAATGCGCTGGTTTGCTAGGTTTCCTAAGTGCCAGCTGAGCTAGAGGCCAAAATCCACAGGTAGGCACTTTGTAAAAAACACCTCTGTTTTCTGTGAAAAAAAGTGATGTGTCCACGTTGTGTTTTGGGCCATTTCCTTTCGTGGGCGCTAGGCCTACCCACTCAAGTGAGGTACCATTTTTATCGGGAGACATGGCGGAACGCTGGGTGGTAGGAAATTTGTGGCTCCTCCCAGATTCCAGAACTTTCTGTCACCGAAATGAGAGGAAAAAGTGTTTTTTTGGCCAAATTGTGAGGCTTGCAAAGGATTCTGGGTAACAGAACCTGGTCATAGCCCCACAAGTCACCCCATCTTGGATTCCCCTAGGTGTCTAGTTTTCAAAAATGCGCTGGTTTGCAAGGTTTCCCCAGGTGCCGGCTGAGCTAGAGGCCAAAATCCATAGGTAGGCACTTTGTAAAAAACACCTCTGTTTTGTGTGAAAAAATGTGATGTGTCCACATTGTGTTTTGGGCCATTTCATTTCGTGGGCGCTAGGCCTACCCACACAAGTGAGGTACCATTTTTATCAGGAGACTTAGGGGAACGCTGGGTGGAAGGAAATTTGTGGCTCCTCTCAGATTCCAGAACTTTCTGTCACCAAAATGAGAGGAAAAAGTGTTTTTTTGGTCAAATATTGAGGTTTGCAAAGGATTCTGGGTAACAGAACCTGGTCACAGCCCCACAAGTCACCCCGTCTTGGATTCCCCAGGTGTCTAGTTTTCAAAAATGCACTGGTTTGCTAGGTTCCCCAGGTGCTGGCTGAGCTAGAGGCCAAAATCCACAGGTAGGCACTTTGTAAAAAACTCCTCTGTTTTCTGTGAAAAAATGTGATGTGTCCACGTTGTGTTTTGGGCCATTTCCTTTCGTGGGCGCTATGCCTTCCCACACAAGTCAGGTACCATTTTTATCGGGAGACTTGTCGGAACTCTGGGTGGAAGGAAATTTGTGGCTCCTCCCACATTACAGAACTTTCTGTCACCGAAATGAGAGGAAAAAGTGTTTTTTTGGCCAAATTGTGAGGCTTGCAAAGGATTCTGGGTAACAGAACCTGGTCAGAGCCCCACAAGTCACCCCATCTTGGATTCCCTAGGCGTCTCGTTTTCAAAAATGTGCTGGTTTGCCAGGTTTCCGCAGGTGCCGGCTGAGCTAGAGGCCAAAATCCACAGGTAGGCACTTTGTAAAAAACACCTCTGTTTTCTGTGAAAAAATGTGATGTGACCACATTGTGTTTTGGGCCATTTCCTTTCGTAGGCGCTAGGCCTACCCACACAAGTGAGGTACCATTTTTATCGGTAGACTTGGCGGAACGCTGGGTGGAAGGAAATTTGTGGCTCCTCCCAGATTACAGAACTTTCTGTCACTGAAATTAGAGGAAAAAAGTGTTTTTTTGGTCATATTTTGAGGTTTGCAAAGGATTCTGGGT
The DNA here is from genome assembly GCF_031143425.1 of Pleurodeles waltl. Classification (NCBI taxonomy): domain Eukaryota; kingdom Metazoa; phylum Chordata; class Amphibia; order Caudata; family Salamandridae; genus Pleurodeles; species Pleurodeles waltl. Next base: position 1,689,102,850 of record NC_090444.1, on the reverse strand, counting down.
AACCGAATCTGGTCAGAGCCCCACAAGTCACCCCATCTTGGATTCCCCTAGGTGTCTAGTTTTAAAAAATGTGCTGGTTTGCTAGGTTTCCGCAGGTGCCGGCTGAGCTAGAGTCCAAAATCCACAGGTAGGCACTTTGTAAAAAACACCTATGTTTTCTGTGAAAAAATGTGATGTGACCACATTGTGTTTTGGGCCATTTCCTTTTGTGGGCGCTAGGCCTACCCACACAAGTGAGGTACCATTTTTATCGGGAGATTTGGCGGAACGGTGGGTGGAAGGAAATTTGTGGCTCCTCCCAGATTCCAGAACTTTCTGTCACCGAAATTAGAGGAAAAAGTGTTTTTTTGGTCATATTTTGAGGTTTGCAAAGGATTCTGGGTAATCGAATCTGGTCAGAGCCCCACAAGTCACCCCATCTTGGATTCCCCTAGGTGTCTAGTTTTAAAAAACTGCGCTGGTTTGCTGGGTTTCCCCAGGTGCCGGCTGAGCTAGAGTCCAAAATCCACAGGTAGGCACTTTGTAAAAAACACCTCTGTTTTCTGTGAAAAAATGTGATGTGACCACATTGTGTTTTGCGCCATTTCCTTTCGTGGGCGCTAGGCCTACCCACACAAGTGAGGTACCATTTTTATCGGAAGACTTGGAGGAACGCTGGGTGGAAGGAAATTTGTGGCTCCTCCCAGATTCCAGAACTTTCTGTCACCGAAATTAGAGGAAAAAGTGTTTTTTTTGGTCAAATTTTGAGGTTTGCAAAGGATTCTGGGTAACAGAACCTGGTCAGAGCCCCACAAGTCACCCTGTCTTGGATTCCCCTAGGTGTCTAGTTTTAAAAAATGTGATGGTTTGCTAGGTTTCCCCAGGTGCCGGCTGAGCTAGAGGCCAACATCCACAGGTTGGCAGTTTGTAAAAAACACCTCTGTTTTCTGTAAAAAAAATGTGATGTGTCCAGGTTGTGTTTTGGGCCATTTCCTTTCGTGGGCGCTAGGCCTACCCACACAAGTGAGGTACCATTTTTATCAGGAGACTTAGGGGAACGCTGGGTGGAAGGAAATTTGTGGCTCCTCCCAGAATCCAGAACTTTCTGTCACCGAAATTAGAGGAACAAGTGTTTTTTTGGTCAAATTTTGAGGGTTGCAAAGGATTCTGGGTAACAGAAGCTGGTCAGAGCCCCACAAGTCACCCCATCTTGGATTCCCCTAGGTGTCTAGTTTTAAAAAATGCGCTGGTTTGCTAGGTTTCCTAAGTGCCAGCTGAGCTAGAGGCCAAAATCCACAGGTAGGCACTTTGTAAAAAACACCTCTGTTTTCTGTGAAAAAAAGTGATGTGTCCACGTTGTGTTTTGGGCCATTTCCTTTCGTGGGCGCTAGGCCTACCCACACAAGTGAGGTACCATTTTTATCGGGAGACATGGCGGAACGCTGGGTGGTAGGAAATTTGTGGCTCCTCCCAGATTCCAGAACTTTCTGTCACCGAAATGAGAGGAAAAAGTGTTTTTTTGGCCAAATTGTGAGGCTTGCAAAGGATTCTGGGTAACAGAACCTGGTCATAGCCCCACAAGTCACCCCATCTTGGATTCCCCTAGGTGTCTAGTTTTCAAAAATGCGCTGGTTTGCAAGGTTTCCCCAGGTGCCGGCTGAGCTAGAGGCCAAAATCCATAGGTAGGCACTTTGTAAAAAACACCTCTGTTTTGTGTGAAAAAATGTGATGTGTCCACATTGTGTTTTGGGCCATTTCATTTCGTGGGCGCTAGGCCTACCCACACAAGTGAGGTACCATTTTTATCGGAAGACTTGGAGGAACGCTGGGTGGAAGGAAATTTGTGGCTCCTCCCAGATTCCAGAACTTTCTGTCACCGAAATTAGAGGAAAAAGTGTTTTTTTTGGTGAAATTTTGAGGTTTGCAAAGGATTCTGGGTAACAGAACCTGGTCAGAGCCCCACAAGTCACCCTGTGTTGGATTCCCCTAGGTGTCTAGTATTAAAAAATGTGATGGTTTGCTAGGTTTCCCCAGGTGCCGGCTGAGCTAGAGGCCAAAATCCACAGGTGGGCACTTTGTAAAAAATACCTCTGTTTTCTGTAAAAAATATGTGATGTGTCCACATTGTGTTTTGGGCCATTTCCTTTTGTGGGCGCTAGGCCTACCCACACAAGTGAGGTACCATTTTTATAGGGAGACTTAGGGGAACGCTGGGTGGAAGGAAATTTGTGGCTCCTCTCAGATTCCAGAACTTTCTGTCACCGAAATGAGAGCAAAAAATGTTTTTTTGGCCAAATTTTGAGGTTTGCAAAGGATTCTGGGTAACAGAACCTGGTCAGAGCCCCACAAGTCACCCCATCTTGGATTCCCCTAGGTGTCTAGTTTAAAAAAATGCGCTGGTTTGCTAGGTTTCCCCAGGTGCCGGCTGAGCTAGAGGCCAAAATCCACAGGTAGGCACTTTGTAAAAAACACCTCTGTTTTCTGTGAAAAAATGTGATTTGACCACATTGTGTTTTGTGCCATTTCATTTCGTGGGCGCTAGGCCTACCCACACAAGTGAGGTACCATTTTTATCAGGAGACTTAGGGGAACGCTGGGTGGAAGGAAATTTGTGGCTCCTCTCAGATTCCAGAACTTTCTGTCACCAAAATGAGAGGAAAAAGTGTTTTTTTGGTCAAATATTGAGGTTTGCAAAGGATTCTGTGTAACAGAACCTGGTCACAGCCCCACAAGTCACCCCGTCTTGGATTCCCCTAGGTGTCTAGTTTTCAAAAATGCACTGGTTTGCTAGGTTCCCCAGGTGCTGGCTGAGCTAGAGGCCAAAATCCACAGGTAGGCACTTTGTAAAAAACACCTCTGTTTTCTGTGAAAAAATGTGATGTGTCCACGTTGTGTTTTGGGCCATTTCCTTTCGTGGGCGCTAGGCCTACCCACACAAGTGAGGTACCATTTTTATCGGGAGACTTGGCGGAAGGCTGGGTGGAAGGAAATTTGTGGCTCCTCCCAGATTCCAGAACTTTCTGTTACCGAAATGAGAGGAAAAAGTGTTTTTTTGGCCAAATTGTGAGGCTTGCAAAGGATTCTGGGTAACAGAACATGGTCAGAGCCCCACAAGTCACCCCATCTTGGATTCCCCTAGGTGTCTAGTTTTCAAAAATGTGCTGGTTTGCTGGGTTTCCGCAGGTGCCGGCTGAGCTAGAGGCCAAAATCCACAGGTAGGCACTTTGTAAAAAACACCTCTGTATTCTGTGAAAAAATGTGATGTGACCACATTGTGTTTTGGGCCATTTCCTTTTGTGGGCGCTAGGCCTACCCACACAAGTGAGGTACCATTTTTATCGGGAGACTTTGCGGAACGCTGGGTGGAAGGAAATTTGTGGCTCCTCCCAGATTCCAGAACTTTCTGTCACCGAAATTAGAGGAAAAAGTGTTTTTTTGGTCATATTTTGAGGTTTGCAAAGGATTCTGGGTAACCGAATCTGGTCAGAGCCCCACAAGTCACCCCATCTTGGATTCCCCTAGGTGTCTAGTTTTAAAAAATGCGCTGGTTTGCTAGGTTTCCTAAGTGCCAGCTGAGCTAGAGGCCAAAATCCACAGGTAGGCACTTTGTAAAAAACACCTCTGTTTTCTGTGAAAAAATGTGATGTGACCACATTGTGTTTTGGGCCATTTCCTTTTGTGGGCGCTAGGCCTACCCACACAAGTGAGGTACCATTTTTATCGGAAGACTTGGAGGAATGCTGGGTGGAAGGAAATTTGTGGCTCCTCCCAGATTCCAGAACTTTCTGTCACCGAAATTAGAGGAAAAAGGGTTTTTTTTGGTCAAATTTTGAGGTTTGCTAAGGATTCTGGGTAACAGAACCTGGTCAGAGCCCCACAAGTCACCCTGTCTTGGATTCCCCTAGGTGTCTAGTTTTAAAAAATGTGATGGTTTGCTAGGTTTCCCCAGGTGCCGGCTGAGCTAGAGGCCAAAATCCACAGGTTGGCACTTTGTAAAAAACACCTCGGTTTTCTGTAAAAAAAATGTGATGTGTCCACGTTGTGTTTTGGGCCATTTCCTTTTGTGGGCGCTAGGCCTACCCACACAAGTGAGGTACCATTTTTATCGAGACACTTAGGGGAACGCTGGGTGGAAGGAAATTTGTGGCTCCTCTCAGATTCCAGAACTTTCTGTCACCAAAATGAGAGGAACAAGTGTTTTTTTGGTCAAATATTGAGGTTTGCAAAGGATTCTGGGTAACAGAACCTGGTCAGATCCCCACAAGTCACCCTGTCTTGGATTCCCCTAGGTGTCTAGTTTTAAAAAATGTGATGGTTTGCTAGGTTTCCCCAGGTGCCGGCTGAGCTAGTGGCCAAAATCCACAGGTAGGCACTTTGTAAAAAACACCTCTGTTTTCTGTAAAAGAAATGTGATGTGTCCACGTTGTGTTTTGGGCCATTTCCTTTTGTGGGCGCTAGGCCTACCCACACAAGTGAGGTACCATTTTTATCGGGAGACTTAGGGGAACGGTGGGTGGAAGGAAATTTGTGGCTCCTCTCAGATTCCAGAACTTTCTGTCACCGAAATGAGAGGAAAAAATGTTTTTTGGGCCAACTTTTGAGGTTTGCAAAGGATTCTGGGTAACAGAACCTGGTCAGAGCCCCACAAGTCACCCCATCTTGGATTCTCCTAGGTGTGTAGTTTTAAAAAATGTGCTGGTTTGCTAGGTTCCCCAGGTGCCGGCTGAGCTAGAGGCCAAAATCCACAGGTAGGCACTTTGTAAAAAACACCTCTGTTTTCTGTGAAAAAATGTGATGTGACCACATTGTGTTTTGGGCCATTTTCTTTCGTGGGCGCTAGGCCTACCCACACAAGTTAGGTACCATTTTTATTGGAAGACTTGGAGGAACGCTGGGTGGAAGGACATTTGTGGGCTCCTCCCAGATTCCAGAACTTTCTGTCACCGAAATTAGAGGAAAAAGTGTTTTTTTGGTCAAATTTTGAGGTTTGCAAAGGATTCTGGGTAACAGAACCTGGTCAGAGCCCCACAAGTCACCCCATCCTGGATTCCCCTAGGTGTCTAGTTTTAAAAAATGCGCTGGTTTGCTAGGTTTCCTAATTGCCAGCTGAGCTAGAGGCCAAAATCCACAGGTAGGCACTTTGTAAAAAACACCTCTGTTTTCTGTGAAAATAATGTGATGTGACCACATTGTGTTTGGGGCCATTTTCTTTCGTGGGCGCTAGGCCTACCCACACAAGTGAGGTACCATTTTTATCAGGAGACTTAGGGGAACGCTGGGTGGAAGTAAATTTGTGGCTCCTCTCAGATTCCAGAACTTTCTGTCACCAAAATGAGAGGAAAAAGTGTTTTTTTGGTCAAATATTGAGGTTTGCAAAGGATTCTGGGTAACAGAACTTGGTCACAGCCCCACAAGTCACCCCATCTTGGATTCCCCTAGGTGTCTAGTTTTCAAAAATACACTGGTCTGCTAGGTTCCCCAGGTGCTGGCTGAGCTAGAGGCCAAAATCCACAGGTAGGCACTTTGTAAAAAACACCTCTGTTTTCTATGAAAAAATGTGATGTGTCCAAGTTGTGTTTTGGGCCATTTGCTTTCGTGGGCGCTAGGCCTACCCACACAAGTGAGGTACCATTTTTATCGGGAGACTTGGCGGAACGCTGGGTGGAAGGAAATTTGTGGCTCCTCCCAGATTCCAGAACTTTCTGTTACCGAAATGAGAGGAAAAAGTGTTTTTTTGGCCAAATTGTGAGGCTTGCAAAGGATTCTGGGTAACAGAACCTGGTCAGAGCCCCACAAGTCACCCCATCTTGGATTCCCCTAGGTGTCTAGTTTTAAAAAATGTGCTGGTTTGCTAGGTTTCCGCAGGTGCCGGCTGAGCTAGACGCCAAAATCCACAGGTAGGCACTTTGTAAAAAACACCTCTGTTTTCTGTGAAAAAATGTGATGTGACCACATTGTGTTTTGGGCCATTTCCTTTCGTGGGCGCTAGGCCTACCCACACAAGTGAGGTACCATTTTTATCGGGAGACTTGGCGGAATGGTGGGTGGAAGGAAATTTGTGGCTCCTCCCAGATTCCAGAACTTTCTGTCACCGAAATTAGAGGAAAAAGTGTTTTTTTGGTCATATTTTGAGGTTTGCAAAGGATTCTGGGTAACAGAACCTGGTCAGAGCCCCACAAGTCACCCCATCTTGGATTCCCCTAGGTGTCTAGTTTTAAAAAATGCGCTGGTTTGCTAGGTTTCCTAAGTGCCAGCTGAGCTTGAGGCCAAAATCCACAGGTAGGCACTTTGTAAAAAACACCTCTGTTTTCTGTGAAAAAATGTGATGTGACCACATTGTGTTTTGGGCCATTTCCTTTCGTGGGCGCTAGGCCTACCCACACAAGTGAGGTACCATTTTTATCGGAAGACTTGGAGGAACGCTGGATGGAAGGAAATTTGTAGCTCCTCTCAGATTCCAGAACTTTCTGTCACCGAAATTAGAGGAAAAAGTGTTTTTTTGGTCAAATTTTGAGGTTTGCAAAGGATTCTGGGTAACAGAACCTGGTCAGAGCCCCACAAGTCACCCTGTCTTGGATTCCCCTAGGTGTCTAGTTTAAAAAAATGTGATGGTTTGCTAGGTTTCCCCAGGTGCCGGCTGAGCTAGAGGCCAAAATCCACAGGTAGGCACTTTGTAAAAAACACCTCTGTTTTCTGTAAAAAAAATGTGATGTGTCCACGTTGTGTTTTGGGCCATTTCCTTTTGTGGGCGCTAGGCCTACCCACACAAGTGAGGTACCATTTTTATCAGGAGACTTAGGGGAACGTTGGGTGGAAGGAAATTTGTGGCTCCTCTCAGATTCCAGAACTTTCTGTCACCGAAATGAGAGGAAAAAATGTTTTTTGGGCCAAATTTTGAGGTTTGCAAAGGATTCTGGGTAACAGAACCTGGTCAGAGCCCCACAAGTCACCCCATATTGGATTCTCCTAGGTGTGTAGTTTTAAAAAATGCGTTGGTTTGCTAGGTTTCCCCAGGTGCCGGCTGAGCTAGAGGCCAAAATCCACAGGTAGGCACTTTGTAAAAAACACCTCTGTTTTCTGTGAAAAAATGTGATGTGACCACATTGTGTTTTGGGCCATTTCCTTTCGTGGGCGCTAGGCCTACCCACACAAGTGAGGTACCATTTTTATCGGGAGATTTGGCGGAACGGTGGGTGGAAGGAAATTTGTGGCTCCTCCCAGATTCCAGAACTTTCTGTCACCGAAATTAGAGGAAAAAGTGTTTTTTTGGTCATATTTTGAGGTTTGCAAAGGATTCTGGGTAACCGAATCTGGTCAGAGCCCCACAAGTCACCCCATCTTGGATTCCCCTAGGTGTCTAGTTTTAAAAAACTGTGCTGGTTTGCTGGGTTTCGCCAGGTGCCGGCTGAGCTAGAGTCCAAAATCCACAGGTAGGCACTTTGTAAAAAACACCTCTGTTTTCTGTGAAAAAATGTGATGTGACCACATTGTGTTTTGCGCCATTTCCTTTCGTCTGCGCTAGGCCTACCCACACAAGTGAGGTACCATTTTTATCGGAAGACTTAGGGGAACGCTGGGTGGAAGGAAATTTGTGGCTCCTCACAGAATCCAGAACTTTCTGTCACCGAAATTAGAGGAACAAGTGTTTTTTTGGTCAAATTTTGAGGTTTGCAAAGGATTCAGTGTAACAGAACCTGGTCAGAGCCCCACAAGTCACCCCATCTTGGATTCCCCTAGGTGTCCAGTTTTAAAAAATGCGCTGGCTTGCTAGGTTTCCTAAGTGCCAGCTGAGCTAGAGGCCAAAATCCACAGGTAGGCACTTTGTAAAAAACACCTCTGTTTTGTGTGAAAAAATGTGATGTGTCCACATTGTGTTTTGGGCCATTTCCTTTCGTGGGCGCTAGGCCTACCCACACAAGTGAGGTACCATTTTTATCGGGAGACTTGGCGGAAAGCTGGGTGGAAGGAAATTTGTGGCTCTTCCCAGATTCCAGAACTTTCTGTCACCGAAATTAGAGGAAAAAGTGTTTTTTTGGTCACATTTTGAGGTTTGCAAAGGATTCTGGGTAACAGAACCTGGTCAGAGCCCCATAAGTCATCCTGTCTTGGATTCCCCTAGGTGTCTAGTTTTAAAAAATGCGCTGGTTTGCCTGGTTTCCCCAGGTGCCGGCTGAGCTAGAGGCCAAAATCTATAGGTAGGCACTTTGTAAAAAACACCTCTGTTTTGTGTGAAAAAATGTGATGTGTCCACATTGTGTTTTGGGCCATTTCATTTCGTGGGCGCTAGGCCTACCCACACAAGTGAGGTACCATTTTTATCATGAGACTTAGGGGAACGCTGGGTGGAAGGAAATTTGTGGCTCCTCTCAGATTCCAGAACTTTCTGTCACCAAAATGAGAGGAAAAAGTGTTTTTTTGGTCAAATATTGAGGTTTGCAAAGAATTCTGGGTAACAGAACTTGGTCACAGCCCCACAAGTCACCCCATCTTGGATTCCCCTAGGTGTCTAGTTTTAAAAAATGCACTGCTTTGCTAGGTTCCCCAGGTGCTGGCTGAGCTAGAGGCCAAAATCCACAGGTAGGCACTTTGTAAAAAACACCTCTGTTTTCTATGAAAAAATGTGATGTGTCCACGTTGTGTTTTGGGCCATTTCCTTTCGTGGGCACTAGGCCTACCCACACAAGTGAGGTACCATTTTTATCGGGAGACTTGGCGGAATGCTGGGTGGAAGGAAATTTGTGGCTCCTCCCAGATTCCAGAACTTTCTGTTACCGAAATGAGAGGAACAAGTGTTTTTTTGGCCAAATTGTGAGGCTTGCAAAGGATTCTGGGTAACAGAACCTGGTCAGAGCCCCACAAGTCACCCCATCTTGGATTCCCCTAGGTGTCTAGTTTTCAAAAATGCGCTGGTTTGCAAGGTTTCCCCAGGTGCCGGCTGAGCTAGAGGCCAAAATCCATAGGTAGGCACTTTGTAAAAAACACCTCTGTTTTGTGTGAAAAAATGTGATGTGTCCACATTGTGTTTTGGGCCATTTCATTTCGTAGGCGCTAGGCCTACCCACACAAGTGAGGTACCATTTTTATCAGGAGACTTAGGGGAACGCTGGGTGGAAGGAAATTTGTGGCTCCTCCCAGAATCCAGAACTTTCTGTCACCGAAATTAGAGGAACAAGTGTTTTTTTGGTCAAATTTTGAGGTTTGCAAAGGATTCTGGGTAACAGAACCTGGTCAGAGCCCCACAAGTCACCCCATCTTGGATTCCCCTAGGTGTCTAGTTTTAAAAAATTCGCTGGTTTGCTAGGTTTCCTAAGTGCCAGCTGAGCTAGAGGCCAAAATCCACAGGTAGGCACTTTGTAAAAAACACCTCTGTTTTCTGTGAAAAAATGTGATGTGTCCACGTTGTGTTTTGGGCCATTTCCTTTCGTGGGCGCTAGGCCTACCCACACAAGTGAGGTACCATTTTTATCAGGAGACATGGCGGAACGCTGGGTGGTAGGAAATTTGTGGCTCCTCCCAGATTCCAGAACTTTCTGTCACCGAAATGAGAGGTAAAAGTGTTTTTTTGGCCAAATTGTGAGGCTTGCAAAGGATTCTGGGTAACAGAACCTGGTCAGAGCCCCACAAGTCACCCCATCTTGGAATCCCCTAGGTGTCTAGTTTTCAAAAATGCGCTGGTTTGCAAGGTTTCCCCAGGTGCCGGCTGAGCTAGAGGCCAAAATCCATAGGTAGGCACTTTGTAAAAAACACCTCTGTTTTGTGTGAAAAAATGTGATGTGTCCACATTGTGTTTTGGGCCATTTCATTTCGTGGGCGCTAGGCCTACCCACGCAAGTGAGGTACCATTTTTATCAGGAGACTTAGGGGAACGCTGGGTGGAAGGAAATTTGTGGCTCCTCTCAGATTCCAGAACTTTCTGTCACCAAAATGAGAGGAAAAAGTGTTTTTTTGGTCAAATATTGAGGTTTGCAAAGGATTCTGGGTAACAGAACCTGGTCACAGCCCCACAAGTCACCCCGTCTTGGATTCCCCAGGTGTCTAGTTTTCAAAAATGCACTGGTTTGCTAGGTTCCCCAGGTGCTGGCTGAGCTAGAGGCCAAAATCCACAGGTAGGCACTTTGTAAAAAACACCTCTGTTTTCTGTGAAAAAATGTGATGTGTCCACGTTGTGTTTTGGGCCATTTCCTTTCGTGGGCGCTATGCCTTCCCACACAAGTCAGGTACCATTTTTATCGGGAGACTTGGCGGAACGCTGGGTGGAAGGAAATTTGTGGCTCCTCCCACATTACAGAACTTTCTGTCACCGAAATGAGAGGAAAAAGTGTTTTTTTGGCCAAATTGTGAGGCTTGCAAAGGATTCTGGGTAACAGAACCTGGTCAGAGCCCCACAAGTCACCCCATCTTGGATTCCCTAGGCGTCTCGTTTTCAAAAATGTGCTGGTTTGCCAGGTTTCCGCAGGTGCCGGCTGAGCTAGAGGCCAAAATCCACAGGTAGGCACTTTGTAAAAAACACCTCTGTTTTCTGTGAAAAAATGTGATGTGACCACATTGTGTTTTGGGCCATTTCCTTTCGTGGGCGCTAGGCCTACCCACACAAGTGAGGTACCATTTTTATCGGTAGTCTTGGCGGAACGCTGGGTGGAATGAAATTTGTGGCTCCTCCCAGATTACAGAACTTTCTGTCACCGAAATTAGAGGAAAAAGTGTTTTTTTGGTCATATTTTGAGGTTTGCAAAGGATTCTGGGTAACCGAATCTGGTCAGAGCCCCACAAGTCACCCCATCTTGGATTCCCCTAGGTGTCTAGTTTTAAAAAATGCGCTGGTTTGCTGGGTTTCCCCAGGTGCCGGCTGAGCTAGAGTCCAAAATCCACAGGTAGGCACTTTGTAAAAAACACCTCTGTTTTCTGTGAAAAAATGTGATGTGACCACATTGTGTTTTGGGCCATTTCCTTTCGTGGGCGCTAGGCCTACCCACACAAGTGAGGTACCATTTTTATCGGAAGACTTGGAGGAACGCTGGGTGGAAGGAAATTTGTGGCTCCTCCCAGATTCCAGAACTTTCTGTCACCGAAATTAGAGGAAAAAGTGTTTTTTTTGGTCAAATTTTGAGGTTTGCAAAGGATTCTGGGTAACAGAACCTGGTCAGAGCCCCACAAGTCACCCTGTGTTGGATTCCCCTAGGTGTCTAGTATTAAAAAATGTGATGGTTTGCTAGGTTTCCCCAGGTGCCGGCTGAGCTAGAGGCCAAAATCCACAGGTGGGCACTTTGTAAAAAATACCTCTGTTTTCTGTAAAAAATATGTGATGTGTCCACATTGTGTTTTGGGCCATTTCCTTTTGTGGGTGCTAGACCTACCCACACAAGTGAGGTACCATTTTTATAGGGAGACTTAGGGGAACGCTGGGTGGAAGGAAATTTGTGGCTCCTCTCAGATTCCAGAACTTTCTGTCACCGAAATGAGAGGAAAAAATGTTTTTTTGGCCAAATTTTGAGGTTTGCAAAGGATTCTGGGTAACAGAACCTGGTCAGAGCCCCACAAGTCACCCCATCTTGGATTCCCCTAGGTGTCTAGTTTAAAAAAATGCGCTGGTTTGCTAGGTTTCCCCAGGTGCCGGCTGAGCTAGAGGCCAAAATCCACAGGTAGGCACTTTGTAAAAAACACCTCTGTTTTCTGTGGAAAAATGTGATGTGACCACATTGTGTTTTGGGCCATTTCATTTCGTGGGCGCTAGGCCTACCCACACAAGTGAGGTTCCATTTTTATCAGGAGACTTAGGGGAACGCTGGGTGGAAGGAAATTTGTGGCTCCTCTCAGATTCCAGAACTTTCTGTCACCAAAATGAGAGGAAAAAGTGTTTTTTTGGTCAAATATTGAGGTTTGCAAAGGATTCTGGGTAACAGAACCTGGTCACAGCCCCACAAGTCACCCCGTCTTGGATTCCCCTAGGTGTCTAGTTTTAAAAAATGCACTGGTTTGCTAGGTTCCCCAGGTGCTGGCTGAGCTAGAGGCCAAAATCCACAGGTAGGCACTTTGTAAAAAACACCTCTGTTTTCTGTGAAAAAATGTGATGTGTCCACGTTGTGTTTTGGGCCATTTCCTTTCGTGGGCGCTAGGCCTACCCACACAAGTCAGGTACCATTTTTATTGGGAGACTTGGCGGAACGCTGGGTGGAAGGAAATTTGTGGCTCCTCCCAGATTCCAGAACTTTCTGTTACCGAAATGAGAGGAAAAAGTGTTTTTTTGGCCAAATTGTGAGGCTTGCAAAGGATTCTGGGTAACAGAACATGGTCAGAGCCACACAAGTCACCCCATCTTGGATTCCCCTAGGTGTCTAGTTTTCATAAATGTGCTGGTTTGCTGGGTTTCCGCAGGTGCCGGCTGAGCTAGAGGCCAAAATCCACAGGTAGGCACTTTGTAAAAAACACCTCTGTATTCTGTGAAAAAATTTGATGTGTCCACGTTGTGTTTTGGGCCATTTCCTTTCGTGGGCGCTAGGCCTACCCACACAAGTGAGGTACAATTTTTATCGGAAGACTTGGAGGAACGCTGGGTGGAAGGAAATTTGTGGCTCCTCCCAGATTCCAGAACTTTCTGTCACCGAAATTAGAGGAAAAAGTGTTTTTTTTGGTCAAATTTTGAGGTTTGCAAAGGATTCTGGGTAACAGAACCTGGTCAGAGCCCCACAAGTCACCCTGTCTTGGATTCCCCTAGGTGTCTAGTTTTAAAAAATGTGATGGTTTGCTAGGTTTCCTCAGGTGCCGGCTGAGCTAGAGGCCAAAATCCACAGGTTGGCACTTTGTAAAAAACACCTCTGTTTTCTGTAAAAAAAATGTGATGTGTCCACGTTGTGTTTTGGGCCATTTCCTTTCGTGGGCGCTAGGCCTACCCACACAAGTGAGGTACCATTTTTATCAGGAGACTTAGGGGAACGCTGGGTGGAAGGAAATTTGTGGCTCCTCTCAGATTCCAGAACTTTCTGTCACCAAAATGAGAGGAACAAGTGTTTTTTTGGTCAAATATTGAGGTTTGCAAAGGATTCTGGGTAACAGAACCTGGTCAGAGCCCCACAAGTCACCCTGTCTTGGATTCCCATAGGTGTCTAGTTTTAAAAAATGTGATGGTTTGCTAGGTTTCCCCAGATGCCGGCTGAGCTAGAGGCCAAAATCCACAGGTAGGCACTTTGTAAAAAACACCTCTGTTTTCTGTAAAAAAAATGTGATGTGTCCACGTTGTGTTTTGGGCCATTTGCTTTCGTGGGCGCTAGGCCTACCCACACAAGTGAGGTACCATTTTTATCGGGAGACTTGGCGGAACGCTGGGTGGAAGGAAATTTGTGGCTCCTCCCAGATTCCAGAACTTTCTGTTACCGAAATGAGAGGAAAAAGTGTTTTTTTGGCCAAATTGTGAGGCTTGCAAAGGATTCTGGGTAACAGAACCTGGTCAGAGCCCCACAAGTCACCCCATCTTGGATTCCCCTAGGTGTCTAGTTTTAAAAAATGCGCTGGTTTGCTAGGTTTCCTAAGTGCCAGCTGAGCTAGAGGCCAAAATCCACAGGTAGGCACTTTGTAAAAAACACCTCTGTTTTCTGTGAAAAAATGTGATGTGACCACATTGTGTTTTGGGCCATTTCCTTTCGTGGGCGCTAGGCCTACCCACACAAGTGAGGTACCATTTTTATCGGAAGACTTGGAGGAACGCTGGATGGAAGGAAATTTGTGGCTCCTCTCAGATTCCAGAACTTTCTGTCACCGAAATTAGAGGAAAAAGTGTTTTTTTTGGTCAAATTTTGAGGTTTGCAAAGGATTCTGGGTAACAGAACCTGGTCAGAGCCCCACAAGTCACCCTGTCTTGGATTCCCCTAGGTGTCTAGTTTAAAAAAATGTGATGGTTTGCTAGGTTTCCCCAGGTGCCGGCTGAGCTAGAGGCCAAAATCCACAGGTAGGCACTTTGTAAAAAACACCTCTGTTTTCTGTAAAAAAAATGTGATGTGTCCACGTTGTGTTTTGGGCCATTTCCTTTTGTGGGCGATAGGCCTACCCACACAAGTGAGGTACCATTTTTATCAGGAGACTTAGGGGAACGTTGGGTGGAAGGAAATTTGTGGCTCCTCTCAGATTCCAGAACTTTCTGTCACCGAAATGAGAGGAAAAAATGTTTTTTGGGCCAAATTTTGAGGTTTGCAAAGGATTCTGGGTAACAGAACCTGGTCAGAGCCCCACAAGTCACCCCATATTGGATTCTCCTAGGTGTGTAGTTTTAAAAAATGCGTTGGTTTGCTAGGTTTCCCCAGGTGCCGGCTGAGCTAGAGGCCAAAATCCACAGGTAGGCACTTTGTAAAAAACACCTCTGTTTTCTGTGAAAAAATGTGATGTGACCACATTGTGTTTTGGGCCATTTCCTTTCGTGGGCGCTAGGCCTACCCACACAAGTGAGGTACCATTTTTATCGGGAGATTTGGCGGAACGGTGGGTGGAAGGAAATTTGTGGCTCCTCCCAGATTCCAGAACTTTCTGTCACCGAAATTAGAGGAAAAAGTGTTTTTTTGGTCATATTTTGAGGTTTGCAAAGGATTCTGGGTAACCGAATCTGGTCAGAGCCCCACAAGTCACCCCATCTTGGATTCCCCTAGGTGTCTAGTTTTAAAAAACTGCGCTGGTTTGCTGGGTTTCCCCAGGTGCCGGCTGAGCTAGAGTCCAAAATCCACAGGTAGGCACTTTGTAAAAAACACCTCTGTTTTCTGTGAAAAAATGTGATGTGACCACATTGTGTTTTGCGCCATTTCCTTTCGTGGGCGCTAGGCCTACCCACACAAGTGAGGTACCATTTTTATCGGAAGACTTGGAGGAACGCTGGGTGGAAGGAAATTTGTGGCTCCTCCCAGATTCCAGAACTTTCTGTCACCGAAATTAGAGGAAAAAGTGTTTTTTTTTGGTCAAATTTTGAGGTTTGCAAAGGATTCTGGGTAACAGAACCTGGTCAGAGCCCCACAAGTCACCCTGTCTTGGATTCCCCTAGGTGTCTAGTTTTAAAAAATGTGATGGTTTGCTAGGTTTCCCCAGGTGCCGGCTGAGCTAGAGGCCAACATCCACAGGTTGGCACTTTGTAAAAAACACCTCTGTTTTCTGTAAAAAAAATCTGATGTGTCCACGTTGTGTTTTGGGCCATTTCCTTTCGTGGGCGCTAGGCCTACCCACACAAGTGAGGTACCATTTTTATCAGGAGACTTAGGGGAACGCTGGGTGGAAGGAAATTTGTGGCTCCTCACAGAATCCAGAACTTTCTGTCACCGAAATTAGAGGAACAAGTGTTTTTTTGGTCAAATTTTGAGGTTTGTAAAGGATTCTGGGTAACAGAACCTGGTCAGAGCCCCACAAGTCACCCCATCTTGGATTCCCCTAGGTGTCTAGTTTTAAAAAATGCGCTGGTTTGCTAGGTTTCCTAAGTGCCAGCTGAGCTAGAGGCCAAAATCCACATGTAGGCACTTTGTAAAAAACACCTCTGTTTTCTGTGAAAAAATGTGATGTGTCCACGTTGTGTTTTGGGCCATTTCCTTTCGTGGGCGCTAGGCCTACCCACACAAGTGAGGTACCATTTTTATCGGAAGACTTGGAGGAACGCTGGGTGGAAGGAAATTTGTGGCTCCTCTCAGATTCCAGAACTTTCTGTCACCGAAATTATAGGAAAAAGTGTTTTTTTGGTCACATTTTGAGGTTTGCAAAGGATTCTGGGTAACAGAACCTGGTCAGAGCCCCATAAGTCATCCTGTCTTGGATTCCCCTAGGTGTCTAGTTTTCAAAAATGCGCTGGTTTGCCTGGTTTCCCCAGGTGCCGGCTGAGCTAGAGGCCAAAATCCATAGGTAGGCACTTTGTAAAAAACACCTCTGTTTTGTGTGAAAAAATGTGATGTGTCCACATTGTGTTTTGGGCCATTTCATTTCGTGGGCGCTAGGCCTACCCACACAAGTGAGGCACCATTTTTATCAGGAGACTTAGGGGAACGCTGGGTGGAAGGAAATTTGTAGCTCCTCTCAGATTCCAGAACTTTCTGTCACCAAAATGAGAGGAAAAAGTGTTTTTTTGGTCAAATATTGAGGTTTGCAAAGAATTCTGGGTAACAGAACTTGGTCACAGCCCCACAAGTCACCCCATCTTGGATTCCCCTAGGTGTCTAGTTTTAAAAAATGCACTGCTTTGCTAGGTTACCCAGGTGCTGGCTGAGCTAGAGGCCAAAATCCACAGGTAGGCACTTTGTAAAAAACACCTCTGTTTTCTATGAAAAAATATGATGTGTCCACGTTGTGTTTTGGGCCATTTGCTTTCGTGGGCGCTAGGCCTACCCACACAAGTGAGGTACCATTTTTATCGGGAGACTTGGCGGAATGCTGGGTGGAAGGAAATTTGTGGCTCCTCCCAGATTCCAGAACTTTCTGTTACCGAAATGAGAGGAGAAAGTGTTTTTTTGGCCAAATTGTGAGGCTTGCAAAGGATTCTG
This sequence comes from Pleurodeles waltl, assembly GCF_031143425.1. Lineage (NCBI taxonomy): Eukaryota > Metazoa > Chordata > Amphibia > Caudata > Salamandridae > Pleurodeles > Pleurodeles waltl. The sequence continues at coordinate 1,689,086,378 of NC_090444.1, read as the reverse complement.
GGTAACAGAACCTGGTCAGAGCCCCACAAGTCACCCCATCTTGGATTCCCCTAGGTGTCTAGTTTTAAAAAATGTGCTGGTTTGCTAGGTTTCCGCAGGTGCCGGCTGAGCTAGAGTCCAAAATCCACAGGTAGGCACTTTGTAAAAAACACCTATGTTTTCTGTGAAAAAATGTGATGTGACCACATTGTGTTTTGGGCCATTTCCTTTTGTGGGCGCTAGGCCTACCCACACAAGTGAGGTACCATTTTTATCGGGAGATTTGGCGGAACGGTGGGTGGAAGGAAATTTGTGGCTCCTCCCAGATTCCAGAACTTTCTGTCACCGAAATTAGAGGAAAAAGTGTTTTTTTGGTCATATTTTGAGGTTTGCAAAGGATTCTGGGTAACCGAATCTGGTCAGAGCCCCACAAGTCACCCCATCTTGGATTCCCCTAGGTGTCTAGTTTTAAAAAACTGCGCTGGTTTGCTGGGTTTCCCCAGGTGCCGGCTGAGCTAGAGTCCAAAATCCACAGGTAGGCACTTTGTAAAAAACACCTCTGTTTTCTGTGAAAAAATGTGATGTGACCACATTGTGTTTTGCGCCATTTCCTTTCGTGGGCGCTAGGCCTACCCACACAAGGGAGGTACCATTTTTATCGGAAGACTTGGAGGAACGCTGGGTGGAAGGAAATTTGTGGCTCCTCCCAGATTCCAGAACTTTCTGTCACCGAAATTAGAGGAAAAAGTGTTTTTTTTGGTCAAATTTTGAGGTTTGCAAAGGATTCTGGGTAACAGAACCTGGTCAGAGCCCCACTAGTCACCCTGTCTTGGATTCCCCTAGGTGTCTAGTTTTAAAAAATGTGATGGTTTGCTAGGTTTCCCCAGGTGCCGGCTGAGCTAGAGGCCAACATCCACAGGTTGGCACTTTGTAAAAAACACCTCTGTTTTCTGTAAAAAAAATGTGATGTGTCCAGGTTGTGTTTTGGGCCATTTCCTTTCGTGGGCGCTAGGCCTACCCACACAAGTGAGGTACCATTTTTATCAGGAGACTTAGGGGAACGCTGGGTGGAAGGAAATTTGTGGCTCCTCCCAGAATCCAGAACTTTCTGTCACCGAAATTAGAGGAACAAGTGTTTTTTTGGTCAAATTTTGAGGGTTGCAAAGGATTCTGGGTAACAGAAGCTGATCAGAGCCCCACAAGTCACCCCATCTTGGATTCCCCTAGGTGTCTAGTTTTAAAAAATGCGCTGGTTTGCTAGGTTTCCTAAGTGCCAGCTGAGCTAGAGGCCAAAATCCACAGGTAGGCACTTTGTAAAAAACACCTCTGTTTTCTGTGAAAAAAAGTGATGTGTCCACGTTGTGTTTTGGGCCATTTCCTTTCGTGGGCGCTAGGCCTACCCACACAAGTGAGGTACCATTTTTATCGGGAGACATGGCGGAACGCTGGGTGGTAGGAAATTTGTGGCTCCTCCCAGATTCCAGAACTTTCTGTCACCGAAATGAGAGGAAAAAGTGTTTTTTTGGCCAAATTGTGAGGCTTGCAAAGGATTCTGGGTAACAGAACCTTGTCAGAGCCCCACAAGTCACCCCATCTTGGATTCCCCTAGGTGTCTAGTTTTCAAAAATGCGCTGGTTTGCAAGGTTTCCCCAGGTGCCGGCTGAGCTAGAGGCCAAAATCCATAGGTAGGCACTTTGTAAAAAACACCTCTGTTTTGTGTGAAAAAATGTGATGTGTCCACATTGTGTTTTGGGCCATTTCATTTCGTGGGCGCTAGGCCTACCCACACAAGTGAGGTACCATTTTTATCAGGAGACTTAGGGGAACGCTGGGTGGAAGGAAATTTGTGGCTCCTCTCAGATTCCAGAACTTTCTGTCACCAAAATGAGAGGAAAAAGTGTTTTTTTGGTCAAATATTGAGGTTTGCAAAGGATTCTGGGTAACAGAACCTGGTCACAGCCCCACAAGTCACCCCGTCTTGGATTCCCCAGGTGTCTAGTTTTCAAAAATGCACTGGTTTGCTAGGTTCCCCAGGTGCTGGCTGAGCTAGAGGCCAAAATCCACAGGTAGGCATTTTGTAAAAAACACCTCTGTTTTCTGTGAAAAAATGTGATGTGTCCACGTTGTGTTTTGGGCCATTTCCTTTCGTGGGCGCTATGCCTTCCCACACAAATCAGGTACCATTTTTATCGGGAGACTTGGCGGAACGCTGGGTGGAAGGAAATTTGTGGCTCCTCCCACATTACAGAACTTTCTGTCACCGAAATGAGAGGAAAAAGTGTTTTTTTGGCCAAATTGTGAGGCTTGCAAAGGATTCTGGGTAACAGAACCTGGTCAGAGCCCCACAAGTCACCCCATCTTGGATGCCCTAGGCGTCTCGTTTTCAAAAATGTGCTGGTTTGCCAGGTTTCCGCAGGTGCCGGCTGAGCTAGAGGCCAAAATCCACAGGTAGGCACTTTGTAAAAAACACCTCTGTTTTCTGTTAAAAAATGTGATGTGACCACATTGTGTTTTGGGCCATTTCCTTTCGTGGGCGCTAGGCCTACCCACACAAGTGAGGTACCATTTTTATCGGTAGACTTGGCGGAACGCTGGGTGGAAGGAAATTTGTGGCTCCTCCCAGATTACAGAACTTTCTGTCACCGAAATTAGAGGAAAAAGTGTTTTTTTGGTCATATTTTGAGGTTTGCAAAGGATTCTGGGTAACCGAATCTGGTCAGAGCCCCACAAGTCACCCCATCTTGGATTCCCCTAGGTGTCTAGTTTTAAAAAATGCGCTGGTTTGCTGGGTTTCCCCAGGTGCCGGCTGAGCTAGAGTCCAAAATCCACAGGTAGGCACTTTGTAAAAAACACCTCTGTTTTCTGTGAAAAAATGTGATGTGACCACATTGTGTTTTGGGCCATTTCCTTTCGTGGGCGCTAGGCCTACCCACACAAGTGAGGTACCATTTTTATCGGAAGACTTGGAGGAACGCTGGGTGGAAGGAAATTTGTGGCTCCTCCCAGATTCCAGAACTTTCTGTCACCGAAATTAGAGGAAAAAGTGTTTTTTTTGGTCAAATTTTGAGGTTTGCAAAGGATTCTGGGTAACAGAACCTGGTCAGAGCCCCACAAGTCACCCTGTGTTGGATTCCCCTAGGTGTCTAGTATTAAAAAATGTGATGGTTTGCTAGGTTTCCCCAGGTGCCGGCTGAGCTAGAGGCCAAAATCCACAGGTGGGCACTTTGTAAAAAATACCTCTGTTTTCTGTGAAAAAATGTGATTTGACCACATTGTGTTTTGGGCCATTTCATTTCGTGGGCGCTAGGCCTACCCACACAAGTGAGGTACCATTTTTATCAGGAGACTTAGGGGAACGCTGGGTGGAAGGAAATTTGTGGCTCCTCTCAGATTCCAGAACTTTCTGTCACCAAAATGAGAGGAAAAAGTGTTTTTTTGGTCAAATATTGAGGTTTGCAACAGATTCTGTGTAACAGAACCTGGTCACAGCCCCACAAGTCACCCCGTCTTGGATTCCCCTAGGTGTCTAGTTTTCAAAAATGCACTGGTTTGCTAGGTTCCCCAGGTGCTGGCTGAGCTAGAGGCCAAAATCCACAGGTAGGCACTTTGTAAAAAACACCTCTGTTTTCTGTGAAAAAATGTGATGTGTCCACGTTGTGTTTTGGGCCATTTCCTTTCGTGGGCGCTAGGCCTACCCACACAAGTGAGGTACCATTTTTATCGGGAGACTTGGCGGAAGGCTGGGTGGAAGGAAATTTGTGGCTCCTCCCAGATTCCAGAACTTTCTGCTACCGAAATGAGAGGAAAAAGTGTTTTTTTGGCCAAATTGTGAGGCTTGCAAAGGATTCTGGGTAACAGAACATGGTCAGAGCCCCACAAGTCACCCCATCTTGGATTCCCCTAGGTGTCTAGTTTTCAAAAATGTGCTGGTTTGCTGGGTTTCCGCAGGTGCCGGCTGAGCTAGAGGCCAAAATCCACAGGTAGGCACTTTGTAAAAAACACCTCTGTATTCTGTGAAAAAATGTGATGTGACCACATTGTGTTTTGGGCCATTTCCTTTTGTGGGCGCTAGGCCTACCCACACAAGTGAGGTACCATTTTTATCGGGAGACTTTGCGGAACGCTGGGTGGAAGGAAATTTGTGGCTCCTCCCAGATTCCAGAACTTTCTGTCACCGAAATTAGAGGAAAAAGTGTTTTTTTGGTCATATTTTGAGGTTTGCAAAGGATTCTGGGTAACCGAATCTGGTCAGAGCCCCACAAGTCACCCCATCTTGGATTCCCCTAGGTGTCTAGTTTTAAAAAATGCGCTGGTTTGCTAGGTTTCCTAAGTGCCAGCTGAGCTAGAGGCCAAAATCCACAGGTAGGCACTTTGTAAAAAACACCTCTGTTTTCTGTGAAAAAATGTGATGTGACCACATTGTGTTTTGGGCCATTTCCTTTTGTGGGCGCTAGGCCTACCCACACAAGTGAGGTACCATTTTTATCGGAAGACTTGGAGGAATGCTGGGTGGAAGGAAATTTGTGGCTCCTCCCAGATTCCAGAACTTTCTGTCACCGAAATTAGAGGAAAAAGGGTTTTTTTTGGTCAAATTTTGAGGTTTGCTAAGGATTCTGGGTAACAGAACCTGGTCAGAGCCCCACAAGTCACCCTGTCTTGGATTCCCCTAGGTGTCTAGTTTTAAAAAATGTGATGGTTTGCTAGGTTTCCCCAGGTGCCGGCTGAGCTAGAGGCCAAAATCCACAGGTTGGCACTTTGTAAAAAACACCTCTGTTTTCTGTAAAACAAATGTGATGTGTCCACGTTGTGTTTTGGGCCATTTCCTTTTGTGGGCGCTAGGCCTACCCACACAAGTGAGGTACCATTTTTATCGGGACACTTAGGGGAACGCTGGGTGGAAGGAAATTTGTGGCTCCTCTCAGATTCCAGAACTTTCTGTCACCAAAATGAGAGGAACAAGTGTTTTTTTGGTCAAATATTGAGGTTTGCAAAGGATTCTGGGTAACAGAACCTGGTCAGATCCCCACAAGTCACCCTGTCTTGGATTCCCCTAGGTGTCTAGTTTTAAAAAATGTGATGGTTTGCTAGGTTTCCCCAGGTGCCGGCTGAGCTAGAGGCCAAAATCCACAGGTAGGCACTTTGTAAAAAACACCTCTGTTTTCTGTAAAAGAAATGTGATGTGTCCACGTTGTGTTTTGGGCCATTTCCTTTTGTGGGCGCTAGGCCTACCCACACAAGTGAGGTACCATTTTTATCGGGAGACTTAGGGGAACGGTGGGTGGAAGGAAATTTGTGGCTCCTCTCAGATTCCAGAACTTTCTGTCACCGAAATGAGAGGAAAAAATGTTTTTTGGGCCAAATTTTGAGGTTTGCAAAGGATTCTGGGTAACAGAACCTGGTCAGAGCCCCACAAGTCACCCCATCTTGGATTCTCCTAGGTGTGTAGTTTTAAAAAATGTGCTGGTTTGCTAGGTTTCCCCAGGTGCCGGCTGAGCTAGAGGCCAAAATCCACAGGTAGGCACTTTGTAAAAAACACCTCTGTTTTCTGTGAAAAAATGTGATGTGACCACATTGTGTTTTGGGCCATTTTCTTTCGTGGGCGCTAGGCCTACCCACACAAGTGAGGTAACATTTTTATTGGAAGACTTGGAGGAACGCTGGGTGGAAGGACATTTGTGGGCTCCTCCCAGATTCCAGAACTTTCTGTCACCGAAATTAGAGGAAAAAGTGTTTTTTTGGTCAAATTTTGAGGTTTGCAAAGGATTCTGGGTAACAGAACCTGGTCAGAGCCCCACAAGTCACCCCATCCTGGATTCCCCTAGGTGTCTAGTTTTAAAAAATGCGCTGGTTTGCTAGGTTTCCTAATTGCCAGCTGAGCTAGAGGCCAAAATCCACAGGTAGGCACTTTGTAAAAAACACCTCTGTTTTCTGTGAAAATAATGTGATGTGACCACATTGTGTTTGGGGCCATTTTCTTTCGTGGGCGCTAGGCCTACCCACACAAGTGAGGTACCATTTTTATCAGGAGACTTAGGGGAACGCTGGGTGGAAGTAAATTTGTGGCTCCTCTCAGATTCCAGAACTTTCTGTCACCAAAATGAGAGGAAAAAGTGTTTTTTTGGTCAAATATTGAGGTTTGCAAAGGATTCTGGGTAACAGAACTTGGTCACAGCCCCACAAGTCACCCCATCTTGGATTCCCCTAGGTGTCTAGTTTTCAAAAATACACTGGTTTGCTAGGTTCCCCAGGTGCTGGCTGAGCTAGAGGCCAAAATCCACAGGTAGGCACTTTGTAAAAAACACCTCTGTTTTCTATGAAAAAATGTGATGTGTCCACGTTGTGTTTTGGGCCATTTGCTTTCGTGGGCGCTAGGCCTACCCACACAAGTGAGGTACCATTTTTATCGGGAGACTTGGCGGAACGCTGGGTGGAAGGAAATTTGTGGCTCCTCCCAGATTCCAGAACTTTCTGTTACCGAAATGAGAGGAAAAAGTGTTTTTTGGCCAAATTGTGAGGCTTGCAAAGGATTCTGGGTAACAGAACCTGGTCAGATCCCCACAAGTCACCCCATCTTGGATTCCCCTAGGTGTCTAGTTTTAAAAAATGTGCTGGTTTGCTAGGTTTCCGCAGGTGCCGGCTGAGCTAGACGCCAAAATCCACAGGTAGGCACTTTGTAAAAAACACCTCTGTTTTCTGTGAAAAAATGTGATGTGACCACATTGTGTTTTGGGCCATTTCCTTTCGTGGGCGCTAGGCCTACCCACACAAGTGAGGTACCATTTTTATCGGGAGACTTGGCGGAACGGTGGGTGGAAGGAAATTTGTGGCTCCTCCCAGATTCCAGAACTTTCTGTCACCGAAATTAGAGGAAAAAGTGTTTTTTTGGTCATATTTTGAGGTTTGCAAAGGATTCTGGGTAACAGAACCTGGTCAGAGCCCCACAAGTCACCCCATCTTGGATTCCCCTAGGTGTCTAGTTTTAAAAAATGCGCTGGTTTGCTAGGTTTCCTAAGTGCCAGCTGAGCTAGAGGCCAAAATCCACAGGTAGGCACTTTGTAAAAAACACCTCTGTTTTCTGTGAAAAAATGTGATGTGACCACATTGTGTTTTGGGCCATTTCATTTCGTGGGCGCTAGGCCTACCCACACAAGTGAGGTACCATTTTTATCGGAAGACTTGGAGGAACGCTGGATGGAAGGAAATTTGTGGCTCCTCTCAGATTCCAGAACTTTCTGTCACCGAAATTAGAGGAAAAAGTGTTTTTTTTGGTCAAATTTTGAGGTTTGCAAAGGATTCTGGGTAACAGAACCTGGTCAGAGCCCCACAAGTCACCCTGTCTTGGATTCCCCTAAGTGTCTAGTTTAAAAAAATGTGATGGTTTGCTAGGTTTCCCCAGGTGCCGGCTGAGCTAGAGGCCAAAATCCACAGGTAGGCACTTTGTAAAAAACACCTCTTTTTTCTGTAAAAAAAATGTGATGTGTCCACGTTGTGTTTTGGGCCATTTCCTTTCGTGGGCGCTAGGCCTACCCACACAAGTGAGGTACCATTTTTATCGGGAGACTTGGCGGAAAGCTGGGTGGAAGGAAATTTGTGGCTCCTCCCAGATTCCAGAACTTTCTGTCACCGAAATTAGAGGAAAAAGTGTTTTTTTGGTCACATTTTGAGGTTTGCAAAGGATTCTGGGTAACAGAACCTGGTCAGAGCCCCATAAGTCATCCTGTCTTGGATTCCCCTAGCTGTCTAGTTTTAAAAAATGCGATGGTTTGCCTGGTTTCCCCAGGTGCCGGCTGAGCTAGAGGCCAAAATCCATAGGTAGGCACTTTGTAAAAAACACCTCTGTTTTGTGTGAAAAAATGTGATGTGTCCACATTGTGTTTTGGGCCATTTCATTTCGTGGGCGCTAGGCCTACCCACACAAGTGAGGTACCATTTTTATCATGAGACTTAGGGGAACGCTGGGTGGAAGGAAATTTGTGGCTCCTCTCAGATTCCAGAACTTTCTGTCACCAAAATGAGAGGAAAAAGTGTTTTTTTGGTCAAATATTGAGGTTTGCAAAGAATTCTGGGTAACAGAACTTGGTCACAGCCCCACAAGTCACCCCATCTTGGATTCCCCTAGGTGTCTAGTTTTAAAAAATGCACTGCTTTGCTAGGTTCCCCAGGTGCTGGCTGAGCTAGAGGCCAAAATCCACAGGTAGGCACTTTGTAAAAAACACCTCTGTTTTCTATGAAAAAATGTGATGTGTCCACGTTGTGTTTTGGGCCATTTCCTTTCGTGGGCACTACGCCTACCCACACAAGTGAGGTACCATTTTTATCGGGAGACTTGGCGGAATGCTGGGTGGAAGGAAATTTGTGGCTCCTCCCAGATTCCAGAACTTTCTGTTACCGAAATGAGAGGAAAAAGTGTTTTTTTGGCCAAATTGTGAGGCTTGCAAAGGATTCTGGGTAACAGAACCTGGTCAGAGCCCCACAAGTCACCCCATCTTGGATTCCCCTAGGTGTCTAGTTTTAAAAAATGTGCTGGTTTGCTAGGTTTCCGCAGGTGCCGGCTGAGCTAGAGGCCAAAATCCACAGGTAGGCACTTTGTAAAAAACACCTCTGTTTTCTGTGAAAAAATGTGATGTGTCCAGGTTGTGTTTTGGGCCATTTCCTTTCGTGGGCGCTAGGCCTACCCACACAAGTGAGGTACCATTTTTATCAGGAGACTTAGGGGAACGCTGGGTGGAAAGAAATTTGTGGCTCCTCCCAGAATCCAGAACTTTCTGTCACCGAAATTAGAGGAACAAGTGTTTTTTTGGCCAAATTGTGAGGCTTGCAAAGGATTCTGGGTAACAGAACCTGGTCAGAGCCCCACAAGTCACCCCATCTTGGATTCCCCTAGGTGTCTAGTTTTCAAAAATGCGCTGGTTTGCAAGGTTTCCCCAGGTGCCGGCTGAGCTAGAGGCCAAAATCCATAGGTAGGCACTTTGTAAAAAACACGTCTGTTTTGTGTGAAAAAATGTGATGTGTCCACATTGTGTTTTGGGCCATTTCATTTCGTAGGCGCTAGGCCTACCCACACAAGTGAGGTACCATTTTTATCAGGAGACTTAGGGGAACGCTGGGTGGAAGGAAATTTGTGGCTCCTCCCAGAATCCAGAACTTTCTGTCACCGAAATTAGAGGAACAAGTGTTTTTTTGGTCAAATTTTGAGGTTTGCAAAGGATTCTGGGTAACAGAACCTGGTCAGAGCCCCACAAGTCACCCCATCTTGGATTCCCCTAGGTGTCTAGTTTTAAAAAATGCGCTGGTTTGCTAGGTTTCCTAAGTGCCAGCTGAGCTAGAGGCCAAAATCCACAGGTAGGCACTTTGTAAAAAACACCTCTGTTTTCTGTGAAAAAATGTGATGTGTCCACGTTGTGTTTTGGGCCATTTCCTTTCGTGGGCGCTAGGCCTACCCACACAAGTGAGGTACCATTTTTATCGGGAGACATGGCGGAATGCTGGGTGGTAGGAAATTTGTGGCTCCTCCCAGATTCCAGAACTTTCTGTCACCGAAATTAGAGGAAAAAGTGTTTTTTTGGCCAAATTGTGAGGCTTGCAAAGGATTCTGGGTAACAGAACCTGGTCAGAGCCCCACAAGTCACCCCATCTTGGATTCCCCTAGGTGTCTAGTTTTCAAAAATGCGCTGGTTTGCAAGGTTTCCCCAGGTGCCGGCTGAGCTAGAGGCCAAAATCCATAGGTAGGCACTTTGTAAAAAACACCTCTGTTTTGTGTGAAAAAATGTGATGTGTCCACATTGTGTTTTGGGCCATTTCATTTCGTGGGCGCTAGGCCTACCCACACAAGTGAGGTACCATTTTTATCAGGAGACTTAGGGGAACGCTGGGTGGAAGGAAATTTGTGGCTCCTCTCAGATTCCAGAACTTTCTGTCACCAAAATGAGAGGAAAAAGTGTTTTTTTGGTCAAATATTGAGGTTTGCAAAGGATTCTGGGTAACAGAACCTGGTCACAGCCCCACAAGTCACCCCGTCTTGGATTCCCCAGGTGTCTAGTTTTCAAAAATGCACTGGTTTGCTAGGTTCCCCAGGTGCTGGCTGAGCTAGAGGCCAAAATCCACAGGTAGGCACTTTGTAAAAAACACCTCTGTTTTCTGTGAAAAAATGTGATGTGTCCACACTGTGTTTTGGGCCATTTCCTTTCGTGGGCGCTATGCCTTCCCACACAAGTCAGGTACCATTTTTATCGGGAGACTTGGCGGAACGCTTGGTGGAAGGAAATTTGTGGCTCCTCCCAGATTACAGAACTTTCTGTCACCGAAATGAGAGGAAAAAGTGTTTTTTTGGCCAAATTGTGAGGCTTGCAAAGGATTCTGGGTAACAGAACCTGGTCAGAGCCCCACAAGTCACCCCATCTTGGATTCCCTAGGCGTCTCGTTTTCAAAAATGTGCTGGTTTGCCAGGTTTCCGCAGGTGCCGGCTGAGCTAGAGGCCAAAATCCACAGGTAGGCACTTTGTAAAAAACACCTCTGTTTTCTGTGAAAAAATGTGATGTGACCACATTGTGTTTTGGGCCATTTCCTTTCGTGGGCGCTAGGCCTACCCACACAAGTGAGGTACCATTTTTATCGGGAGACTTGGCGGAACGGTGGGTGGAAGGAAATTTGTGGCTCCTCCCAGATTCCAGAACTTTCTGTCACCGAAATTAGAGGAAAAAGTGTTTTTTTGGTCATATTTTGAGGTTTGCAAAGGATTCTGGGTAACCGAATCTGGTCAGAGCCCCACAAGTCACCCCATCTTGGATTCCCCTAGGTGTCTAGTTTTAAAAAATGCACTGGTTTGCTGGGTTTCCCCAGGTGCCGGCTGAGCTAGAGTCCAAAATCCACAGGTAGGCACTTTGTAAAAAACACCTCTGTTTTCTGTGAAAAAATGTGATGTGACCACATTGTGTTTTGGGCCATTTCCTTTCGTGGGCGCTAGGCCTACCCACACAAGTGAGGTACCATTTTTATCGGAAGACTTGGAGGAACGCTGGGTGGAAGGAAATTTGTGGCTCCTCCCAGATTCCAGAACTTTCTGTCACCAAAATTAGAGGAAAAAGTGTTTTTTTTGGTCAAATTTTGAGGTTTGCAAAGGATTCTGGGTAACAGAACCTGGTCAGAGCCCCACAAGTCACCCTGTGTAGGATTCCCCTAGGTGTCTAGTATTAAAAAATTTGATGGTTTGCTAGGTTTCCCCAGGTGCCGGCTGAGCTAGAGGCCAAAATCCACAGGTGGGCACTTTGTAAAAAATACCTCTGTTTTCTGTAAAAAATATGTGATGTGTCCACATTGTGTTTTGGGCCATTTCCTTTTGTGGGCGCTAGGCCTACCCACACAAGTGAGGTACCATTTTTATAGGGAGACTTAGGGGAACGCTGGGTGGAAGGAAATTTGTGGCTCCTCTCAGATTCCAGAACTTTCTGTCACCGAAATGAGAGGAAAAAATGTTTTTTTGGCCAAATTTTGAGGTTTGCAAAGGATTCTGGGTAACAGAACCTGGTCAGAGCCCCACAAGTCACCCCATCTTGGATTCCCCTAGGTGTCTAGTTTAAAAAAATGCGCTGGTTTGCTAGGTTTCCCAGGTGCCGGCTGAGCTAGAGGCCAAAATCCACAGGCAGGCACTTTGTAAAAAACACCTCTGTTTTCTGTGGAAAAATGTGATGTGACCACATTGTGTTTTGGGCCATTTCATTTCGTGGGCGCTAGGCCTACCCACACAAGTGAGGTACCATTTTTATCAGGAGACTTAGGGGAACGCTGGGTGGAAGGAAATTTGTGGCTCCTCTCAGATTCCAGAACTTTCTGTCACCAAAATGAGAGGAAAAAGTGTTTTTTTGGTCAAATATTGAGGTTTGCAAAGGATTCTGGGTAACAGAACCTGGTCACAGCCCCACAAGTCACCCCGTCTTGGATTCCCCTAGGTGTCTAGTTTTAAAAAATGCACTGGTTTGCTAGGTTCCCCAGGTGCTGGCTGAGCTAGAGGCCAAAATCCACAGGTAGGCACTTTGTAAAAAACACCTCTGTTTTCTGTGAAAAAATGTGATGTGTCCACGTTGTGTTTTGGGCCATTTCCTTTCGTGGGCGCTAGGCCTACCCACACAAGTCAGGTACCATTTTTATCGGGAGACTTGGCGGAACGCTGGGTGGAAGGAAATTTGTGGCTCCTCCCAGATTCCAGAACTTTCTGTTACCGAAATGAGAGGAAAAAGTGTTTTTTTGGCCAAATTGTGAGGCTTGCAAAGGATTCTGGGTAACAGAACATGGTCAGAGCCACACAAGTCACCCCATCTTGGATTCCCCTAGGTGTCTAGTTTTCAAAAATGTGCTGGTTTGCTAGGTTTCCGCAGGTGCCGGCTGAGCTAGAGGCCAAAATCCACAGGTAGGCACTTTGTAAAAAACACCTCTGTATTCTGTGAAAAAATTTGATGTGTCCACGTTGTGTTTTGGGCCATTTCCTTTCGTGGGCGCTAGGCCTACCCACACAAGTGAGGTACAATTTTTATCGGAAGACTTGGAGGAACGCTGGGTGGAAGGAAATTTGTGGCTCCTCCCAGATTCCAGAACTTTCTGTCACCGAAATTAGAGGAAAAAGTGTTTTTTTTGGTCAAATTTTGAGGTTTGCAAAGGATTCTGGGTAACAGAACCTGGTCAGAGCCACACAAGTCACCCTGTCTTGGATTCCCCTAGGTGTCTAGTTTTAAAAAATGTGATGGTTTGCTAGGTTTCCTCAGGTGCCGGCTGAGCTAGAGGCCAAAATCCACAGGTTGGCACTTTGTAAAAAACACCTCTGTTTTCTGTAAAAAAAAGGGATGTGTCCACGTTGTGTTTTGGGCCATTTCCTTTCGTGGGCGCTAGGCCTACCCACACAAGTGAGGTACCATTTTTATCAGGAGACTTAGGGGAACGCTGGGTGGAAGGAAATTTGTGGCTCCTCTCAGATTCCAGAACTTTCTGTCACCAAAATGAGAGGAACAAGTGTTTTTTTGGTCAAATATTGAGGTTTGCAAAGGATTCTGGGTAACAGAACCTGGTCAGAGCCCCACAAGTCACCCTGTCTTGGATTCCCCTAGGTGTCTAGTTTTAAAAAATGTGATGGTTTGCTAGGTTTCCCCAGATGCCGGCTGAGCTAGAGGCCAAAATCCACAGGTAGGCACTTTGTAAAAAACACCTCTGTTTTCTGTAACAAAAATGTGATGTGTCCACGTTGTGTTTTGGGCCATTTCCTTTTGTGGGCGCTAGGCCTATCCACACAAGTGAGGTACCATTTTTATCGGGAGACTTAGGGGAACGCTGGGTGGAAGGAAATTTGTGGCTCCTCTCAGATTCCAGAACTTTCTGTCACCGAAATGAGAGGAAAAAATGTTTTTTGGGCCACATTTTGAGGTTTGCAAAGGATTCTGGGTAACAGAACCTGGTCAGAGCCCCACAAGTCACCCCATCTTGGATTCTCCTAGGTGTGTAGTTTTAAAAAATGCGCTGGTTTGCTAGGTTTCCCCAGGTGCCGGCTGAGCTAGAGGCCAAAATCCACAGGTAGGCACTTTGTAAAAAACACCTCTGTTTTCTGTGAAAAAATGTGATGTGACCACAATGTGTTTTGGGCCATTTTCTTTCGTGGGCGCTAGGCCTACCCACACAAGTGAGGTACCATTTTTATCGGAAGACTTGGAGGAACGCTGGGTGGAAGGAAATTTGTGGCTCCTCCCAGATTCCAGAACTTTCTGTCACCGAAATTAGAGGAAAAAGTGTTTTTTTGGTCACATTTTGAGGTTTACAAAGGATTCTGGGTAACAGAACCTGGTCAGAGCCCCATAAGTCATCCTGTCTTGGATTCCCCTAGGTGTCTAGTTTTCAAAAATGCACTGGTTTGCCTGGTTTCCCCAGGTGCCGGCTGAGCTAGAGGCCAAAATTCATAGGTAGGCACTTTGTAAAAAACACCTCTGTTTTGTGTGAAAAAATGTGATGTGTCCACGTTGTGTTTTGGGCCATTTCCTTTCGTGGGCGCTAGGCCTACCCTCACAAGTCAGGTACCATTTTTATAGGGAGACTTAGGGGAACGCTGGGTGGAAGGAAATTTGTGGCTCCTCTCAGATTCCAGAACTTTCTGTCACCGAAATGAGAGGAAAAAAATGTTTTTTCGCCAAATTTTGAGGTTTGCAAAGGATTCTGGGTAACAGAACCTGGTCAGAGCCCCACAAGTCACCCCATCTTGGATTCCCCTAGGTGTCTAGTTTAAAAAAATGCGCTGGTTTGCTAGGTTTCCCCAGGTGCCGGCTGAGCTAGAGGCCAAAATCCACAGGTAGGCACTTTGTAAAAAACACCTCTGTTTTCTGTGAAAAAATGTGATGTGACCACATTGTGTTTTGGGCCATTTCATTTCGTGGGCGCTAGGCCTACCTACACAAGTGAGGTACCATTTTTATCAGAAGACTTAGGGGAACGCTGGGTGGAAGGAAATTTGTGGCTCCTCTCAGATTCCAGAACTTTCTGTCACCGAAATTAGAGGAAAAAGTGTTTTTTTGGTCATATTTTGAGGTTTGCAAAGGATTCTGGGTAACCGAATCTGGTCAGAGCCCCACAAGTCACCCCATCTTGGATTCCCCTAGGTGTCTAGTTTTAAAAAATGCGCTGGTTTGCTGGGTTTCCCCAGGTGCCGGCTGAGCTAGAGTCCAAAATCCACAGGTAGGCACTTTGTAAAAAACACCTCTGTTTTCTGTGAAAAAATGTGATGTGACCACATTGTGTTTTGGGCCATTTCCTTTCGTGGGCGCTAGGCCTACCCACACAAGTGAGGTACCATTTTTATCGGAAGACTTGGAGGAACGCTGGGTGGAAGGAAATTTGTGGCTCTCCCAGATTCCAGAACTTTCTGTCACCGAAATTAGAGGAAAAAGTGTTTTTTTTGGTCAAATTTTGAGGTTTGCAAAGGATTCTGGGTAACAGAACCTGGTCAGAGCCCCACAAGTCACCCTGTGTTGGATTCCCCTAGGTGTCTAGTATTAAAAAATGTGATGGTTTGCTAGGTTTCCCCAGGTGCCGGCTGAGCTAGAGGCCAAAATCCACAGGTGGGCACTTTGTAAAAAATACCTCTGTTTTCTGTAAAAAATATGTGATGTGTCCACATTGTGTTTTGGGCCATTTCCTTTTGTGGGCGCTAGGCCTACCCACACAAGTGAGGTACCATTTTTATAGGGAGACTTAGGGGAACGCTGGGTGGAAGGAAATTTGTGGCTCCTCTCAGATTCCAGAACTTTCTGTCACCAAAATGAGAGGAAAAAGTGTTTTTTTGGTCAAATATTGAGGTTTGCAAAGGATTCTGGGTAACAGAACCTGGTCACAGCCCCACAAGTCACCCCGTCTTGGATTCCCCAGGTGTCTAGTTTTCAAAAATGCACTGGTTTGCTAGGTTCCCCAGGTGCTGGCTGAGCTAGAGGCCAAAATCCACAGGTAGGCACTTTGTAAAAAACACCTCTGTTTTCTGTGAAAAAATGTGATGTGTCCACGTTGTGTTTTGGGCCATTTCCTTTCGTGGGCGCTATGCCTTCCCACACAAGTCAGGTACCATTTTTATCGGGAGACTTGGCGGAACGCTGGGTGGAAGGAAATTTGTGGCTCCTCCCAGATTACAGAACTTTCTGTCACCGAAATGAGAGGAAAAAGTGTTTTTTTGGCCAAATTGTGAGGCTTGCAAAGGATTCTGGGTAACAGAACCTGGTCAGAGACCCACAAGTCACCCCATCTTGGATTCCCTAGGCGTCTCGTTTTCAAAAATGTGCTGGTTTGCCAGGTTTCCGCAGGTGCCGGCTGAGCTAGAGGCCAAAATCCACAGGTAGGCACTTTGTAAAAAACACATCTGTTTTCTGTGAAAAAATGTGATGTGACCACATTGTGTTTTGGGCCATTTCCTTTCGTGGGCGCTAGGCCTACCCACACAAGTGAGGTACCATTTTTATCGGTAGACTTGGCGGAACGCTGGATGGAAGGAAATTTGTGGCTCCTCCCAGATTACAGAACTTTCTGTCACCGAAATTAGAGGAAAAAGTGTTTTTTTGGTCATATTTTGAGGTTTGCAAAGGATTCTGGGTAACCGAATCTGGTCAGAGCCCCACAAGTCACCCCATCTTGGATTCCCCTAGGTGTCTAGTTTTAAAAAATGCGCTGGTTTGCTGGGTTCCCCAGGTGCCGGCTGAGCTAGAGTCCAAAATCCACAGGTAGGCACTTTGTAAAAAACACCTCTGTTTTCTGTGAAAAAATGTGATGTGACCACATTGTGTTTTGGGCCATTTCATTTCGTAGGCGCTAGGCCTACCCACACAAGTGAGGTACCATTTTTATCAGGAGACTTAGGGGAACGCTGGGTGGAAGGAAATTTGTGGCTCCTCCCAGAATCCAGAACTTTCTGTCACCGAAATTAGAGGAACAAGTGTTTTTTTGGTCAAATTTTGAGGTTTGCAAAGGATTCTGGGTAACACAACCTGGTCAGAGCCCCACAAGTCACCCCATCTTGGATTCCCCTAGGTGTCTAGTTTTAAAAAATGCGCTGGTTTGCTAGGTTTCCTAAGTGCCAGCTGAGCTAGAGGCCAAAATCCACAGGTAGGCACTTTGTAAAAAACACCTCTGTTTTCTGTGAAAAAATGTGATGTGTCCACGTTGTGTTTTGGGCCATTTCCTTTCGTGGGCGCTAGGCCTACCCACACAAGTGAGGTACCATTTTTATCGGGAGACATGGCGGAATGCTGGGTGGTAGGAAATTTGTGGCTCCTCCCAGATTCCAGAACTTTCTGTCACCGAAATTAGAGGAAAAAGTGTTTTTTTGGCCAAATTGTGAGGCTTGCAAAGGATTCTGGGTAACAGAACCTGGTCAGAGCCCCACAAGTCACCCCATCTTGGATTCCCCTAGGTGTCTAGTTTTCAAAAATGCGCTGGTTTGCAAGGTTTCCCCAGGTGCCGGCTGAGCTAGAGGCCAAAATCCATAGGTAGGCACTTTGCAAAAAACACCTCTGTTTTGTGTGAAAAAATGTGATGTGTCCACATTGTGTTTTGGGCCATTTCATTTCGTGGGCGCTAGGCCTACCCACACAAGTGAGGTACCATTTTTATCAGGAGACTTAGGGGAACGCTGGGTGGAAGGAAATTTGTGGCTCCTCTCAGATTCCAGAACTTTCTGTCACCAAAATGAGAGGAAAAAGTGTTTTTTTGGTCAAATATTGAGGTTTGCAAAGGATTCTGGGTAACAGAACCTGGTCACAGCCCCACAAGTCACCCCGTCTTGGATTCCCCAGGTGTCTAGTTTTCAAAAATGCACTGGTTTGCTAGGTTCCCCAGGTGCTGGCTGAGCTAGAGGCCAAAATCCACAGGTAGGCACTTTGTAAAAAACACCTCTGTTTTCTGTGAAAAAATGTGATGTGTCCACACTGTGTTTTGGGCCATTTCCTTTCGTGGGCGCTGTGCCTTCCCACACAAGTCAGGTACCATTTTTATCGGGAGACTTGGCGGAACGCTGGGTGGAAGGAAATTTGTGGCTCCTCCCAGATTACAGAACTTTCTGTCACCGAAATGAGAGGAAAAAGTGTTTTTTTGGCCAAATTGTGAGGCTTGCAAAGGATTCTGGGTAACAGAACCTGGTCAGAGCCCCACAAGTCACCCCATCTTGGATTCCCTAGGCGTCTCGTTTTCAAAAATGTGCTGGTTTGCCAGGTTTCCGCAGGTGCCGGCTGAGCTAGAGGCCAAAATCCACAGGTAGGCACTTTGTAAAAAACACCTCTGTTTTCTGTGAAAAAATGTGATGTGACCACATTGTGTTTTGGGCCATTTCCTTTCGTGGGCGCTAGGCCTACCCACACAAGTGAGGTACCATTTTTATCGGGAGACTTGGCGGAACGGTGGGTGGAAGGAAATTTGTGGCTCCTCCCAGATTCCAGAACTTTCTGTCACCGAAATTAGAGGAAAAAGTGTTTTTTTGGTCATATTTTGAGGTTTGCAAAGGATTCTGGGTAACCGAATCTGGTCAGAGCCCCACAAGTCACCCCATCTTGGATTCCCCTAGGTGTCTAGTTTTAAAAAATGCGCTGGTTTGCTGGGTTTCCCCAGGTGCCGGCTGAGCTAGAGTCCAAAATCCACAGGTAGGCACTTTGTAAAAAACACCTCTGTTTTCTGTGAAAAAATGTGATGTGACCACATTGTGTTTTGGGCCATTTCCTTTCGTGGGCGCTAGGCCTACCCACACAAGTGAGGTACCATTTTTATCGGAAGACTTGGAGGAACGCTGGGTGGAAGGAAATTTGTGGCTCCTCCCAGATTCCAGAACTTTCTGTCACCAAAATTAGAGGAAAAAGTGTTTTTTTTGGTCAAATTTTGAGGTTTGCAAAGGATTCTGGGTAACAGAACCTGGTCAGAGCCCCACAAGTCACCCTGTGTAGGATTCCCCTAGGTGTCTAGTATTAAAAAATTTGATGGTTTGCTAGGTTTCCCCAGGTGCCGGCTGAGCTAGAGGCCAAAATCCACAGGTGGGCACTTTGTAAAAAATACCTCTGTTTTCTGTAAAAAATATGTGATGTGTCCACATTGTGTTTTGGGCCATTTCCTTTTGTGGGCGCTAGGCCTACCCACACAAGTGAGGTACCATTTTTATAGGGAGACTTAGGGGAACGCTGGGTGGAAGGAAATTTGTGGCTCCTCTCAGATTCCAGAACTTTCTGTCACCGAAATGAGAGGAAAAAATGTTTTTTTGGCCAAATTTTGAGGTTTGCAAAGGATTCTGGGTAACAGAACCTGGTCAGAGCCCCACAAGTCACCCCATCTTGGATTCCCCTAGGTGTCTAGTTTAAAAAAATGCGCTGGTTTGCTAGGTTTCCCCAGGTGCCGGCTGAGCTAGAGGCCAAAATCCACAGGTAGGCACTTTGTAAAAAACACCTCTGTTTTCTGTGGAAAAATGTGATGTGACCACATTGTGTTTTGGGCCATTTCATTTCGTGGGCGCTAGGCCTACCCACACAAGTGAGGTACCATTTTTATCAGGAGACTTAGGGGAACGCTGGGTGGAAGGAAATTTGTGGCTCCTCTCAGATTCCAGAACTTTCTGTCACCAAAATGAGAGGAAAAAGTGATTTTTTGGTCAAATATTGAGGTTTGCAAAGGATTCTGGGTAACAGAACCTGGTCACAGCCCCACAAGTCACCCCGTCTTGGATTCCCCTAGGTGTCTAGTTTTAAAAAATGCACTGGTTTGCTAGGTTCCCCAGGTGCTGGCTGAGCTAGAGGCCAAAATCCACAGGTAGGCACTTTGTAAAAACACCTCTGTTTTCTGTGAAAAAATGTGATGTGTCCACGTTGTGTTTTGGGCCATTTCCTTTCGTGGGCGCTAGGCCTACCCACACAAGTCAGGTACTATTTTTATCGGGAGACTTGGCGGAACGCTGGGTGGAAGGAAATTTGTGGCTCCTCCCAGATTCCAGAACTTTCTGTTACCGAAATGAGAGGAAAAAGTGTTTTTTTGGCCAAATTGTGAGGCTTGCAAAGGATTCTGGGTAACAGAACATGGTCAGAGCCACACAAGTCACCCCATCTTGGATTCCCCTAGGTGTCTAGTTTTCAAAAATGTGCTGGTTTGCTAGGTTTCCGCAGGTGCCGGCTGAGCTAGAGGCCAAAATCCACAGGTAGGCACTTTGTAAAAAACACCTCTGTATTCTGTGAAAAAATTTGATGTGTCCACGTTGTGTTTTGGGCCATTTCCTTTCGTGGGCGCTAGGCCTACCCACACAAGTGAGGTACAATTTTTATCGGAAGACTTGGAGGAACGCTGGGTGGAAGGAAATTTGTGGCTCCTCCCAGATTCCAGAACTTTCTGTCACCGAAATTAGAGGAAAAAGTGTTTTTTTTGGTCAAATTTTGAGGTTTGCAAAGGATTCTGGGTAACAGAACCTGGTCAGAGCCCCACAAGTCACCCTGTCTTGGATTCCCCTAGGTGTCTAGTTTTAAAAAATGTGATGGTTTGCTAGGTTTCCTCAGGTGCCGGCTGAGCTAGAGGCCAAAATCCACAGGTTGGCACTTTGTAAAAAACACCTCTGTTTTCTGTAAAAAAAAGGGATGTGTCCACGTTGTGTTTTGGGCCATTTCCTTTCGTGGGCGCTAGGCCTACCCACACAAGTGAGGTACCATTTTTATCAGGAGACTTAGGGGAACGCTGGGTGGAAGGAAATTTGTGGCTCCTCTCAGATTCCAGAACTTTCTGTCACCAAAATGAGAGGAACAAGTGTTTTTTTGGTCAAATATTGAGGTTTGCAAAGGATTCTGGGTAACAGAACCTGGTCAGAGCCCCACAAGTCACCCTGTCTTGGATTCCCCTAGGTGTCTAGTTTTAAAAAATGTGATGGTTTGCTAGGTTTCCCCAGATGCCGGCTGAGCTAGAGGCCAAAATCCACAGGTAGGCACTTTGTAAAAAACACCTCTGTTTTCTGTAACAAAAATGTGATGTGTCCACGTTGTGTTTTGGGCCATTTCCTTTTGTGGGCGCTAGGCCTATCCACACAAGTGAGGTACCATTTTTATCGGGAGACTTAGGGGAACGCTGGGTGGAAGGAAATTTGTGGCTCCTCTCAGATTCCAGAACTTTCTGTCACCGAAATGAGAGGAAAAAATGTTTTTTGGGCCACATTTTGAGGTTTGCAAAGGATTCTGGGTAACAGAACCTGGTCAGAGCCCCACAAGTCACCCCATCTTGGATTCTCCTAGGTGTGTAGTTTTAAAAAATGCGCTGGTTTGCTAGGTTTCCCCAGGTGCCGGCTGAGCTAGAGGCCAAAATCCACAGGTAGGCACTTTGTAAAAAACACCTCTGTTTTCTGTGAAAAAATGTGATGTGACCACAATGTGTTTTGGGCCATTTTCTTTCGTGGGCGCTAGGCCTACCCACACAAGTGAGGTACCATTTTTATCGGAAGACTTGGAGGAACGCTGGGTGGAAGGAAATTTGTGGCTCCTCCCAGATTCCAGAACTTTCTGTCACCGAAATTAGAGGAAAAAGTGTTTTTTTGGTCACATTTTGAGGTTTACAAAGGATTCTGGGTAACAGAACCTGGTCAGAGCCCCATAAGTCATCCTGTCTTGGATTCCCCTAGGTGTCTAGTTTTCAAAAATGCACTGGTTTGCCTGGTTTCCCCAGGTGCCGGCTGAGCTAGAGGCCAAAATTCATAGGTAGGCACTTTGTAAAAAACACCTCTGTTTTGTGTGAAAAAATGTGATGTGTCCACGTTGTGTTTTGGGCCATTTCCTTTCGTGGGCGCTAGGCCTACCCTCACAAGTCAGGTACCATTTTTATAGGGAGACTTAGGGGAACGCTGGGTGGAAGGAAATTTGTGGCTCCTCTCAGATTCCAGAACTTTCTGTCACCGAAATGAGAGGAAAAAATGTTTTTTCGCCAAATTTTGAGGTTTGCAAAGGATTCTGGGTAACAGAACCTGGTCAGAGCCCCACAAGTCACCCCATCTTGGATTCCCCTAGGTGTCTAGTTTTAAAAAAATGCGCTGGTTTGCTAGGTTTCCCCAGGTGCCGGCTGAGCTAGAGGCCAAAATCCACAGGTAGGCACTTTGTAAAAAACACCTCTGTTTTCTGTGAAAAAATGTGATGTGACCACATTGTGTTTTGGGCCATTTCATTTCGTGGGCGCTAGGCCTACCTACACAAGTGAGGTACCATTTTTATCAGAAGACTTAGGGGAACGCTGGGTGGAAGGAAATTTGTGGCTCCTCTCAGATTCCAGAACTTTCTGTCACCGAAATTAGAGGAAAAAGTGTTTTTTTGGTCATATTTTGAGGTTTGCAAAGGATTCTGGGTAACCGAATCTGGTCAGAGCCCCACAAGTCACCCCATCTTGGATTCCCCTAGGTGTCTAGTTTTAAAAAATGCGCTGGTTTGCTGGGTTTCCCCAGGTGCCGGCTGAGCTAGAGTCCAAAATCCACAGGTAGGCACTTTGTAAAAAACACCTCTGTTTTCTGTGAAAAAATGTGATGTGACCACATTGTGTTTTGGGCCATTTCCTTTCGTGGGCGCTAGGCCTACCCACACAAGTGAGGTACCATTTTTATCGGAAGACTTGGAGGAACGCTGGGTGGAAGGAAATTTGTGGCTCCTCCCAGATTCCAGAACTTTCTGTCACCGAAATTAGAGGAAAAAGTGTTTTTTTTGGTCAAATTTTGAGGTTTGCAAAGGATTCTGGGTAACAGAACCTGGTCAGAGCCCCACAAGTCACCCTGTGTTGGATTCCCCTAGGTGTCTAGTATTAAAAAATGTGATGGTTTGCTAGGTTTCCCCAGGTGCTGGCTGAGCTAGAGGCCAAAATCCACAGGTGGGCACTTTGTAAAAAATACCTCTGTTTTCTGTAAAAAATATGTGATGTGTCCACATTGTGTTTTGGGCCATTTCCTTTTGTGGGCGCTAGGCCTACCCACACAAGTGAGGTACCATTTTTATAGGGAGACTTAGGGGAACGCTGGGTGGAAGGAAATTTGTGGCTCCTCTCAGATTCCAGAACTTTCTGTCACCGAAATGAGAGGAAAAAATGTTTTTTTGGCCAAATTTTGAGGTTTGCAAAGGATTCTGGGTAACAGAACCTGGTCAGAGCCCCACAAGTCACCCCATCTTGGATTCCCCTAGGTGTCTAGTTTAAAAAAATGCGCTGGTTTGCTAGGTTTCCCCAGGTGCCGGGTGAGCTAGAGGCCAAAATCCACAGGTAGGCACTTTGTAAAAAACACCTCTGTTTTCTGTGGAAAAATGTGATGTGACCACATTGTGTTTTGGGCCATTTCATTTAGTGGGCGCTAGGCCTACCCACACAAGTGAGGTACCATTTTTATCAGGAGACTTAGGGGAACGCTGGGTGGAAGGAAATTTGTGGCTCCTCTCAGATTCCAGAACTTTCTGTCACCAAAATGAGAGGAAAAAGTGTTTTTTTGGTAAAATATTGAGGTTTGCAAAGGATTCTGGGTAACAGAACCTGGTCACAGCCCCACAAGTCACCCCGTCTTGGATTCCCCTAGGTGTCTAGTTTTATAAAATGCACTGGTTTGCTAGGTTCCCCAGGTGCTGGCTGAGCTAGAGGCCAAAATCCACAGGTAGGCACTTTGTAAAAAACACCTCTGTTTTCTGTGAAAAAATGTGATGTGTCCACGTTGTGTTTTGGGCCATTTCCTTTTGTGGGCGCTAGGCCTACCCACACAAATCAGGTACCATTTTTATCGGGAGACTTGGCGGAACGCTGGGTGGAAGGAAATTTGTGGCTCCTCCCAGATTTCAGAACTTTCTGTTACCGAAATGAGAGGAAAAAGTGTTTTTTTGGCCAAATTGTGAGGCTTGCAAAGGATTCTGGGTAACAGAACATGGTCAGAGCCACACAAGTCACCCCATCTTGGATTCCCCTAGGTGTCTAGTTTTCAAAAATGTACTGGTTTGCTGGGTTTCCGCAGGTGCCGGCTGAGCTAGAGGCCAAAATCCACAGGTAGGCACTTTGTAAAAAACACATCTGTATTCTGTGAAAAAATTTGATGTGTCCACGTTGTGTTTTGGGGCATTTCCTTTCGTGGGCGCTAGGCCTACCCACACAAGTGAGGTACAATTTTTATCGGAAGACTTGGAGGAACGCTGGGTGGAAGGAAATTTGTGGCTCCTCCCAGATTCCAGAACTTTCTGTCACCGAAATTAGAGGAAAAAGTGTTTTTTTTGGTCAAATTTTGAGGTTTGCAAAGGATTCTGGGTAACAGAACCTGGTCAGAGCCCCACAAGTCACCCTGTCTTGGATTCCCCTAGGTGTCTAGTTTTAAAAAATGTGATGGTTTGCTAGGTTTCCTCAGGTGCCGGCTTAGCTAGAGGCCAAAATCCACAGGTTGGCACTTTGTAAAAAACACCTCTGTTTTCTGTAAAAAAAATGTGATGTGTCCACGTTGTGTTTTGGGCCATTTCCTTTCGTGGGCGCTAGGCCTACCCACACAAGTGAGGTACCATTTTTATCAGGAGACTTAGGGGAACGCTGAGTGGAAGGAAATTTGTGGCTCATCTCAGATTCCAGAACTTTCTGTCACCAAAATGAGAGGAACAAGTGTTTTTTTGGTCAAATATTGAGGTTTGCAAAGGATTCTGGGTAACAGAACCTGGTCAGAGCCCCACAAGTCACCCTGTCTTGGATTCCCCTAGGTGTCTAGTTTTAAAAAATGTGATGGTTTGCTAGGTTTCCCCAGATGCCGGCTGAGCTAGAGGCCAAAATCCACAGGTAGGCACTTTGTAAAAAACACCTCTGTTTTCTGTAAAAAAAATGTGATGTGTCCACGTTGTGTTTTGGGCCATTTCCTTTTGTGGGCGCTAGGCCTATCCACACAAGTGAGGTACCATTTTTATCGGGAGATTTAGGGGAACACTGGGTGGAAGGAAATTTGTGGCTCCTCTCAGATTCCAGAACTTTCTGTCACCGAAATGAGAGGAAAAAATGTTTTTTGGGCCACATTTTGAGGTTTGCAAAGGATTCTGGGTAACAGAACCTGGTCAGAGCCCCACAAGTCACCCCATCTTGGATTCTCCTAGGTGTGTAGTTTTAAAAAATGCGCTGGTTTGCTAGGTTTCCCCAGGTGCCGGCTGAGCTAGAGGCCAAAATCCACAGGTAGGCACTTTGTAAAAAACACCTCTGTTTTCTGTGAAAAAATGTGATGTGACCACAATGTGTTTTGGGCCATTTTCTTTCGTGGGCGCTAGGCCTACCCACACAAGTGAGGTACCATTTTTATCGGAAGACTTGGAGGAACGCTGGGTGGAAGGAAATTTGTGGCTCCTCCCAGATTCCAGAACTTTCTGTCACCGAAATTAGAGGAAAAAGTGTTTTTTTGGTCACATTTTGAGGTTTACAAAGGATTCTGGGTAACAGAACCTGGTCAGAGCCCCATAAGTCATCCTGTCTTGGATTCCCCTAGGTGTCTAGTTTTCAAAAATGCACTGGTTTGCCTGGTTTCCCCAGGTGCCGGCTGAGCTAGAGGCCAAAATTCATAGGTAGGCACTTTGTAAAAAACACCTCTGTTTTTTGTGAAAAAATGTGATGTGTCCACGTTGTGTTTTGGGCCATTTCCTTTCGTGGGCGCTAGGCCTACCCTCACAAGTCAGGTACCATTTTTATAGGGAGACTTAGGGGAACGCTGGGTGGAAGGAAATTTGTGGCTCCTCTCAGATTCCAGAACTTTCTGTCACCGAAATGAGAGGAAAAAATGTTTTTTTGGCCAAATTTTGAGGTTTGCAAAGGATTCTGGGTAACAGAACCTGGTCAGAGCCCCACAAGTCACCCCATCTTGGATTCCCCTAGGTGTCTAGTTTAAAAAAATGCGCTGGTTTGCTAGGTTTCCCCAGGTGCCGGCTGAGCTAGAGGCCAAAATCCACAGGTAGGCACTTTGTAAAAAACACCTCTGTTTTCTGTGAAAAAATGTGATGTGACCACATTGTGTTTTGGGCCATTTCATTTCGTGGGCGCTAGGCCTACCTACACAAGTGAGGTACCATTTTTATCAGAAGACTTAGGGGAACGCTGGGTGTAGGGAAATTTGTGGCTCCTCTCAGATTCCAGAACTTTCTGTCACCAAAATGAGAGGAAAAAGTGTTTTTTTGGTCAAATATTGAGGTTTGCAAAGGATTCTGGGTAACAGAACCTGGTCACAGCCCCACAAGTCACCCCATCTTGGATTCCCCTAGGTGTCTAGTTTTCAAAAACGCACTGGTTTGCTAGGTTCCCCAGGTGCTGGCTGAGCTAGAGGCCAAAATCCACAGGTAGGCACTTTGTAAAAAACACCTCTGGTTTCTGTGAAAAAATGTGATGTGTCCACGTTGTGTTTTGGGCCATTTCCTTTCGTGGGCGCTAGGCCTACCCACACAAGTCAGGTACCATTTTTATCGGGAGACTTGGCGGAACGCTGGGTGGAAGGAAATTTGTGGCTCCTCCTAGATTACAGAACTTTCTGTTACCGAAATGAGAGGAAAAAGTGTTTTTTTGGCCAAATTGTGAGGCTTGCAAAGGATTCTGGGTAACAGAACATGGTCAGAGCCCCACAAGTCACCCCATCTTGGATTCCCCTATGTGTCTAGTTTTCAAAAATGTGCTGGTTTGCTGGGTTTCCGCAGGTGCCGGCTAAACTAGAGGCCAAAATCCACAGGTAGGCACTTTGTAAAAAACACCTCTGTATTCTGTGAAAAAATGTGATGTGTCCACGTTGTGTTTTGGGCCATTTCCTTTCGTGGGCGCTAGGCCTACCCACACAAGTCAGGTACCATTTTTATCGGGAGACTTGGCGGAACGCTGGGTGGAAGGAAATTTGTGGCTCCTCCCAGATTCCAGAACTTTCTGTCACCGAAATGAGAGGAAAAAGTGTTTTTTTGGCCAAATTGTGAGGCTTGCAAAGGATTCTGGGTAACAGAACCTGGTCAGAGCCCCACAAGTCACCCCATCTTGGATTCCCCTAGGTGTCTAGTGTTCAAAAATGTGCTGGTTTGCTAGGTTTCCCCATGTGCCGGCTGAGCTAGAGGCCAAAATCCACAGGTAGGCACTTTGTAAAAAACACCTCTGTTTTCTGTGAAAAAATGTGATGTGACCACATTGTGTTTTGGGCCATTTCCTTTCGTGGGCGCTAGGCCTACCCACACAAGTGAGGTACAATTTTTATCGGAAGACTTGGAGGAACGCTGGGTGGAAGGAAATTTGTGGCTCCTCCCAGATTCCAGAACTTTCTGTCACCGAAATTAGAGGGAAAAGTGTTTTTTTTGGTCAAATTTTGAGGTTTGCAAAGGATTCTGGGTAACAGAACCTGGTCAGAGCCACACAAGTCACCCTGTCTTGGATTCCCCTAGGTGTCTAGTTTTAAAAAATGTGATGGTTTGCTAGGTTTCCTCAGGTGCCGGCTGAGCTAGAGGCCAAAATCCACAGGTTGGCACTTTGTAAAAAACACCTCTGTTTTCTGTAAAAAAAATGTGATGTGTCCACGTTGTGTTTTGGGCCATTTCCTTTCGTGGGCGCTAGGCCTACCCACACAAGTGAGGTACCGTTTTTATCGGGAGACTTAGGGGAACGCTGGGTGGAAGGAAATTTGTGGCTCCTCTCAGAGTCCAGAACTTTCTGTCACCGAAATGAGAGGAAAAAATGTTTTTTGTGCCACATTTTGAGATTTGCAAAGGATTCTGGGTAACAGAACCTGGTCAGAGCCCCACAAGTCACCCCATCTTGGATTCTCCTAGGTGTGTAGTTTTAAAAAATGAGCTGGTTTGCTAGGTTT
Source organism: Pleurodeles waltl (assembly GCF_031143425.1). NCBI lineage: Eukaryota > Metazoa > Chordata > Amphibia > Caudata > Salamandridae > Pleurodeles > Pleurodeles waltl. The sequence goes on along the minus strand of NC_090444.1, from coordinate 1,689,059,095 downwards.
CCCCAGGTGCCGGCTGAGCTAGAGGCCAAAATCCACAGGTAGGCACTTTGTAAAAAACACCTCTGTTTTCTGTGAAAAAATGTGATTTGACCACATTGTGTTTTGGGCCATATTCTTTCGTGGGCGCTAGGCCTACCCACACAAGTGAGGTACCATTTTTATCGGAAGACTTGGAGGAACGCTGGGCGGAAGGAAATTTGTGGCTCCTCCCAGATTCCAGAACTTTCTGTCACCGAAATTAGAGGAAAAAGTGTTTTTTTGGTCAAATTTTGAGGTTTGCAAAGGATTCTGGGTAACAGAACCTGGTCAGAGCCCCACAAGTCACCCCATCTTGGATTCCCCTAGGTGTCTAGTTTTAAACAATGCGCTGGTTTGCTAGGTTTCCTAATTGCCAGCTGAGCTAGAGGCCAAAATCCACAGGTAGGCACTTTGTAAAAAACACCTCTGTGTTCTGTGAAAAAATGTGATGTGACCACATTGTGTTTTGGGCCATTTTCTTTCGTGGGCGCTAGGCCTACCCACACAAGTGAGGTACCATTTCTATCGGAAGACTTGGAGGAACGCTGGGTGGAATGAAATTTGTGGCTCCTCCCAGATTCCAGAACTTTCTGTCACCAAAATTAGAGGAAAAAGTGTTTTTTTGGTTACATTATGAGGTCTGCAAAGGATTCTGGGTAACAGAACCTGGTCAGAGCTTCACAAGTCACCCCATCTTGGATTCCCCTAGGTGTCTAGTTTTAAAAAATGCCCTGATTTTCTTGGTTTCCCCAGGTGCCGGCTGAGCTAGAGACCAAAATCCACAGGTAGGCACTTTGCAAAAAACACCTCTGTTTTCTGTGAAAAAATGTGATGTCACCACATTGTGTTTTGGGCCATTTTCTTTCGTGGGCGCTAGGCCTACCCACACAAGTGAGGTACCATTTTTATCGGAAGTCTTGGAGGAACGCTGGGTGGAAGGAAATTTGTGGCTCCTCCCAGATTCCAGAACTTTCTGTCACCGAAATTAGAGGAAAAAGTGTTTTTTTGGTCACATTTTGAGGTTTGCAAAGGATTCTGGGTAACAGAACCTGGTCAGAGCCCCATAAGTCATCCTGTGTTGGATTCCCCTAGGTGTCTAGTTTTCAAAAATGCACTGGTTTGCTAGGTTTCCCCAGGTGCCGGCTGAGCTAGAGGCCAAAATCCATAGGTAGGCACTTTGTAAAAAACACCTCTCTTTTGTGTGAAAAAATGTGATGTGTCCACATTGTGTTTTGGGCCATTTCCTTTCGTGGGCGCTAGGCCTACCCATACAAGTGAGGTACCATTTTTATCGGGAGACTTGGCGGAACGCTGGGTGGAAGGAAATTTGTGGCTCCTCCCAGATTCCAGAACTTTCTGTCACCGAAATTAGAGGAAAAAGTGTTTTTTTGGCCAAATTGTGAGGCTTGCAAAGGATTCTGGGTAACAGAACCTGGTCAGAGCCCCACAAGTCACCCCATCTTGGATTCCCCTAGGTGTCTAGTTTTCAAAAATGTGCTGGTTTGCTAGGTTTCCGCAGGTGCCGGCTGAGCTAGAGGCCAAAATCCACAGGTAGGCACTTTGTAAAAAACACCTCTGTTTTCTGTGAAAAAATGTGATGTGACCACATTGTGTTTTGGGCCATTTCCTTTCATGGGTGCTAGGCCTACCCACACAAGTGAGGTACCATTTTTATCGGGAGACTTGGCGGAACGCTGGGTGGAAGGAAATTTGTGGCTCCTCCCAGATTACAGAACTTTCTGTCACCGAAATTAGAGGAAAAAGTGTTTTTTTGGTCATATTTTGAGGTTTGCAAAGGATTCTGGGTAACCGAATCTGGTCAGAGCCCCACAAGTCACCCCATCTTGGATTCCCCTAGGTGTCTAGTTTTAAAAAACTGCGCTGGTTTGCTGGGTTTCCCCAGGTGTCGGCTGAGCTAGAGGCCAAAATCCACAGGTAGGCACTTTGTAAAAAACACCTCTGTTTTCTGTGAAAAAATGTGATGTGACCACATTGTGTTTTGGGCCATTTCCTTTCGTGGGCGCTAGGCCTACCCACACAAGTAAGGTACCATTTTTATCGGAAGACTTGGAGGAACGCTGGGTGGAAGGAAATTTGTGGCTCCTCCTAGATTACAGAACTTTCTGTCACCGAAATGAGAGGAAAAAGTGTTTTTTTGGCCAAATTGTGAGGCTTGCAAAGGATTCTGGGTAACCGAATCTGGTCAGAGCCCCACAGGTCACCCTGTCTTGGATTCCCCTAGGTGTCTAGTTTTAAAAAATTTGATGGTTTGCTAGGTTTCCCCAGGTGCCGGCTGAGCTAGAGGCCAAAATCCACAGGTAGGCACTTTGTAAAAAACACCTCTGTTTTCTGTGAAAAAATGTGATGTGACCACATTGTGTTTTGGCCCATTTCCTTTCGTGGGCGCTAGGCCTACCCACACAAGTAAGGTACCATTTTTATCGGAAGACTTGGAGGAACGCTGGGTGGAAGGAAATTTGTGGCTCCTCCCAGATTCCAGAACTTTCTGTCACCGAAATTAGAGGAAAAATTGTTTTTTTTGGTCAAATTTTGAGGTTTGCAAAGGATTCTGGGTAACAGAACCTGGTCAGAACCCCACAAGTCACCCTGTCTTGGATTCCCCTAGGTGTCTAGTTTTAAAAAATTTGATGGTTTGCTAGGTTTCCCCAGGTGCCGGCTGAGCTAGAGGCCAAAATCCACAGGTAGGCACTTTGTAAAAAGCACCTCTGTTTTCTGTGAAAAAAATGTGATGTGACCACATTGTGTTTTGGGCCATTTCCTTTGTGGGCGCTAGGCCTACCCACACAAGTGAGGTACCATTTTTATCGGAAGACTTGGAGGAACGCTGGGTGGAAGGAAATTTCTGGCTCCTCCCAGATTCCAGAACTTTCTGTCACCGAAATTAGAGGAAAAAGTGTTTTTTTGGTCACATTTTGAGGTTTGCAAAGGATTCTGGGTAACAGAACCTGGTCAGAGCCCCACAAGTCACCCTGTCTTGGATTCCCCTAGGTATCTAGTTTTAAAAAATGTGATGGTTTGCTCGGTTTCCCCAGGTGCCGGCTGAGCTAGAGGCCAAAATCCACAGGTAGGCACTTTGAAAAAAACACCTCTGTTTTCTGTGAAAAAAATGTGATGTGACCACATTGTGTTCTGGGCCATTTCCTTTCGTGGGCGCTAGGCCTACCCACACAAGTGAGGTACCATTTTTATCGGAAGACTTGGAGGAACGCTGGGTGGAAGGAAATTTCTGGCTCCTCCCAGATTCCAGAACTTTCTGTCACCAAAATTAGAGGAAAAAGTGTTTTTTTGGTCACATTTTGAGGTTTGCAAAGGATTCTGTGTAACAGAACCTGGTCAGAGCCCCATAAGTCATCCTGTCTTGGATTCCCCTAGGTGTCTAGTTTTCAAAAATGCGCTGGTTTGCCTGGTTTCCCCAGGTGCCGGCTGAGCTAGAGGCCAAAATCCATAGGTAGGCACTTTGTAAAAAACACCTCGGTTTTGTGTGAAAAAATGTGATGTGTCCACATTGTGTTTTGGGTCATTTCATTTCGTGGGCGCTAGGCCTACCCACACAAGTGAGGTACCATTTTTATCATGAGACTTAGGGGAACGCTGGGTGGAAGGAAATTTGTGGCTCCTCTCAGATTCCAGAACTTTCTGTCACCAAAATGAGTGGAAAAAGTGTTTTTTTGGTCAAATATTGAGGTTTGCAAAGGATTCTGGGTAACAGAACCTGGTCACAGCCCCACAAGTCACCCCATCTTGGATTCCCCTAGGTGTCTAGTTTTCAAAAATGCACTGGTTTGCTAGGTTCCCCAGGTGCTGGCTGAGCTAGAGGCCAAAATCCACAGGTAGGCACTTTGTAAAAAACACCTTTGTTTTCTATGAAAAAATGTGATGTGTCCACGTTGTGTTTTGGGCCATTTGCTTTCGTGGGCGCTAGGCCTACCCACACAAGTGAGGTACCATTTTTATCGGGAGACTTGGCGGAACGCTGGGTGGAAGGAAATTTGTGGCTCCTCCCAGATTCCAGAACTTTCTGTTACCGAAATGAGAGGAAAAAGTATTTTTTTGGCCAAATTGTGAGGCTTGCAAAGGATTCTGAGTAACAGAACCTGGTCAGAGCCACACAAGTCACCCCATCTTGGATTCCCCTAGGTGTCTAGTTTTAAAAAATGTGCTCGTTTGCTAGGTTTCCGCAGGTGCCGGCTGAGCTAGAGGCCAAAATCCACAGGTAGGCACTTTGTAAAAAACACCTCTGTTTTCTGTGAAAAAATGTGATGTGACCACATTGTGTTTTGGGCCATTTCCTTTCGTGGGCGCTAGGCCTACCCACACAAGTGAGGTACCATTTTTATCGGGAGACTTGGCGGAACGCTGGGTGGAAGGAAATTTGTGGCTCCTCCCAGATTCCAGAACTTTCTGTCACCGAAATTAGAGGAAAAAGTGTTTTTTTGGTCATATTTTGAGGTTTGCAAAGGATTCTGGGTAACCGAATCTGGTCAGAGCCCCACAAGTCACCCCATCTTGGATTCCCCTAGGTGTCTAGTTTTAAAAAACTGCGCTGGTTTGCTGGGTTTCCCCAGGTGCCGGCTGAGCTAGAGGCCAAAATCCACAGGTAGGCACTTTGTAAAAAACACCTCTGTTTTCTGTGAAAAAATGTGATGTGACCACATTGTGTTTTGGGCCATTTCCTTTCATGGGCGCTAGGCCTACCCACACAAGTGAGGTACCATTTTTATCGGAAGACTTGGAGGAACGCTGGGTGGAAGGAAATTTGTGGCTCCTCCCAGATTCCAGAACTTTCTGTCACCGAAATTAGAGGAAAAGGTGTTTTTTTTGGTCAAATTTTGAGGTTTGCAAAGGATTCTGGGTAACAGAACCTGGTCAGAGCCCCACAAGTCACCCTGTCTTGGATTCCCCTAGGTGTCTAGTTTTAAAAAATGTGATGGTTTGCTAGGTTTCCCCAGGTGCCGGCTGAGCTAGAGGCCAAAATCCACAGGTTGGCACTTTGTAAAAAACACCTCTGTTTTCTGTAAAAAAAATGTGATGTGTCCACGTTGTGTTTTGGGCCATTTCCTTTCGTGGGCACTAGGCCTACCCACACAAGTGAGGTACCATTTTTATCGGGAGACTTGGCGGAACGCTGGGTGGAAGGAAATTTGTGGCTCCTCCCAGATTCCAGAACTTTCTGTCACCGAAATGAGAGGAAAAAGTGTTTTTTTGGCCAAATTGTGAGGCTTGCAAAGGATTCTGGGTAACAGAACCTGGTCAGAGCCCCACAAGTCACCCCATCTTGGATTCCCCTAGGTGTCTAGTTTTAAAAAATGTGCTGGTTTGCTAGGTTTCCGCAGGTGCCGGCTGAGCTAGAGGCCAAAATCCATAGGTAGGCACTTTGTAAAAAACACCTCTGTTTTGTGTGAAAAAATGTGATGTGTCCACATTGTGTTTTGGGCCATTTCCTTTCGTGGGCGCTAGGCCTACCCACACAAGTGAGGTACCATTTTTATCGGGAGACTTGGCGGAAAGCTGGGTGGAAGGAAATTTGTGGCTCCTCCCAGATTCCAGAACTTTCTGTCACCGAAATGAGAGGAAAAAGTGGTTTTTGGCCAAATTGTGAGGCTTGCAAAGGATTCTGGGTAACAGAACCTGGTCAGAGCCCCACAAGTCACCCCATCTTGGATTCCCCTAGGTGTCTAGTTTTAAAAAATGTGCTGGTTTGCTAGGTTTCCGCAGGTGCCGGCTGAGCTAGAGGCCAAAATCCATAGGTAGGCACTTTGTAAAAAACACCTCTGTTTTGTGTGAAAAAATGTGATGTGTCCACATTGTGTTTTGGGCCATTTCCTTTCGTGGGCGCTAGGCCTACCCACACAAGTGAGGTACCATTTTTATCGGGAGACTTGGCGGAAAGCTGGGTGGAAGGAAATTTGTGGCTCCTCCCAGATTCCAGAACTTTCTGTCACCGAAATTAGAGGAAAAAGTGTTTTTTTGGTCACATTTTGAGGTTTGCAAAGGATTCTGGGTAACAGAACCTGGTCAGAGCCCCATAAGTCATCCTGTCTTGGATTCCCCTAGGTGTCTAGTTTTCAAAAATGCGCTGGTTTGCCTGGTTTCCCCAGGTGCCGGCTGAGCTAGAGGCCAAAATCCATAGGTAGGCACTTTGTAAAAAACACCTCTGTTTTGTGTGAAAAAATGTGATGTGTCCACATTGTGTTTTGGGCCATTTCATTTCGTGGGCGCTAGGCCTACCCACACAAGTGAGGTACCATTTTTATCATGAGACTTAGGGGAACGCTGGGTGGAAGGAAATTTGTGGCTCCTCTCAGATTCCAGAACTTTCTGTCACCAAAATGAGAGGAAAAAGTGTTTTTTTGGTCAAATATTGAGGTTTGCAAAGGATTCTGGGTAACAGAACCTGGTCACAGCCCCACAAGTCACCCCATCTTGGATTCCCATAGGTGTCTAGTTTTAAAAAATGCACTGGTTTGCTAGGTTCCCCAGGTGCTGGCTGAGCTAGAGGCCAAAATCCACAGGTAGGCACTTTGTAAAAAACACCTTTGTTTTCTATGAAAAAATGTGATGTGTCCACGTTGTGTTTTGGGCCATTTGCTTTCGTGGGCGCTAGGCCTACCCACACAAGTGAGGTACCATTTTTATCGGGAGACTTGGCGGAACGCTGGGTGGAAGGAAATTTGTGGCTCCTCCCAGATTCCAGAACTTTCTGTTACCGAAATGAGAGGAAAAAGTGTTTTCTTGGCCAAATTGTGAGGCTTGCAAAGGATTCTGGGTAACAGAACCTGGTCAGAGCCACACAAGTCACCCCATCTTGGATTCCCCTAGGTGTCTAGTTTTCAAAAATGTGCTGGTTTGCTAGGTTTCCGCAGGTGCCGGCTGAGCTAGAGGCCAAAATCCACAGGTAGGCACTTTGTAAAAAACACCTCTGTTTTCTGTGAAAAAATGTGATGTGACCACATTGTGTTTTGGGCCATTTCCTTTCGTGGGCGCTAGGCCTACCCACACAAGTGAGGTACCTTTTTTATCGGGAGACTTGGCGGAACGGTGGGTGGAAGGAAATTTGTGGCTCCTCCCAGATTCCAGAACTTTCTGTCACCGAAATTAGAGGAAAAAGTGATTTTTTGGTCATATTTTGAGGTTTGCAAAGGATTCTGGGTATCCGAATCTGGTCAGAGCCCCACAAGTCACCCCATCTTGGATTCCCCTAGGTGTCTAGTTTTAAAAAACTGCGCTGGTTTGCTGGGTTTCCCCAGGTGCCGGCTGAGCTAGAGTCCAAAATCCACAGGTAGGCACTTTGTAAAAAACACCTCTGTTTTCTGTGAAAAAATGTGATGTGACCACATTGTGTTTTGGGCCATTTCCTTTCATGGGCGCTAGGCCTACCCACACAAGTGAGGTACCATTTTTATCGGAAGACTTGGAGGAACGCTGGGTGGAAGGAAATTTGTGGCTCCTCCCAGATTCCAGAACTTTCTGTCACCGAAACTAGAGGAAAAGGTGTTTTTTTTGGTAAAATTTTGAGGTTTGCAAAGGATTCTGGGTAACAGAACCTGGTCAGAGCCCCACAAGTCACCCTGTCTTGGATTCCCCTAGGTGTCTAGTTTTAAAAAATATGATGGTTTGCTAGGTTTCCCCAGGTGCCGGCTGAGCTAGAGGCCAAAATCCACAGGTTGGCACTTTGTAAAAAACACCTCTGTTTTCTGTAAAAAAAATGTGATGTGTCCACGTTGTGTTTTGGGCCATTTCCTTTCGTGGGCACTAGGCCTACCCACACAAGTGAGGTACCATTTTTATCGGGAGACTTGGCGGAACGCTGGGTGGAAGGAAATTTGTGGCTCCTCCCAGATTCCAGAACTTTCTGTCACCGAAATGAGAGGAAAAAGTGTTTTTTTGGCCAAATTGTGAGGCTTGCAAAGGATTCTGGGTAACAGAACCTGGTCAGAGTCCCACAAGTCACCCCATCTTGGATTCCCCTAGGTGTCTAGTTTTCAAAAATGTGCTGGTTTGCTAGGTTTCCGCAGGTGCCGGCTGAGCTAGAGGCCAAAATCCATAGGTAGGCACTTTGTAAAAAACAGCTCTGTTTTGTGTGAAAAAATGCAATGTGTCCACATTGTGTTTTGGGCCATTTCCTTTCGTGGGCGCTAGGCCTACCCACACAAGTGAGGTACCATTTTTATCGGGAGACTTGGCGGAAAGCTGGGTGGAAGGAAATTTGTGGCTCCTCCCAGATTCCAGAACTTTCTGTCACCGAAATGAGAGGAAAAAGTGTTTTTTTGGCCAAATTGTGAGGCTTGCAAAGGATTCTGGGTAACAGAACCTGGTCAGAGCCCCACAAGTCACCCCATCTTGGATTCCCCTAGGTGTCTAGTTTTCAAAAATGTGCTGGTTTGCTAGGTTTCCGCAGGTGCCGGCTGAGCTAGAGGCCAAAATCCACAGGTAGGCACTTTGTAAAAAACACCTCTGTTTTGTGTGAAAAAATGTGATGTGACCACATTGTGTTTTGGGCCATTTCCTTTCGTGGGCGCTAGGCCTACCCACACAAGTGAGGTACCATTTTTATCGGGAGACTTGAAGGAACGCTGGGTGGAAGGAAATTTGTGGCTCCTCCCAGATTACAGAACTTTCTGTCACGAAATTAGAGGAAAAAGTGTTTTTTGTTCATATTTTGAGGTTTGCAAAGGATTCTGGGTAACCGAATCTGGTCAGAGCCCCACAAGTCACCCCATCTTGGATTCCCCTAGGTGTCTAGTTTTAAAAAACTGCGCTGGTTTGCTGGGTTTCCCCAGGTGCCGGCTGAGCTAGAGTCCAAAATCCACAGGTAGGCACTTTGTAAAAAACACCTCTGTTTTCTGTGAAAAAATGTGATGTGACCACATTGTGTTTTGGGCCATTTCCTTTCGTGGGCGCTAGGCCTACCCACACAAGTAAGGTACCATTTTTATCGGAAGACTTAGGGGAACGTTGGGTGGAAGGAAATTTGTGGCTCCTCTCAGATTCCAGAACTTTCTGTCACCGAAATTAGAGGAAAAAGTGTTTTTTGGTCACATTTTGAGGTTTGCAAAGGATTCTGGGTAACAGAACCTGGTCAGAGCCCCATCAGTCATCCTGTCTTGGATTCCCCTAGGTGTCTAGTTTTCAAAAATGCGCTGGTTTGCCTGGTTTCCCCAGGTGCTGGCTGAGCTAGAGGCCAAAATCCATAGGTAGGCACTTTGTAAAAAAAAACTCTGTTTTGTGTGAAAAAATGTGATGTGTCCACATTGTGTTTTGGGCCATTTCATTTCGTGGGCGCTAGGCCTACCCACACAAGTGAGGTACCATTTTTATCAGGAGACTTAGGGGAACGCTTGGTGGAAGGAAATGTGTGGCTCCTCTCAGATTCCAGAACTTTCTGTCACCAAAATGAGAGGAAAAAGTGTTTTTTTGGTCAAATATTGAGGTTTGCAAAGGATTCTGGGTAACAGAACCTGGTCACAGCCCCACAAGTCACCCCATCTTGGATTCCCCTAGGTGTCTAGTTTTCAAAAATGCACTGGTTTGCTAGGTTCCCCAGGTGCTGGCTGAGCTAGAGGCCAAAATCCACAGGTAGGCACTTTGTAAAAAACACCTCTGTTTTCTATGAAAAAATGTGATGTGTCCACGTTGTGTTTTGGGCCATTTGCTTTCGTGGGCGCTAGGCCTACCCACACAAGTGAGGTACCATTTTTATCGGGAGACTTGGCGGAACGCTGGGTGGAAGGAAATTTGTGGCTCCTCCCAGATTCCAGAACTTTCTGTTACCGAAATGAGAGGAAAAAGTGTTTTTTTGGCCAAATTGTGAGGCTTGCAAAGGATTCTGGGTAACAGAACCTGGTCAGAGCCCCACAAGTCACCCCATCTTGGATTCCCCTAGGTGTCTAGTTTTCAAAAATGCACTGGTTTGCTAGGTTCCCCAGGTGCTGGCTGAGCTAGAGGCCAAAATCCACAGGTAGGCACTTTGTAAAAAACACCTCTGTTTTCTATGAAAAAATGTGATGTGTCCACGTTGTGTTTTGGGCCATTTGCTTTCGTGGGCGCTAGGCCTACCCACACAAGTGAGGTACCATTTTTATCGGGAGACTTGGCGGAACGCTGGGTGGAAGGAAATTTGTGGCTCCTCCCAGATTCCAGAACTTTCTGTTACCGAAATGAGAGGAAAAAGTGTTTTTTTGGCCAAATTGTGAGGCTTGCAAAGGATTCTGGGTAACAGAACCTGGTCAGAGCCCCACAAGTCACCCCATCTTGGATTCCCCTAGGTGTCTAGTTTTAAAAAATGGGCTGGTTTGCTAGGTTTCCGCAGGTGCCGGCTGAGCTAGAGGCCAAAATCCACAGGTAGGCACTTTGTAAAAAACACCTCTGTTTTCTGTGAAAAAATGAGATGTGACCACATTGTGTTTTGGGCCATTTCCTTTCGTGGGCGCTAGGCCTACCCACACAAGTGAGGTACCATTTTTATCGGGAGACTTGAAGGAACGCTGGGTGGAAGGAAATTTGTGGCTCCTCCCAGATTACAGAACTTTCTGTCACGAAATTAGAGGAAAAAGTGTTTTTTGTTCATATTTTGAGGTTTGCAAAGGATTCTGGGTAACCGAATCTGGTCAGAGCCCCACAAGTCACCCCATCTTGGATTCCCCTAGGTGTCTAGTTTTAAAAAACTGCGCTGGTTTGCTGGGTTTCCCCAGGTGCCGGCTGAGCTAGAGTCCAAAATCCACAGGTAGGCACTTTGTAAAAAACACCTCTGTTTTCTGTGAAAAAATGTGATGTGACCACATTGTGTTTTGGGCCATTTCCTTTCGTGGGCGCTAGGCCTACCCACACAAGTAAGGTACCATTTTTATCGGAAGACTTAGGGGAACGTTGGGTGGAAGGAAATTTGTGGCTCCTCTCAGATTCCAGAACTTTCTGTCACCGAAATTAGAGGAAAAAGTGTTTTTTGGTCACATTTTGAGGTTTGCAAAGGATTCTGGGTAACAGAACCTGGTCAGAGCCCCATCAGTCATCCTGTCTTGGATTCCCCTAGGTGTCTAGTTTTCAAAAATGCGCTGGTTTGCCTGGTTTCCCCAGGTGCTGGCTGAGCTAGAGGCCAAAATCCATAGGTAGGCACTTTGTAAAAAAAACCTCTGTTTTGTGTGAAAAAATGTGATGTGTCCACATTGTGTTTTGGGCCATTTCATTTCGTGGGCGCTAGGCCTACCCACACAAGTGAGGTACCATTTTTATCAGGAGACTTAGGGGAACGCTTGGTGGAAGGAAATTTGTGGCTCCTCTCAGATTCCAGAACTTTCTGTCACCAAAATGAGAGGAAAAAGTGTTTTTTTGGTCAAATATTGAGGTTTGCAAAGGATTCTGGGTAACAGAACCTGGTCACAGCCCCACAAGTCACCACATCTTGGATTCCCCTAGGTGTCTAGTTTTCAAAAATGCACTGGTTTGCTAGGTTCCCCAGGTGCTGGCTGAGCTAGAGGCCAAAATCCACAGGTAGGCACTTTGTAAAAAACACCTCTGTTTTCTATGAAAAAATGTGATGTGTCCACGTTGTGTTTTGGGCCATTTGCTTTCGTGGGCGCTAGGCCTACCCACACAAGTGAGGTACCATTTTTATCGGGAGACTTGGCGGAACGCTGGGTGGAAGGAAATTTGTGGCTCCTCCCAGATTCCAGAACTTTCTGTTACCGAAATGAGAGGAAAAAGTGTTTTTTTGGCCAAATTGTGAGGCTTGCAAAGGATTCTGGGTAACAGAACCTGGTCAGAGCCCCACAAGTCACCCCATCTTGGATTCCCCTAGGTGTCTAGTTTTAAAAAATGTGCTGGTTTGCTAGGTTTCCGCAGGTGCCGGCTGAGCTAGAGGCCAAAATCCACAGGTAGGCACTTTGTAAAAAACACCTCTGTTTTCTGTGAAAAAATGTGATGTGACCACATTGTGTTTTGGGCCATTTCCTTTCGTGGGCGCTAGGCCTACCCACACAAGTGAGGTACCATTTTTATCGGGAGACTTGGCGGAACGGTGGGTGGAAGGAAATTTGTGGCTCCTCCCAGATTCCAGAACTTTCTGTCACCGAAATTAGAGGAAAAAGTGTTTTTTTGGTCATATTTTGAGGTTTGCAAAGGATTCTGGGTAACCGAATCTGGTCAGAGCCCCACAAGTCACCCCATCTTGGATTCCCCTAGGTGTCTAGTTTTAAAAAACTGCGCTGGTTTGCTGGGTTTCCCCAGGTGCCGGCTGAGCTAGAGTCCAAAATCCACAGGTAGGCACTTTGTAAAAAACACCTCTGTTTTCTGTGAAAAAATGTGATGTGTCCACGTTGTGTTTTGGGCCATTTCCTTTTGTGGGCGCTAGGCCTACCCACACAAGTGAGGTACCATTTTTATCGGGAGACTTGGCGGAACGCTGGGTGGAAGGAAATTTGTGGCTCCTCCCAGATTCCAGAACTTTCTGTCACCGAATTGAGAGGAAAAAGTGTTTTTTTTGGCCAAATTGTGAGGCTTGCAAAGGATTCTGGGTAACAGAACCTGGTTAGAGCCCCACAAGTCACCCCATCTTGGATTCCCCTAGGTGTCTAGTTTTCAAAAATGTGCTGGTTGGCTAGGTTTCCGCAGGTGCCGGCTGAGCTAGAGGCCAATATCCATAGGTACGCACTTTGTAAAAAACACCTCTGTTTTGTGTGAAAAAATGTGATGTGTCCACATTGTGTTTTGGGCCATTTCCTTTCGTGGGCGCTAGGCCTACCCACACAAGTGAGGTACCATTTTTATCGGGAGACTTGGCGGAAAGCTGGGTGGATGGAAATTTGTGGCTCCTCCCAGATTCCAGAACTTTCTGTCATCGAAATGAGAGGAAAAAGTGTTTTTTTGGCCAAATTGTGAGGCTTGCAAAGGATTCTGGGTAACAGAACCTGGTCAGAGCCCCACAAGTCACCCCATCTTGGATTCCCCTAGGTGTCTAGTTTTAAAAAATGTGCTGGTTTGCTAGGTTTCCGCAGGTGCCGGCTGGGCTAGAGGCCAAAATCCACAGGTAGGCACTTTGAAAAAACTCCTCTGTTTTCTGTGAAAAAATGTGATGTGACCACATTGTGTTTTGGGCCATTTCCTTTCGTGGGTGCTAGGCCTACCCACACAAGTGAGGTACCCTTTTTATCGGGAGACTTGGCGGAACGCTGGGTGGAAGGAAATTTGTGGCTCCTCCCAGATTACAGAACTTTCTGTCACCGAAATTAGAGGAAAAAGTGTTTTTTTGTTCATATTTTGAGGTTTGCAAAGGATTCTGGGTAACCGAATCTGGTCAGAGCCCCACAAGTCACCCCATCTTGGATTCCCCTAGGTGTATAGTTTTAAAAAACTGCGCTGGTTTGCTGGGTTTCCCCAGGTGCCGGCTGAGCTAGAGGCCAAAATCCACAGGTAGGCACTTTGAAAAAAAACACCTCTGTTTTCTGTGAAAAAATGTGATGTGACCACATTGTGTTTTGGGCCATTTCCTTTCGTGGGCGCTAGGCCTACCCACACAAGTAAGGTACCATTTTTATCGGAAGACTTGGAGGAACGCTGGGTGGAAGGAAATTTGTGGCTCCTCCCAGATTCCAGAACTTTCTGTCACCGAAATTAGAGGAAAAATTGTTTTTTTTGGTCAAATTTTGAGGTTTGCAAAGGATTCTGGGTAACAGAACCTGGTCAGAGCCCCACAAGTCACCCTGTCTTGGATTCCCCTAGGTGTCTAGTTTTAAAAAATGTGATGGTTTGCTAGGTTTCCCCAGGTGCCGGCTGAGCTAGAGGCCAAAATCCACAGGTAGGCACTTTGTAAAAAACACCTCTGTTTTCTGTGAAAAAAATGTGATGTGACCACATTGTGTTTTGGGCCATTTTCTTTCGTGGGCGCTAGGCCTACCCACACAAGTGAGGTACCATTTTTATCGGAAGACTTGGAGGAACGCTGGGTGGAAGGAAATTTCTGGCTCCTCCCAGATTCCAGAACTTTCTGTCACCGAAATTAGAGGAAAAAGTGTTTTTTTGGTCACATTTTGAGGTTTGCAAAGGATTCTGGGTAACAGAACCTGGTCAGAGCCCCATAAGTCATCCTGTCTTGGATTCCCCTAGGTGTCTAGTTTTCAAAAATGCGCTGGTTTGCCTGGTTTCCTCAGGTGCCGGCTGAGCTAGAGGCCAAAATCCATAGATAGGCACTTTGTAAAAAACACCTCTGTTTTGTGTGAAACAATGTGATGTGTCCACATTGTGTTTTGGGCCATTTCATTTCGTGGGCGCTAGGCCTACCCACACAAGTGAGGTACCATTTTTATCAGGAGACTTAGGGGAACGCTGGGTGGAAGGAAATTTGTGGCTCCTCTCAGATTCCAGAACTTTCTGTCACCAAAATGAGAGGAAAAAGTGTTTTTTTGGTCAAATATTGAGGTTTGCAAAGGATTCTGGGTAACAGAACCTGGTCACAGCCCCACAAGTCACCCCATCTTGGATTCCCCTAGGTGTCTAGTTTTAAAAAATTTGCTGGTTTGCTAGGTTTCCGCAGGTGCCGGCTGAGCTAGAGGCCAAAATCCACAGGTAGGCACTTTGTAAAAAACACCTCTGTATTCTGTGAAAAAATGTGATGTGACCACATTGTGTTTTGGGCCATTTCCTTTCGTGGGCGCTAGGCCTACCCACACAAGTGAGGTACCATTTTTATCGGGAGACTTGGCGGAACGGTGGGTGGAAGGAAATTTGTGGCTCCTCCCAGATTCCAGAACTTTCTGTCACCGAAATTAGAGGAAAAAGTGTTTTTTTGGTCATATTTTGAGGTTTGCAAAGGATTCTGGGTAACCGAATCTGGTCAGAGCCCCACAAGTCACCCCATCTTGGATTCCCCTAGGTGTCTAGTTTTAAAAAACTGCGCTGGTTTGCTGGGTTTCCCCAGGTGCCGGCTGAGCTAGAGTCCAAAATCCACAGGTAGGCACTTTGTAAAAAACACCTCTGTTTTCTGTGAAAAAATGTGATGTGACCACATTGTGTTTTGGGCCATTTCCTTTCATGGGCGCAAGGCCTACCCACACAAGTGAGGTACCATTTTTATCGGAAGACTTGGAGGAACGCTGGGTGGAAGGAAATTTGTGGCTCCTCCCAGATTCCAGAACTTTCTGTCACCGAAATTAGAGGAAAAAGTGTTTTTTTTGGTCAAATTTTGAGGTTTGCAACGGATTCTGGGTAACAGAACCTGGTCAGAGCCCCACAAGTCACCCTGTCTTGGATTCCCCTAGGTGGCTAGTTTTAAAAAATGTGATGGTTTGCTAAGTTTCCCCAGGTGCCGGCTGAGCTAGAGGCCAAAATCCACAGGTAGGCACTTTGTAAAAAACACATCTGTATTCTGTGAAAAAATTTGATGTGTCCACGTTGTGTTTTGGGGCATTTCCTTTCGTGGGCGCTAGGCCTACCCACACAAGTGAGGTACAATTTTTATCGGAAGACTTGGAGGAACGCTGGGTGGAAGGAAATTTGTGGCTCCTCCCAGATTCCAGAACTTTCTGTCACCGAAATTAGAGGAAAAAGTGTTTTTTTTGGTCAAATTTTGAGGTTTGCAAAGGATTCTGGGTAACAGAACCTGGTCAGAGCCCCACAAGTCACCCTGTCTTGGATTCCCCTAGGTGTCTAGTTTTAAAAAATGTGATGGTTTGCTAGGTTTCCTCAGGTGCCGGCTTAGCTAGAGGCCAAAATCCACAGGTTGGCACTTTGTAAAAAACACCTCTGTTTTCTGTAAAAAAAATGTGATGTGTCCACGTTGTGTTTTGGGCCATTTCCTTTCGTGGGCGCTAGGCCTACCCACACAAGTGAGGTACCATTTTTATCAGGAGACTTAGGGGAACGCTGAGTGGAAGGAAATTTGTGGCTCATCTCAGATTCCAGAACTTTCTGTCACCAAAATGAGAGGAACAAGTGTTTTTTTGGTCAAATATTGAGGTTTGCAAAGGATTCTGGGTAACAGAACCTGGTCAGAGCCCCACAAGTCACCCTGTCTTGGATTCCCCTAGGTGTCTAGTTTTAAAAAATGTGATGGTTTGCTAGGTTTCCCCAGATGCCGGCTGAGCTAGAGGCCAAAATCCACAGGTAGGCACTTTGTAAAAAACACCTCTGTTTTCTGTAAAAAAAATGTGATGTGTCCACGTTGTGTTTTGGGCCATTTCCTTTTGTGGGCGCTAGGCCTATCCACACAAGTGAGGTACCATTTTTATCGGGAGATTTAGGGGAACACTGGGTGGAAGGAAATTTGTGGCTCCTCTCAGATTCCAGAACTTTCTGTCACCGAAATGAGAGGAAAAAATGTTTTTTGGGCCACATTTTGAGGTTTGCAAAGGATTCTGGGTAACAGAACCTGGTCAGAGCCCCACAAGTCACCCCATCTTGGATTCTCCTAGGTGTGTAGTTTTAAAAAATGCGCTGGTTTGCTAGGTTTCCCCAGGTGCCGGCTGAGCTAGAGGCCAAAATCCACAGGTAGGCACTTTGTAAAAAACACCTCTGTTTTCTGTGAAAAAATGTGATGTGACCACAATGTGTTTTGGGCCATTTTCTTTCGTGGGCGCTAGGCCTACCCACACAAGTGAGGTACCATTTTTATCGGAAGACTTGGAGGAACGCTGGGTGGAAGGAAATTTGTGGCTCCTCCCAGATTCCAGAACTTTCTGTCACCGAAATTAGAGGAAAAAGTGTTTTTTTGGTCACATTTTGAGGTTTACAAAGGATTCTGGGTAACAGAACCTGGTCAGAGCCCCATAAGTCATCCTGTCTTGGATTCCCCTAGGTGTCTAGTTTTCAAAAATGCACTGGTTTGCCTGGTTTCCCCAGGTGCCGGCTGAGCTAGAGGCCAAAATTCATAGGTAGGCACTTTGTAAAAAACACCTCTGTTTTTTGTGAAAAAATGTGATGTGTCCACGTTGTGTTTTGGGCCATTTCCTTTCGTGGGCGCTAGGCCTACCCTCACAAGTCAGGTACCATTTTTATAGGGAGACTTAGGGGAACGCTGGGTGGAAGGAAATTTGTGGCTCCTCTCAGATTCCAGAACTTTCTGTCACCGAAATGAGAGGAAAAAATGTTTTTTTGGCCAAATTTTGAGGTTTGCAAAGGATTCTGGGTAACAGAACCTGGTCAGAGCCCCACAAGTCACCCCATCTTGGATTCCCCTAGGTGTCTAGTTTAAAAAAATGCGCTGGTTTGCTAGGTTTCCCCAGGTGCCGGCTGAGCTAGAGGCCAAAATCCACAGGTAGGCACTTTGTAAAAAACACCTCTGTTTTCTGTGAAAAAATGTGATGTGACCACATTGTGTTTTGGGCCATTTCATTTCGTGGGCGCTAGGCCTACCTACACAAGTGAGGTACCATTTTTATCAGAAGACTTAGGGGAACGCTGGGTGTAGGGAAATTTGTGGCTCCTCTCAGATTCCAGAACTTTCTGTCACCAAAATGAGAGGAAAAAGTGTTTTTTTGGTCAAATATTGAGGTTTGCAAAGGATTCTGGGTAACAGAACCTGGTCACAGCCCCACAAGTCACCCCATCTTGGATTCCCCTAGGTGTCTAGTTTTCAAAAACGCACTGGTTTGCTAGGTTCCCCAGGTGCTGGCTGAGCTAGAGGCCAAAATCCACAGGTAGGCACTTTGTAAAAAACACCTCTGGTTTCTGTGAAAAAATGTGATGTGTCCACGTTGTGTTTTGGGCCATTTCCTTTCGTGGGCGCTAGGCCTACCCACACAAGTCAGGTACCATTTTTATCGGGAGACTTGGCGGAACGCTGGGTGGAAGGAAATTTGTGGCTCCTCCTAGATTACAGAACTTTCTGTTACCGAAATGAGAGGAAAAAGTGTTTTTTTGGCCAAATTGTGAGGCTTGCAAAGGATTCTGGGTAACAGAACATGGTCAGAGCCCCACAAGTCACCCCATCTTGGATTCCCCTATGTGTCTAGTTTTCAAAAATGTGCTGGTTTGCTGGGTTTCCGCAGGTGCCGGCTAAACTAGAGGCCAAAATCCACAGGTAGGCACTTTGTAAAAAACACCTCTGTATTCTGTGAAAAAATGTGATGTGTCCACGTTGTGTTTTGGGCCATTTCCTTTCGTGGGCGCTAGGCCTACCCACACAAGTCAGGTACCATTTTTATCGGGAGACTTGGCGGAACGCTGGGTGGAAGGAAATTTGTGGCTCCTCCCAGATTCCAGAACTTTCTGTCACCGAAATGAGAGGAAAAAGTGTTTTTTTGGCCAAATTGTGAGGCTTGCAAAGGATTCTGGGTAACAGAACCTGGTCAGAGCCCCACAAGTCACCCCATCTTGGATTCCCCTAGGTGTCTAGTGTTCAAAAATGTGCTGGTTTGCTAGGTTTCCCCATGTGCCGGCTGAGCTAGAGGCCAAAATCCACAGGTAGGCACTTTGTAAAAAACACCTCTGTTTTCTGTGAAAAAATGTGATGTGACCACATTGTGTTTTGGGCCATTTCCTTTCGTGGGCGCTAGGCCTACCCACACAAGTGAGGTACAATTTTTATCGGAAGACTTGGAGGAACGCTGGGTGGAAGGAAATTTGTGGCTCCTCCCAGATTCCAGAACTTTCTGTCACCGAAATTAGAGGGAAAAGTGTTTTTTTTGGTCAAATTTTGAGGTTTGCAAAGGATTCTGGGTAACAGAACCTGGTCAGAGCCACACAAGTCACCCTGTCTTGGATTCCCCTAGGTGTCTAGTTTTAAAAAATGTGATGGTTTGCTAGGTTTCCTCAGGTGCCGGCTGAGCTAGAGGCCAAAATCCACAGGTTGGCACTTTGTAAAAAACACCTCTGTTTTCTGTAAAAAAAATGTGATGTGTCCACGTTGTGTTTTGGGCCATTTCCTTTCGTGGGCGCTAGGCCTACCCACACAAGTGAGGTACCGTTTTTATCGGGAGACTTAGGGGAACGCTGGGTGGAAGGAAATTTGTGGCTCCTCTCAGAGTCCAGAACTTTCTGTCACCGAAATGAGAGGAAAAAATGTTTTTTGTGCCACATTTTGAGATTTGCAAAGGATTCTGGGTAACAGAACCTGGTCAGAGCCCCACAAGTCACCCCATCTTGGATTCTCCTAGGTGTGTAGTTTTAAAAAATGAGCTGGTTTGCTAGGTTTCCCCAGGTGCCGGCTGAGCTAGAGGCCAAAATCCACAGGTAGGCACTTTGTAAAAAACACCTCTGTTTTCTGTGAAAAAATGTGATTTGACCACATTGTGTTTTGGGCCATATTCTTTCGTGGGCGCTAGGCCTACCCACACAAGTGAGGTACCATTTTTATCGGAAGACTTGGAGGAACGCTGGGCGGAAGGAAATTTGTGGCTCCTCCCAGATTCCAGAACTTTCTGTCACCGAAATTAGAGGAAAAAGTGTTTTTTTGGTCAAATTTTGAGGTTTGCAAAGGATTCTGGGTAACAGAACCTGGTCAGAGCCCCACAAGTCACCCCATCTTGGATTCCCCTAGGTGTCTAGTTTTAAACAATGCGCTGGTTTGCTAGGTTTCCTAATTGCCAGCTGAGCTAGAGGCCAAAATCCACAGGTAGGCACTTTGTAAAAAACACCTCTGTGTTCTGTGAAAAAATGTGATGTGACCACATTGTGTTTTGGGCCATTTTCTTTCGTGGGCGCTAGGCCTACCCACACAAGTGAGGTACCATTTCTATCGGAAGACTTGGAGGAACGCTGGGTGGAATGAAATTTGTGGCTCCTCCCAGATTCCAGAACTTTCTGTCACCAAAATTAGAGGAAAAAGTGTTTTTTTGGTTACATTATGAGGTCTGCAAAGGATTCTGGGTAACAGAACCTGGTCAGAGCTTCACAAGTCACCCCATCTTGGATTCCCCTAGGTGTCTAGTTTTAAAAAATGCCCTGATTTTCTTGGTTTCCCCAGGTGCCGGCTGAGCTAGAGACCAAAATCCACAGGTAGGCACTTTGCAAAAAACACCTCTGTTTTCTGTGAAAAAATGTGATGTCACCACATTGTGTTTTGGGCCATTTTCTTTCGTGGGCGCTAGGCCTACCCACACAAGTGAGGTACCATTTTTATCGGAAGTCTTGGAGGAACGCTGGGTGGAAGGAAATTTGTGGCTCCTCCCAGATTCCAGAACTTTCTGTCACCGAAATTAGAGGAAAAAGTGTTTTTTTGGTCACATTTTGAGGTTTGCAAAGGATTCTGGGTAACAGAACCTGGTCAGAGCCCCATAAGTCATCCTGTGTTGGATTCCCCTAGGTGTCTAGTTTTCAAAAATGCACTGGTTTGCTAGGTTTCCCCAGGTGCCGGCTGAGCTAGAGGCCAAAATCCATAGGTAGGCACTTTGTAAAAAACACCTCTCTTTTGTGTGAAAAAATGTGATGTGTCCACATTGTGTTTTGGGCCATTTCCTTTCGTGGGCGCTAGGCCTACCCATACAAGTGAGGTACCATTTTTATCGGGAGACTTGGCGGAACGCTGGGTGGAAGGAAATTTGTGGCTCCTCCCAGATTCCAGAACTTTCTGTCACCGAAATTAGAGGAAAAAGTGTTTTTTTGGCCAAATTGTGAGGCTTGCAAAGGATTCTGGGTAACAGAACCTGGTCAGAGCCCCACAAGTCACCCCATCTTGGATTCCCCTAGGTGTCTAGTTTTCAAAAATGTGCTGGTTTGCTAGGTTTCCGCAGGTGCCGGCTGAGCTAGAGGCCAAAATCCACAGGTAGGCACTTTGTAAAAAACACCTCTGTTTTCTGTGAAAAAATGTGATGTGACCACATTGTGTTTTGGGCCATTTCCTTTCATGGGTGCTAGGCCTACCCACACAAGTGAGGTACCATTTTTATCGGGAGACTTGGCGGAACGCTGGGTGGAAGGAAATTTGTGGCTCCTCCCAGATTACAGAACTTTCTGTCACCGAAATTAGAGGAAAAAGTGTTTTTTTGGTCATATTTTGAGGTTTGCAAAGGATTCTGGGTAACCGAATCTGGTCAGAGCCCCACAAGTCACCCCATCTTGGATTCCCCTAGGTGTCTAGTTTTAAAAAACTGCGCTGGTTTGCTGGGTTTCCCCAGGTGTTGGCTGAGCTAGAGGCCAAAATCCACAGGTAGGCACTTTGTAAAAAACACCTCTGTTTTCTGTGAAAAAATGTGATGTGACCACATTGTGTTTTGGGCCATTTCCTTTCGTGGGCGCTAGGCCTACCCACACAAGTAAGGTACCATTTTTATCGGAAGACTTGGAGGAACGCTGGGTGGAAGGAAATTTGTGGCTCCTCCTAGATTACAGAACTTTCTGTCACCGAAATGAGAGGAAAAAGTGTTTTTTTGGCCAAATTGTGAGGCTTGCAAAGGATTCTGGGTAACCGAATCTGGTCAGAGCCCCACAGGTCACCCTGTCTTGGATTCCCCTAGGTGTCTAGTTTTAAAAAATTTGATGGTTTGCTAGGTTTCCCCAGGTGCCGGCTGAGCTAGAGGCCAAAATCCACAGGTAGGCACTTTGTAAAAAACACCTCTGTTTTCTGTGAAAAAATGTGATGTGACCACATTGTGTTTTGGCCCATTTCCTTTCGTGGGCGCTAGGCCTACCCACACAAGTAAGGTACCATTTTTATCGGAAGACTTGGAGGAACGCTGGGTGGAAGGAAATTTGTGGCTCCTCCCAGATTCCAGAACTTTCTGTCACCGAAATTAGAGGAAAAATTGTTTTTTTTGGTCAAATTTTGAGGTTTGCAAAGGATTCTGGGTAACAGAACCTGGTCAGAACCCCACAAGTCACCCTGTCTTGGATTCCCCTAGGTGTCTAGTTTTAAAAAATTTGATGGTTTGCTAGGTTTCCCCAGGTGCCGGCTGAGCTAGAGGCCAAAATCCACAGGTAGGCACTTTGTAAAAAGCACCTCTGTTTTCTGTGAAAAAAATGTGATGTGACCACATTGTGTTTTGGGCCATTTCCTTTGTGGGCGCTAGGCCTACCCACACAAGTGAGGTACCATTTTTATCGGAAGACTTGGAGGAACGCTGGGTGGAAGGAAATTTCTGGCTCCTCCCAGATTCCAGAACTTTCTGTCACCGAAATTAGAGGAAAAAGTGTTTTTTTGGTCACATTTTGAGGTTTGCAAAGGATTCTGGGTAACAGAACCTGGTCAGAGCCCCACAAGTCACCCTGTCTTGGATTCCCCTAGGTATCTAGTTTTAAAAAATGTGATGGTTTGCTCGGTTTCCCCAGGTGCCGGCTGAGCTAGAGGCCAAAATCCACAGGTAGGCACTTTGAAAAAAACACCTCTGTTTTCTGTGAAAAAAATGTGATGTGACCACATTGTGTTCTGGGCCATTTCCTTTCGTGGGCGCTAGGCCTACCCACACAAGTGAGGTACCATTTTTATCGGAAGACTTGGAGGAACGCTGGGTGGAAGGAAATTTCTGGCTCCTCCCAGATTCCAGAACTTTCTGTCACCAAAATTAGAGGAAAAAGTGTTTTTTTGGTCACATTTTGAGGTTTGCAAAGGATTCTGTGTAACAGAACCTGGTCAGAGCCCCATAAGTCATCCTGTCTTGGATTCCCCTAGGTGTCTAGTTTTCAAAAATGCGCTGGTTTGCCTGGTTTCCCCAGGTGCCGGCTGAGCTAGAGGCCAAAATCCATAGGTAGGCACTTTGTAAAAAACACCTCGGTTTTGTGTGAAAAAATGTGATGTGTCCACATTGTGTTTTGGGTCATTTCATTTCGTGGGCGCTAGGCCTACCCACACAAGTGAGGTACCATTTTTATCATGAGACTTAGGGGAACGCTGGGTGGAAGGAAATTTGTGGCTCCTCTCAGATTCCAGAACTTTCTGTCACCAAAATGAGTGGAAAAAGTGTTTTTTTGGTCAAATATTGAGGTTTGCAAAGGATTCTGGGTAACAGAACCTGGTCACAGCCCCACAAGTCACCCCATCTTGGATTCCCCTAGGTGTCTAGTTTTCAAAAATGCACTGGTTTGCTAGGTTCCCCAGGTGCTGGCTGAGCTAGAGGCCAAAATCCACAGGTAGGCACTTTGTAAAAAACACCTTTGTTTTCTATGAAAAAATGTGATGTGTCCACGTTGTGTTTTGGGCCATTTGCTTTCGTGGGCGCTAGGCCTACCCACACAAGTGAGGTACCATTTTTATCGGGAGACTTGGCGGAACGCTGGGTGGAAGGAAATTTGTGGCTCCTCCCAGATTCCAGAACTTTCTGTTACCGAAATGAGAGGAAAAAGTATTTTTTTGGCCAAATTGTGAGGCTTGCAAAGGATTCTGAGTAACAGAACCTGGTCAGAGCCACACAAGTCACCCCATCTTGGATTCCCCTAGGTGTCTAGTTTTAAAAAATGTGCTCGTTTGCTAGGTTTCCGCAGGTGCCGGCTGAGCTAGAGGCCAAAATCCACAGGTAGGCACTTTGTAAAAAACACCTCTGTTTTCTGTGAAAAAATGTGATGTGACCACATTGTGTTTTGGGCCATTTCCTTTCGTGGGCGCTAGGCCTACCCACACAAGTGAGGTACCATTTTTATCGGGAGACTTGGCGGAACGCTGGGTGGAAGGAAATTTGTGGCTCCTCCCAGATTCCAGAACTTTCTGTCACCGAAATTAGAGGAAAAAGTGTTTTTTTGGTCATATTTTGAGGTTTGCAAAGGATTCTGGGTAACCGAATCTGGTCAGAGCCCCACAAGTCACCCCATCTTGGATTCCCCTAGGTGTCTAGTTTTAAAAAACTGCGCTGGTTTGCTGGGTTTCCCCAGGTGCCGGCTGAGCTAGAGGCCAAAATCCACAGGTAGGCACTTTGTAAAAAACACCTCTGTTTTCTGTGAAAAAATGTGATGTGACCACATTGTGTTTTGGGCCATTTCCTTTCATGGGCGCTAGGCCTACCCACACAAGTGAGGTACCATTTTTATCGGAAGACTTGGAGGAACGCTGGGTGGAAGGAAATTTGTGGCTCCTCCCAGATTCCAGAACTTTCTGTCACCGAAATTAGAGGAAAAGGTGTTTTTTTTGGTCAAATTTTGAGGTTTGCAAAGGATTCTGGGTAACAGAACCTGGTCAGAGCCCCACAAGTCACCCTGTCTTGGATTCCCCTAGGTGTCTAGTTTTAAAAAATGTGATGGTTTGCTAGGTTTCCCCAGGTGCCGGCTGAGCTAGAGGCCAAAATCCACAGGTTGGCACTTTGTAAAAAACACCTCTGTTTTCTGTAAAAAAAATGTGATGTGTCCACGTTGTGTTTTGGGCCATTTCCTTTCGTGGGCACTAGGCCTACCCACACAAGTGAGGTACCATTTTTATCGGGAGACTTGGCGGAACGCTGGGTGGAAGGAAATTTGTGGCTCCTCCCAGATTCCAGAACTTTCTGTCACCGAAATGAGAGGAAAAAGTGTTTTTTTGGCCAAATTGTGAGGCTTGCAAAGGATTCTGGGTAACAGAACCTGGTCAGAGCCCCACAAGTCACCCCATCTTGGATTCCCCTAGGTGTCTAGTTTTAAAAAATGTGCTGGTTTGCTAGGTTTCCGCAGGTGCCGGCTGAGCTAGAGGCCAAAATCCATAGGTAGGCACTTTGTAAAAAACACCTCTGTTTTGTGTGAAAAAATGTGATGTGTCCACATTGTGTTTTGGGCCATTTCCTTTCGTGGGCGCTAGGCCTACCCACACAAGTGAGGTACCATTTTTATCGGGAGACTTGGCGGAAAGCTGGGTGGAAGGAAATTTGTGGCTCCTCCCAGATTCCAGAACTTTCTGTCACCGAAATGAGAGGAAAAAGTGGTTTTTGGCCAAATTGTGAGGCTTGCAAAGGATTCTGGGTAACAGAACCTGGTCAGAGCCCCACAAGTCACCCCATCTTGGATTCCCCTAGGTGTCTAGTTTTAAAAAATGTGCTGGTTTGCTAGGTTTCCGCAGGTGCCGGCTGAGCTAGAGGCCAAAATCCATAGGTAGGCACTTTGTAAAAAACACCTCTGTTTTGTGTGAAAAAATGTGATGTGTCCACATTGTGTTTTGGGCCATTTCCTTTCGTGGGCGCTAGGCCTACCCACACAAGTGAGGTACCATTTTTATCGGGAGACTTGGCGGAAAGCTGGGTGGAAGGAAATTTGTGGCTCCTCCCAGATTCCAGAACTTTCTGTCACCGAAATTAGAGGAAAAAGTGTTTTTTTGGTCACATTTTGAGGTTTGCAAAGGATTCTGGGTAACAGAACCTGGTCAGAGCCCCATAAGTCATCCTGTCTTGGATTCCCCTAGGTGTCTAGTTTTCAAAAATGCGCTGGTTTGCCTGGTTTCCCCAGGTGCCGGCTGAGCTAGAGGCCAAAATCCATAGGTAGGCACTTTGTAAAAAACACCTCTGTTTTGTGTGAAAAAATGTGATGTGTCCACATTGTGTTTTGGGCCATTTCATTTCGTGGGCGCTAGGCCTACCCACACAAGTGAGGTACCATTTTTATCATGAGACTTAGGGGAACGCTGGGTGGAAGGAAATTTGTGGCTCCTCTCAGATTCCAGAACTTTCTGTCACCAAAATGAGAGGAAAAAGTGTTTTTTTGGTCAAATATTGAGGTTTGCAAAGGATTCTGGGTAACAGAACCTGGTCACAGCCCCACAAGTCACCCCATCTTGGATTCCCATAGGTGTCTAGTTTTAAAAAATGCACTGGTTTGCTAGGTTCCCCAGGTGCTGGCTGAGCTAGAGGCCAAAATCCACAGGTAGGCACTTTGTAAAAAACACCTTTGTTTTCTATGAAAAAATGTGATGTGTCCACGTTGTGTTTTGGGCCATTTGCTTTCGTGGGCGCTAGGCCTACCCACACAAGTGAGGTACCATTTTTATCGGGAGACTTGGCGGAACGCTGGGTGGAAGGAAATTTGTGGCTCCTCCCAGATTCCAGAACTTTCTGTTACCGAAATGAGAGGAAAAAGTGTTTTCTTGGCCAAATTGTGAGGCTTGCAAAGGATTCTGGGTAACAGAACCTGGTCAGAGCCACACAAGTCACCCCATCTTGGATTCCCCTAGGTGTCTAGTTTTCAAAAATGTGCTGGTTTGCTAGGTTTCCGCAGGTGCCGGCTGAGCTAGAGGCCAAAATCCACAGGTAGGCACTTTGTAAAAAACACCTCTGTTTTCTGTGAAAAAATGTGATGTGACCACATTGTGTTTTGGGCCATTTCCTTTCGTGGGCGCTAGGCCTACCCACACAAGTGAGGTACCTTTTTTATCGGGAGACTTGGCGGAACGGTGGGTGGAAGGAAATTTGTGGCTCCTCCCAGATTCCAGAACTTTCTGTCACCGAAATTAGAGGAAAAAGTGATTTTTTGGTCATATTTTGAGGTTTGCAAAGGATTCTGGGTATCCGAATCTGGTCAGAGCCCCACAAGTCACCCCATCTTGGATTCCCCTAGGTGTCTAGTTTTAAAAAACTGCGCTGGTTTGCTGGGTTTCCCCAGGTGCCGGCTGAGCTAGAGTCCAAAATCCACAGGTAGGCACTTTGTAAAAAACACCTCTGTTTTCTGTGAAAAAATGTGATGTGACCACATTGTGTTTTGGGCCATTTCCTTTCATGGGCGCTAGGCCTACCCACACAAGTGAGGTACCATTTTTATCGGAAGACTTGGAGGAACGCTGGGTGGAAGGAAATTTGTGGCTCCTCCCAGATTCCAGAACTTTCTGTCACCGAAACTAGAGGAAAAGGTGTTTTTTTTTGGTAAAATTTTGAGGTTTGCAAAGGATTCTGGGTAACAGAACCTGGTCAGAGCCCCACAAGTCACCCTGTCTTGGATTCCCCTAGGTGTCTAGTTTTAAAAAATATGATGGTTTGCTAGGTTTCCCCAGGTGCCGGCTGAGCTAGAGGCCAAAATCCACAGGTTGGCACTTTGTAAAAAACACCTCTGTTTTCTGTAAAAAAAATGTGATGTGTCCACGTTGTGTTTTGGGCCATTTCCTTTCGTGGGCACTAGGCCTACCCACACAAGTGAGGTACCATTTTTATCGGGAGACTTGGCGGAACGCTGGGTGGAAGGAAATTTGTGGCTCCTCCCAGATTCCAGAACTTTCTGTCACCGAAATGAGAGGAAAAAGTGTTTTTTTGGCCAAATTGTGAGGCTTGCAAAGGATTCTGGGTAACAGAACCTGGTCAGAGTCCCACAAGTCACCCCATCTTGGATTCCCCTAGGTGTCTAGTTTTCAAAAATGTGCTGGTTTGCTAGGTTTCCGCAGGTGCCGGCTGAGCTAGAGGCCAAAATCCATAGGTAGGCACTTTGTAAAAAACAGCTCTGTTTTGTGTGAAAAAATGCAATGTGTCCACATTGTGTTTTGGGCCATTTCCTTTCGTGGGCGCTAGGCCTACCCACACAAGTGAGGTACCATTTTTATCGGGAGACTTGGCGGAAAGCTGGGTGGAAGGAAATTTGTGGCTCCTCCCAGATTCCAGAACTTTCTGTCACCGAAATGAGAGGAAAAAGTGTTTTTTTGGCCAAATTGTGAGGCTTGCAAAGGATTCTGGGTAACAGAACCTGGTCAGAGCCCCACAAGTCACCCCCATCTTGGATTCCCCTAGGTGTCTAGTTTTCAAAAATGTGCTGGTTTGCTAGGTTTCCGCAGGTGCCGGCTGAGCTAGAGGCCAAAATCCACAGGTAGGCACTTTGTAAAAAACACCTCTGTTTTGTGTGAAAAAATGTGATGTGACCACATT
Organism: Pleurodeles waltl; assembly: GCF_031143425.1. Lineage (NCBI taxonomy): Eukaryota > Metazoa > Chordata > Amphibia > Caudata > Salamandridae > Pleurodeles > Pleurodeles waltl. Next base: position 1,689,031,406 of record NC_090444.1, on the reverse strand, counting down.
GTGTTTTGGGCCATTTCCTTTCGTGGGCGCTAGGCCTACCCACACAAGTGAGGTACCATTTTTATCGGGAGACTTGAAGGAACGCTGGGTGGAAGGAAATTTGTGGCTCCTCCCAGATTACAGAACTTTCTGTCACGAAATTAGAGGAAAAAGTGTTTTTTTGTTCATATTTTGAGGTTTGCAAAGGATTCTGGGTAACCGAATCTGGTCAGAGCCCCACAAGTCACCCCATCTTGGATTCCCCTAGGTGTCTAGTTTTAAAAAACTGCGCTGGTTTGCTGGGTTTCCCCAGGTGCCGGCTGAGCTAGAGTCCAAAATCCACAGGTAGGCACTTTGTAAAAAAACACCTCTGTTTTCTGTGAAAAAATGTGATGTGACCACATTGTGTTTTGGGCCATTTCCTTTCGTGGGCGCTAGGCCTACCCACACAAGTAAGGTACCATTTTTATCGGAAGACTTAGGGGAACGTTGGGTGGAAGGAAATTTGTGGCTCCTCTCAGATTCCAGAACTTTCTGTCACCGAAATTAGAGGAAAAAGTGTTTTTTGGTCACATTTTGAGGTTTGCAAAGGATTCTGGGTAACAGAACCTGGTCAGAGCCCCATCAGTCATCCTGTCTTGGATTCCCCTAGGTGTCTAGTTTTCAAAAATGCGCTGGTTTGCCTGGTTTCCCCAGGTGCTGGCTGAGCTAGAGGCCAAAATCCATAGGTAGGCACTTTGTAAAAAAAAACTCTGTTTTGTGTGAAAAAATGTGATGTGTCCACATTGTGTTTTGGGCCATTTCATTTCGTGGGCGCTAGGCCTACCCACACAAGTGAGGTACCATTTTTATCAGGAGACTTAGGGGAACGCTTGGTGGAAGGAAATGTGTGGCTCCTCTCAGATTCCAGAACTTTCTGTCACCAAAATGAGAGGAAAAAGTGTTTTTTTGGTCAAATATTGAGGTTTGCAAAGGATTCTGGGTAACAGAACCTGGTCACAGCCCCACAAGTCACCCCATCTTGGATTCCCCTAGGTGTCTAGTTTTCAAAAATGCACTGGTTTGCTAGGTTCCCCAGGTGCTGGCTGAGCTAGAGGCCAAAATCCACAGGTAGGCACTTTGTAAAAAACACCTCTGTTTTCTATGAAAAAATGTGATGTGTCCACGTTGTGTTTTGGGCCATTTGCTTTCGTGGGCGCTAGGCCTACCCACACAAGTGAGGTACCATTTTTATCGGGAGACTTGGCGGAACGCTGGGTGGAAGGAAATTTGTGGCTCCTCCCAGATTCCAGAACTTTCTGTTACCGAAATGAGAGGAAAAAGTGTTTTTTTGGCCAAATTGTGAGGCTTGCAAAGGATTCTGGGTAACAGAACCTGGTCAGAGCCCCACAAGTCACCCCATCTTGGATTCCCCTAGGTGTCTAGTTTTCAAAAATGCACTGGTTTGCTAGGTTCCCCAGGTGCTGGCTGAGCTAGAGGCCAAAATCCACAGGTAGGCACTTTGTAAAAAACACCTCTGTTTTCTATGGAAAAAATGTGATGTGTCCACGTTGTGTTTTGGGCCATTTGCTTTCGTGGGCGCTAGGCCTACCCACACAAGTGAGGTACCATTTTTATCGGGAGACTTGGCGGAACGCTGGGTGGAAGGAAATTTGTGGCTCCTCCCAGATTCCAGAACTTTCTGTTACCGAAATGAGAGGAAAAAGTGTTTTTTTGGCCAAATTGTGAGGCTTGCAAAGGATTCTGGGTAACAGAACCTGGTCAGAGCCCCACAAGTCACCCCATCTTGGATTCCCCTAGGTGTCTAGTTTTAAAAAATGTGCTGGTTTGCTAGGTTTCCGCAGGTGCCGGCTGAGCTAGAGGCCAAAATCCACAGGTAGGCACTTTGTAAAAAACACCTCTGTTTTCTGTGAAAAAATGAGATGTGACCACATTGTGTTTTGGGCCATTTCCTTTCGTGGGCGCTAGGCCTACCCACACAAGTGAGGTACCATTTTTATCGGGAGACTTGAAGGAACGCTGGGTGGAAGGAAATTTGTGGCTCCTCCCAGATTACAGAACTTTCTGTCACGAAATTAGAGGAAAAAGTGTTTTTTGTTCATATTTTGAGGTTTGCAAAGGATTCTGGGTAACTGAATCTGGTCAGAGCCCCACAAGTCACCCCATCTTGGATTCCCCTAGGTGTCTAGTTTTAAAAAACTGCGCTGGTTTGCTGGGTTTCCCCAGGTGCCGGCTGAGCTAGAGTCCAAAATCCACAGGTAGGCACTTTGTAAAAAACACCTCTGTTTTCTGTGAAAAAATGTGATGTGACCACATTGTGTTTTGGGCCATTTCCTTTCGTGGGCGCTAGGCCTACCCACACAAGTAAGGTACCATTTTTATCGGAAGACTTAGGGGAACGTTGGGTGGAAGGAAATTTGTGGCTCCTCTCAGATTCCAGAACTTTCTGTCACCGAAATTAGAGGAAAAAGTGTTTTTTGGTCACATTTTGAGGTTTGCAAAGGATTCTGGGTAACAGAACCTGGTCAGAGCCCCATCAGTCATCCTGTCTTGGATTCCCCTAGGTGTCTAGTTTTCAAAAATGCGCTGGTTTGCCTGGTTTCCCCAGGTGCTGGCTGAGCTAGAGGCCAAAATCCATAGGTAGGCACTTTGTAAAAAAAACCTCTGTTTTGTGTGAAAAAATGTGATGTGTCCACATTGTGTTTTGGGCCATTTCATTTCGTGGGCGCTAGGCCTACCCACACAAGTGAGGTACCATTTTTATCAGGAGACTTAGGGGAACGCTTGGTGGAAGGAAATTTGTGGCTCCTCTCAGATTCCAGAACTTTCTGTCACCAAAATGAGAGGAAAAAGTGTTTTTTTGGTCAAATATTGAGGTTTGCAAAGGATTCTGGGTAACAGAACCTGGTCACAGCCCCACAAGTCACCCCATCTTGGATTCCCCTAGGTGTCTAGTTTTCAAAAATGCACTGGTTTGCTAGGTTCCCCAGGTGCTGGCTGAGCTAGAGGCCAAAATCCACAGGTAGGCACTTTGTAAAAAACACCTCTGTTTTCTATGAAAAAATGTGATGTGTCCACGTTGTGTTTTGGGCCATTTGCTTTCGTGGGCGCTAGGCCTACCCACACAAGTGAGGTACCATTTTTATCGGGAGACTTGGCGGAACGCTGGGTGGAAGGAAATTTGTGGCTCCTCCCAGATTCCAGAACTTTCTGTTACCGAAATGAGAGGAAAAAGTGTTTTTTTGGCCAAATTGTGAGGCTTGCAAAGGATTCTGGGTAACAGAACCTGGTCAGAGCCCCACAAGTCACCCCATCTTGGATTCCCCTAGGTGTCTAGTTTTAAAAAATGTGCTGGTTTGCTAGGTTTCCGCAGGTGCCGGCTGAGCTAGAGGCCAAAATCCACAGGTAGGCACTTTGTAAAAAACACCTCTGTTTTCTGTGAAAAAATGTGATGTGACCACATTGTGTTTTGGGCCATTTCCTTTCGTGGGCGCTAGGCCTACCCACACAAGTGAGGTACCATTTTTATCGGGAGACTTGGCGGAACGGTGGGTGGAAGGAAATTTGTGGCTCCTCCCAGATTCCAGAACTTTCTGTCACCGAAATTAGAGGAAAAAGTGTTTTTTTGGTCATATTTTGAGGTTTGCAAAGGATTCTGGGTAACCGAATCTGGTCAGAGCCCCACAAGTCACCCCATCTTGGATTCCCCTAGGTGTCTAGTTTTAAAAAACTGCGCTGGTTTGCTGGGTTTCCCCAGGTGCCGGCTGAGCTAGAGTCCAAAATCCACAGGTAGGCACTTTGTAAAAAACACCTCTGTTTTCTGTGAAAAAATGTGATGTGTCCACGTTGTGTTTTGGGCCATTTCCTTTTGTGGGCGCTAGGCCTACCCACACAAGTGAGGTACCATTTTTATCGGGAGACTTGGCGGAACGCTGGGTGGAAGGAAATTTGTGGCTCCTCCCAGATTCCAGAACTTTCTGTCACCGAATTGAGAGGAAAAAGTGTTTTTTTGGCCAAATTGTGAGGCTTGCAAAGGATTCTGGGTAACAGAACCTGGTTAGAGCCCCACAAGTCACCCCATCTTGGATTCCCCTAGGTGTCTAGTTTTCAAAAATGTGCTGGTTGGCTAGGTTTCCGCAGGTGCCGGCTGAGCTAGAGGCCAATATCCATAGGTACGCACTTTGTAAAAAACACCTCTGTTTTGTGTGAAAAAATGTGATGTGTCCACATTGTGTTTTGGGCCATTTCCTTTCGTGGGCGCTAGGCCTACCCACACAAGTGAGGTACCATTTTTATCGGGAGACTTGGCGGAAAGCTGGGTGGATGGAAATTTGTGGCTCCTCCCAGATTCCAGAACTTTCTGTCATCGAAATGAGAGGAAAAAGTGTTTTTTTGGCCAAATTGTGAGGCTTGCAAAGGATTCTGGGTAACAGAACCTGGTCAGAGCCCCACAAGTCACCCCATCTTGGATTCCCCTAGGTGTCTAGTTTTAAAAAATGTGCTGGTTTGCTAGGTTTCCGCAGGTGCCGGCTGGGCTAGAGGCCAAAATCCACAGGTAGGCACTTTGAAAAAACTCCTCTGTTTTCTGTGAAAAAATGTGATGTGACCACATTGTGTTTTGGGCCATTTCCTTTCGTGGGTGCTAGGCCTACCCACACAAGTGAGGTACCCTTTTTATCGGGAGACTTGGCGGAACGCTGGGTGGAAGGAAATTTGTGGCTCCTCCCAGATTACAGAACTTTCTGTCACCGAAATTAGAGGAAAAAGTGTTTTTTTGTTCATATTTTGAGGTTTGCAAAGGATTCTGGGTAACCGAATCTGGTCAGAGCCCCACAAGTCACCCCATCTTGGATTCCCCTAGGTGTATAGTTTTAAAAAACTGCGCTGGTTTGCTGGGTTTCCCCAGGTGCCGGCTGAGCTAGAGGCCAAAATCCACAGGTAGGCACTTTGAAAAAAAACACCTCTGTTTTCTGTGAAAAAATGTGATGTGACCACATTGTGTTTTGGGCCATTTCCTTTCGTGGGCGCTAGGCCTACCCACACAAGTAAGGTACCATTTTTATCGGAAGACTTGGAGGAACGCTGGGTGGAAGGAAATTTGTGGCTCCTCCCAGATTCCAGAACTTTCTGTCACCGAAATTAGAGGAAAAATTGTTTTTTTTGGTCAAATTTTGAGGTTTGCAAAGGATTCTGGGTAACAGAACCTGGTCAGAGCCCCACAAGTCACCCTGTCTTGGATTCCCCTAGGTGTCTAGTTTTAAAAAATGTGATGGTTTGCTAGGTTTCCCCAGGTGCCGGCTGAGCTAGAGGCCAAAATCCACAGGTAGGCACTTTGTAAAAAACACCTCTGTTTTCTGTGAAAAAAATGTGATGTGACCACATTGTGTTTTGGGCCATTTTCTTTCGTGGGCGCTAGGCCTACCCACACAAGTGAGGTACCATTTTTATCGGAAGACTTGGAGGAACGCTGGGTGGAAGGAAATTTCTGGCTCCTCCCAGATTCCAGAACTTTCTGTCACCGAAATTAGAGGAAAAAGTGTTTTTTTTGGTCACATTTTGAGGTTTGCAAAGGATTCTGGGTAACAGAACCTGGTCAGAGCCCCATAAGTCATCCTGTCTTGGATTCCCCTAGGTGTCTAGTTTTCAAAAATGCGCTGGTTTGCCTGGTTTCCTCAGGTGCCGGCTGAGCTAGAGGCCAAAATCCATAGATAGGCACTTTGTAAAAAACACCTCTGTTTTGTGTGAAACAATGTGATGTGTCCACATTGTGTTTTGGGCCATTTCATTTCGTGGGCGCTAGGCCTACCCACACAAGTGAGGTACCATTTTTATCAGGAGACTTAGGGGAACGCTGGGTGGAAGGAAATTTGTGGCTCCTCTCAGATTCCAGAACTTTCTGTCACCAAAATGAGAGGAAAAAGTGTTTTTTTGGTCAAATATTGAGGTTTGCAAAGGATTCTGGGTAACAGAACCTGGTCACAGCCCCACAAGTCACCCCATCTTGGATTCCCCTAGGTGTCTAGTTTTAAAAAATTTGCTGGTTTGCTAGGTTTCCGCAGGTGCCGGCTGAGCTAGAGGCCAAAATCCACAGGTAGGCACTTTGTAAAAAACACCTCTGTATTCTGTGAAAAAATGTGATGTGACCACATTGTGTTTTGGGCCATTTCCTTTCGTGGGCGCTAGGCCTACCCACACAAGTGAGGTACCATTTTTATCGGGAGACTTGGCGGAACGGTGGGTGGAAGGAAATTTGTGGCTCCTCCCAGATTCCAGAACTTTCTGTCACCGAAATTAGAGGAAAAAGTGTTTTTTTGGTCATATTTTGAGGTTTGCAAAGGATTCTGGGTAACCGAATCTGGTCAGAGCCCCACAAGTCACCCCATCTTGGATTCCCCTAGGTGTCTAGTTTTAAAAAACTGCGCTGGTTTGCTGGGTTTCCCCAGGTGCCGGCTGAGCTAGAGTCCAAAATCCACAGGTAGGCACTTTGTAAAAAACACCTCTGTTTTCTGTGAAAAAATGTGATGTGACCACATTGTGTTTTGGGCCATTTCCTTTCATGGGCGCAAGGCCTACCCACACAAGTGAGGTACCATTTTTATCGGAAGACTTGGAGGAACGCTGGGTGGAAGGAAATTTGTGGCTCCTCCCAGATTCCAGAACTTTCTGTCACCGAAATTAGAGGAAAAAGTGTTTTTTTTGGTCAAATTTTGAGGTTTGCAACGGATTCTGGGTAACAGAACCTGGTCAGAGCCCCACAAGTCACCCTGTCTTGGATTCCCCTAGGTGGCTAGTTTTAAAAAATGTGATGGTTTGCTAAGTTTCCCCAGGTGCCGGCTGAGCTAGAGGCCAAAATCCACAGGTTGGCACTTTGTAAAAAACACCTCTGTTTTCTGTAAAAAAAATGTGATGTGTCCACGTTGTGTTTTGGGCCATTTCCTTTCGTCGGCGCTAGGCCTACCCACACAAGTGAGGAACCATTTCTATCGGAAGACTTGGAGGAACGCTGGGTGGAATGAAATTTGTGGCTCCTCCCAGATTCCAGAACTTTCTGTCACCAAAATTAGAGGAAAAAGTGTTTTTTTGGTTACATTATGAGGTCTGCAAAGGATTCTCATAACAGAACCTGGTCAGAGCTTCACAAGTCACCCCATCTTGGATTCCCCTAGGTGTCTAGTTTTAAAAAATGCGCTGATTTGCTAGGTTTCCCCAGGTGCCGGCTGAGCTAGAGGCCAAAATCCACAGGTAGGCACTTTGTAAAAAACACCTCTGTTTTCTGTGAAAAAATGTGATGTCACCACATTGTGTTTTGGGCCATTTTCTTTCGTGGGCGCTAGGCCTACCCACACAAGTGAGGTACCATTTTTATCGGAAGACTTGGAGGAACGCTGGGTGGAAGGAAATTTGAGCTCCTCCCAGTTTCCAGAACTTTCTGTCACCGAAATTAGAGGAAAAAGTGTTTTTTTGGTGACATTTTGAGGTTTGCAAAGGATTCTGGGTAACAGAACCTGGTCAGAGCCCCATAAGTCATCCTGTCTTGGATTCCCCTAGGTGTCTAGTTTTCAAAAATGCACTGGTTTGCTTGGGTTCCCCAGGTGCCGGCTGAGCTAGAGGCCAAAATCCATAGGTAGGCACTTTGTAAAAAACACCTCTGTTTTTTGTGAAAAAATGTGATGTGTCCACATTGTGTTTTGGGCCATTTCCTTTCGTGGGCGCTAGGCCTACCCACACAAGTGAGCTACCATTTTTATCGGGAGACTTGGCGGAACGCTGGGTGGAAGGAAATTTGTGGCTCCTCCCAGATTACAGAACTTTCTGTCACCGAAATTAGAGGAAAAAGTGTTTTTTTGGTCAAATTTTGAGGTTTGCAAAGGATTCTGGGTAACCGAATCTGGTCAGAGCCCCACAAGTCACCCTGTCTTGGATTCCCCTAGGTGTCTAGTTTTAAAAAATGTGATGGTTTGCTAGGTTTCCCCAGGTGCCGGCTGAGCTAGAGGCCAAAATCCATAGGTAGGCACTTTGTAAAAAACACCTCTGTTTTGTGTGAAAAAATGTGATGTGTCCACATTGTGTTTTGGGCCATTTCCTTTCGTGGGCGCTAGGCCTACCCACACAAGTGAGGTACCATTTTTATCGGGAGACTTGGCAGAACGCTGGGTGGAAGGAAATTTGTGGCTCCTCCCAGATTCCACAACTTTCTGTCACCGAAATGAGAGGAAAAAGTGTTTTTTTTGGCCAAATTGTGAGGCTTGCAAAGGATTCTGGGTAACAGAACCTGGTCAGAGCCCCACAAGTCACCCCATCTTGGATTCCCCTAGGTGTCTAGTTTTAAAAAATGTGCTGGTTTGCTAGGTTTCCGCAGGTGCCGGCTGAGCTAGAGGCCAAAATCCACAGGTAGGCACTTTGTAAAAAACACCTCTGTTTTCTGTGAAAAAATGTGATATGACCACATTGTGTTTTGGGCCATTTCTTTTCGTGGGAGCTAGGCCTACCCACACAAGTGAGGTACCATTTTTATCGGGAGACTTGGCGGAACGCTGGGTGGAAGGAAATTTGTGGCTCCTCCTAGATTACAGAACTTTCTGTCACCGAAATTAGAGGAAAAAGTGTTTTTTTGGTCATATTTTGAGGTTTGCAAAGGATTCTGGGTAACCGAATCTGGTCAGAGCCCCACAAGTCACCCCATCTTGGATTCCCCTAGGTGTCTAGTTTTAAAAAACTGCGCTGGTTTGCTGGGTTTCCCCAGGTGCCGGCTGAGCTAGAGGCCAAAATCCACAGGTAGGCACTTTGTAAAAAAACACCTCTGTTTTCTGTGAAAAAATGTGATGTGACCACATTGTGTTTTGGGCCATTTCCTTTCGTGGGCGCTAGGCCTACCCACACAAGTGAGGTACCATTTTTATCGGAAGACTTGGAGGAACGCTGGCTGGAAGGAAATTTGTGGCTCCTCCCAGATTCCAGAACTTTCTGTCACCGAAATTAGAGGACATTTTTTTTTTCTTGGTCAAATTTTGAGGTTTGCAAAGGATTCTGGGTAACAGAACCTGGTCAGAGCCCCACAAGTCACCCTGTCTTGGATTCCCCTAGGTGTCTAGTTTTAAAAAATGTGATGGTTTGCTAGGTTTCCCCAGGTGCCGGCTGAGCTAGAGGCCAAAATCCACAGGTAGGCACTTTGTAAAAAACACCTCTGTTTTCTGTGAAAAAAATGTGATGTGACCACATTGTGTTTTGGGCCATTTTCTTTCGTGGGCGCTAGGCCTACACACACAAGTGAGGTACCATTTTTATCAGAAGACTTGGCGGAACGCTGGGTGGAAGGAAATTTCTGGCTCCTCCCAGATTCCAGAACTTTCTGTCACCGAAATTAGAGGAAAAAGTGTTTTTTTGGTCACATTTTGAGGTTTGCAAAGGAATCTGGGTAACAGAACCTGGTCAGAGCCCCATAAGTCATCCTGTCTTGGATTCCCCTAGGTGTCTAGTTTTACAAAATGCGCTGGTTTGCCTGGTTTCCCCAGGTGCCGGCTGAGCTAGAGGCCAAAATCCATAGGTAGGCACTTTGTAAAAAACACCTCTGTTTTGTGTGAAAAAATGTGATGTGTCCACATTGTGTTTTGGGCCATTTCATTTCGTGGGCGCTAGGCCTACCCACACAAGTGAGGTACCATTTTTATCAGGAGACTTAGGGGAACGCTGGGTGGAAGGAAATTTGTGGCTCCTCTCAGATTCCAGAACTTTCTGTCACCAAAATGAGAGGAAAAAGTGTTTTTTTGGTCAAATATTGAGGTTTGCAAAGGATTCTGGGTAACAGAACCTGGTCACAGCCCTACAAGTCACCTCATCTTGGATTCCCCTAGGTGTCTAGTTTTCAAAAATGCACTGGTTTGCTAGGTTCCCCAGGTGCTGGCTGAGGTAGAGGCCAAAATCCACAGGTAGGCACTTTGTAAAAAACACCTCTGTTTTCTATGAAAAAATGTGATGTGTCCACGTTGTGTTTTGGGCCATTTGCTTTCGTGGGCGCTAGGCCTACCCACACAAGTGAGGTACCATTTTTATCGGCAGACTTGGCGGAACGCTGGGTGGAAGGAAATTTGTGGCTCCTCCCAGATTCCAGAACTTTCTGTTACCGAAATGAGAGGAAAAAGTGTTTTTTTGGCCAAATTGTGAGGCTTGCAAAGGATTCTGGGTAACAGAACCTGGTCAGAGCCCCACAAGTCACCCCATCTTGGATTCCCCTAGGTGTCTAGTTTTAAAAAATGCGCTGGTTTGCTAGGTTTCCGTAGGTGCCGGCTGAGCTAGAGGCCAAAATCCACAGGTAGGCACTTTGTAAAAAACACCTCTGTTTTCTGTGAAAAAATGTGATGTGACCACATTGTGTTTTGGGCCATTTCCTTTCGTGGGCGCTAGGCCTACCCACACAAGTGAGGTACCATTTTTATCGGGAGACTTGGCGGAATGGTGGGTGGAAGGAAATTTGTGGCTCCTCCCAGATTCCAGAACTTTCTGTCACCGAAATTAGAGGAAAAAGTGTTTTTTTGGTCATATTTTGAGGTTTGCAAAGGATTCTGGGTAACCGAATCTGGTCAGAGCCCCACAAGTCACCCCATCTTGGATTCCCTTAGGTGTCTAGTTTTAAGAAACTGCGCTGGTTTGCTGGGTTTCCCCAGGTGCCGGCTGAGCTAGAGTCCAAAATCCACAGGTAGGCACTTTGTAAAAAACACCTCTGTTTTCTGTGAAAAAATTTGATGTGACCACATTGTGTTTTGGGCCATTTCCTTTCATGGGCGCTAGGCCTACCCACACAAGTGAGGTACCATTTTTATCGGAAGACTTGGAGGAACGCTGGGTGGAAGGAAATTTGTGGCTCCTCCCAGATTCCAGAACTTTCTGTCACCGAAATTAGAGGAAAAAGTGTTTTTTTTGGTCAAATTTTGAGGTTTGCAAAGGATTCTGGGTAACAGAACCTGGTCAGAGCCCCACAAGTCACCCTGTCTTGGATTCCCCTAGGTGTCTAGTTTTAAAAAATGTGATGGTTTGCTAGGTTTCCCCAGGTGCCGGCTGAGCTAGAGGCCAAAATCCACAGGTTGGCACTTTGTAAAAAACACCTCTGTTTTCTGTAAAAAAAATGTGATGTGTCCACGTTGTGTTTTGGGCCATTTCCTTTCGTGGGCGCTAGGCCTACCCACACAAGTGAGGTACCATTTTTATCGGGAGACTTGGCGGAATGGTGGGTGGAAGGAAATTTGTGGCTCCTCCCAGATTCCAGAACTTTCTGTCACCGAAATTAGAGGAAAAAGTGTTTTTTTGGTCACATTTTGAGGTTTGCAAAGGATTCTGTGTAACAGAACCTGGTCAGAGCCCCATAAGTCATCCTGTCTTGGATTCCCCTAGGTGTCTAGTTTTCAAAAATGCACTGGTTTGCTAGGTTTCCCCAGGTGCCGGCTGAGCTAGAGGCCAAAATCCATAGGTAGGCACTTTGTAAAAAACACCTCTGTTTTGTGTGAAAAAATGTGATGTGTCCACATTGTGTTTTGGGCCATTTCCTTTCGTGGGCACTAGGCCTACCCACACAAGCGAGATACCATTTTTATCGGGAGACTTGGCGGAACGCTGGGTGGAAGGAAATTTGTGGCTCCTCCCAGACTACAGAACTTTCTGTCACCGAAATTAGAGGAAAAAGTGTTTTTTTGGTCATATTTTGAGGTTTGCAAAGGATTCTGGGTAACCGAATCTGGTCAGAGCCCCACAAGTCACCCCATCTTGGATTCCCCTAGGTGTCTAGTTTTAAAAAACTGCGCTGGTTTGCTGGGTTTCCCCAGGTGCCGGCTGAGCTAGAGGCCAAAATCCACAGGTAGGCACTTTGTAAAAAACACCTCTGTTTTCTGTGAAAAAATGTGATGTGACCACATTGTGTTTTGGGCCATTTCCTTTCGTGGGCGCTAGGCCTACCCACACAAGTAAGGTACCATTTTTATCGGAAGACTTGGAGGAACGCTGGGTGGAAGGAAATTTGTGGCTCCTCCCAGATTCCAGAACTTTCTGTCACCGAAATTAGACGAAAAATTATTTTTTTTTGTCAAATTTTGAGGTTTGCAAAGGATTCTGGGTAACAGAACCTGGTCAGAGCCCCACAAGTCACCCTGTCTTGGATTCCCCTAGGTGTCTAGTTTTAAAAAATGTGATGGTTTGCTAGGTTTCCCCAGGTGCCGGCTGAGCTAGAGGCCAAAATCCATAGGTAGGCACTTTGTAAAAAACACCTCTGTTTTGTGTTAAAAAATGTGATGTGTCCACATTGTGTTTTGGGCCATTTCCTTTCGTGGGAGCTAGGCCTACCCACACAAGTGAAGTACCATTTTTATCGGGAGACTTGGCGGAACGCTGGGTGGAAGGAAATTTGTGGCTCCTCCCAGATTCCAGAACTTTCTGTCACCGAAATGAGAGGAAAAAGTGTTTTTTTGGCCAAATTGTGAGGCTTGCAAAGGATTCTGGGTAACAGAACCTGGTCAGAGCCCCACAAGTCATCCCATCTTGGATTCCCCTAGGTGTCTAGTTTTAAAAAATGTGCTGGTTTGCTAGGTTTCCGCAGGTGCCGGCTGAGCTAGAGGCCAAAATCCACAGGTAGGCACTTTGTAAAAAACACCTCTGTTTTCTGTGAAACAATGTGATGTGACCACATTGTGTTTTGGGCCATTTCCTTTCGTGGGCGCTAGGCCTACCCACACAAGTGAGGTACCATTTTTATCGGGAGACTTGGCGGAACACTGGGTGGAAGGAAATTTGTGCCTCCTCCTAGATTACAGAACTTTCTGTCACCGAAATTAGAGGAAAAAGTGTTTTTTTGGTCATATTTTGAGGTTTGCAAAGGATTCTGGGTAACCGAATCTGGTCAGAGCCCCACAAGTCACCCCATCTTGGATTCCCCTAGGTGTCTAGTTTTAAAAAACTGCGCTGGTTTGCTGGGTTTCCCCAGGTGCCGGCTGAGCTAGAGGCCAAAATCCACAGGTAGGCACTTTGTAAAAAACACCTCTGTTTTCTGTGAAAAAATGTGATGTGACCACGTTGTGTTTTGGGCCATTTCCTTTCGTGGGCGCTAGGCCTACCCACACAAGTGAGGTACCATTTTTATCGGAAGACTTGGAGGAACGCTGGGTGGAAGGAAATTTGTGGCTCCTCCCAGATTCCAGAACTTTCTGTCACCGAAATTAGAGGAAAAATTGTTTTTTTTGGTCAAATTTTGAGGTTTGCAAAGGATTCTGGGTAACAGAACCTGGTCAGAGCCCCACAAGTCACCCTGTCTTGGATTCCCCTAGGTGTCTAGTTTTAAAAAATGTGATGGTTTGCTAGGTTTCCCCAGGTGCCGGCTGAGCTAGAGGCCAAAATCCACAGGTAGGCACTTTGTAAAAAACACCTCTGTTTTCTGTGAAAAAAATGTGATGTGACCACATTGTGTTTTGGGCCATTTTCTTTCGTGGGCGCTTATCCTACCCACACAAGTGAGGTACCATTTTTATCGGAAGACTTGGAGGGACGTTGGGTGGAAGGAAATTTCTGGCTCCTCCCAGATTCCAGAACTTTCTGTCACCGAAATTAGAGGAAAAAGTGTTTTTTTGGTCACATTTTCAGGTTTGCAAAGGATTCTGGGTAACAGAACCTGGTCAGAGCCCCATAAGTCATCCTGTCTTGGATTCCCCTAGGTGTCTAGTTTTCAAAAATGCGCTGGTTTGCCTGGTTTCCCCAGGTGCCGGCTGAGCTAGAGGCCAAAATCCATAGGTAGGCACTTTGTAAAAAACACCTCTGTTTTGTGTGAAAAAATGTGATGTGTCCACATTGTGTTTTGGGCCATTTCATTTCGTGGGCGCTAGGCCTACCCACACAAGTGAGGTACCATTTTTATCAGGAGACTTAGGGGAACGCTGGGTGGAAGCAAATTTGTGGCTCCTCTCAGATTCCAGAACTTTCTGTCACCAAAATGAGAGGAAAAAGTGTTTTTTTGGTCAAATATTGAGGTTTGCAAAGGATTCTGGGTAACAGAACCTGGTCACAGCCCCACAAGCCACCCCATCTTGGATTCCCCTAGGTGTCTAGTTTTAAAAAATGCACTGGTTTGCTAGGTTCCCCAGGTGCTGGCTGAGCTAGAGGCCAAAATCCACAGGTAGGCACTTTGTAAAAAACACCTCTGTTTTCTATGAAAAAATGTGATGTGTCCACGTTGTGTTTTGGGCCATTTGCTTTCGTTGGCGCTAGGCCTACCCACACAAGTGAGGTACCATTTTTATCAGGAGACTTGGCGGAACGCTGGGTGGAAGAAAATTTGTGGCTCCTCCCAGATTCCAGAACTTTCTGTTACCGAAATGAGAGGAAAAAGTGTTTTTTTGGCCAAATTGTGAGGCTTGCAAAGGATTCTGGGTAACAGAACCTGGTCAGAGCCCCACAAGTCACCCCATCTTGGATTCCCCTAGGTGTCTAGTTTTAAAAAATGTGCTGGTTTGCTAGGTTTCCGCAGGTGCCGGCTGAGCTAGAGGCCAAAATCCACAGGTAGGCACTTTGTAAAAAACACCTCTGTTTTCTGTGAAAAAATGTGATGTGACCACATTGTGTTTTGGGCCATTTACTTTCGTGTTCGCTAGGCCTACCCACACAAGTGAGGTACCATTTTTATCGGGAGACTTGGCTGAACGGTGGGTGGAAGGAAATTTGTGGCTCCTCCCAGATTCCAGAACTTTCTGTCACCGAAATTAGAGGAAAAAGTGTTTTTTTGGTCATATTTTGAGGTTTGCAAAGGATTCTGGGTAACCGAATCTGGTCAGAGCCCCACAAGTCACCCCATCTTGGATTCCCCTAGGTGTCTAGTTTTAAAAAACTGCGCTGGTTTGCTGGGTTTCCCCAGGTGCCGGCTGAGCTAGAGTCCAAAATCCACAGGTAAGCACTTTGTAAAAAACACCTCTTTTTTCTGTGAAAAAATGTGATGTGACCACATTGTGTTTTGGGCCATTTCCTTTCATGGGCGCTAGGCCTACCCACACAAGTGAGGTACCATTTTTATCGGAAGACTTGGAGGAACGCTGGGTGGAAGGAAATTTGTGGCTCCTCCCAGATTCCAGAACTTTCTGTTACCGAAATTAGAGGAAAAAGTGTTTTTTTTGGTCAAATTTTAAGGTTTGCAAAGGATTCTGGGTAACAGAACCTGGTCAGAGCCCCACAAGTCACCCTGTCTTGGATTCCCCTAGGTGTCTAGTTTTAAAAAATGTGATGGTTTGCTAGGTTTCCCCAGGTGCCGGCTGAGCTAGAGGCCAAAATCCACAGGTTGGCACTTTGTAAAAAACACCTCTGTTTTCTGTAAAAAAAATGTGATGTGTCCATGTTGTGTTTTGGGCCATTTCCTTTCGTGGGCGCTAGGCCTACCCACACAAGTGAGGTACCATTTCTATCGGAAGACTTGGAGGAACGCTGGGTGGAATGAAATTTGTGGCTCCTCCCAGATTCCAGAACTTTCTGTCACCAAAATTAGAGGAAAAAGTGTTTTTTTGGTTACATTATGAGGCCTGCAAAGGATTCTGGGTAACAGAACCTGGTCAGAGCTTCACAAGTCACCCCATCTTGGATTTCCCTAGGTGTCTAGTTTTAAAAAATGCGCTGATTTGCTAGGTTTCCCCAGGTGCCGGCTGAGCTAGAGGCCAAAATCCACAGGTAGGCACTTTGTAAAAAACACCTCTGTTTTCTGTGAAAAAATGTGATGTCACCACATTGTGTTTTGGGCCATTTTCTTTCGTGGGCGCTAGGCCTACCCACACAAGTGAGGTACCATTTTTATCGGAAGACTGGGAGGAACGCTGGGTGGAAGGAAATTTGTGGCTCCTCCCAGGTTCCAGAACTTTCTGTCACCGAAATTAGAGGAAAAAGTGTTTTTTTGGTCACATTTTGAGGTTTGCAAAGGATTCTGGGTAACAGAACCTGGTCAGAGTCCCATAAGTCATCCTGTCTTGGATTCCCCTAGGTGTCTAGTTTTCAAAAATGCGCTGGTTTGCTAGGTTTCCTCAGGTGCCGGCTGAGCTAGAGGCCAAAATCCACAGGTAGGCACTTTGTAAAAAACAACTCTGTTTTCTGTGAAACAATGTGATGTGACCACATTGTGTTTTGGGCCATTTCCTTTCGTGGGCGCTAGGCCTACCCACACAAGTGAGGTACCATTTTTATCGGGAGACTTGCCGGAACGCTGGGTGGAAGGAAATTTGTGGCTCCTCCCAGATTACAGAACTTTCTGTTACCGAAATTAGAGGAAAAAGTGTTTTTTTGGTCATATTTTGAGGTTTGCAAAGGATTCTGGGTAACCGAATCTGGTCAGAGCTCCACAAGTCTCCCCATCTTGGATTCCCCTAGGTGTCTAGTTTTAAAAAACTGCGCTGGTTTGCTGGGTTTCCCCAGGTGCCGGCTGAGCTAGAGGCCAAAATCCACAGGTAGGCACTTTGTAAAAAACACCTCTGTTTTCTGTGAAAAAAATTGATGTGACCACATTGTGTTTTGGGCCATTTCCTTTCGTGGGCGCTAGGCCTACCCACACAAGTAAGGTACCATTTTTATCGGAAGACTTGGAGGAACGCTGGGTGGAAGGAAATTTGTGGCTCCTCCCAGATTCCAGAACTTTCTGTCACCGAAATCAGACGAAAAATTGTTTTTTTTGGTCAAATTTTGAGGTTTGCCAAGGATTCTGGGTAACAGAACCTGGTCAGAGCCCCACAAGTCGCCCTGTCTTGGATTCCCCTAGGTGTCTAGTTTTAAAAAATGTGATGGTTTGCTAGGTTTCCCCAGGTGCCGGCTGAGCTAGAGGCCAAAATCCATAGGTAGGCACTTTGTAAAAAACACCTCTGTTTTGTGTGAAAAAATGTCATGTGTCCACATTGTGTTTTGGGCCATTTCCTTTCGTGGGCGCTAGGCCTACCCACACAAGTGAGGTACCATTTTTATCGGGAGACTTGGCGGAACGCTGGGTGGAAGGAAATTTGTGGCTCCTCCCAGATTCAAGAACTTTCTGTCACCGAAATGAGAGGAAAAAGTGTTTTTTTGGTCATATTTTGAGGTTTGCAAAGGATTCTGGGTAACCGAATCTGGTCAGAGCCCCACAAGTCACCCCATCTTGGATTCCCCTAGGTGTCTAGTTTTAAAAAACTGCGCTGGTTTGCTGGGTTTCCCCAGGTGCCGGCTGAGCTAGAGGCCAAAATCCACAGGTAGGCACTTTGTAAAAAACACCTCTGTTTTCTGTGAAAAAATGTGATGTGACCACATTGTGTTTTGGGACATTTCCTTTCGTGGGCGCTAGGCCTACCCACACAAGTGAGGTACCATTTTTATCGGAAGACTTGGAGGAACGCTGGGTGGAAGGAAATTTGTGGCTCCTCCCAGATTCCAGAACTTTCTGTCACCGAAATTAGAGGAAAAATTGTTTTTTTTGGTCAAATCTTGAGGTTTGCAAAGGATTCTGGGTAACAGAACCTGGTCAGAGCCCCACAAGTCACCCTGTCTTGGATTCCCCTAGGTGTCTAGTTTTAAAAAATGTGATGGTTTGCTAGGTTTCCCCAGGTGCCGGCTGAGCTAGAGGCCAAAATCCACAGGTAGGCACTTTGTAAAAAACACCTCTGTTTTCTGTGAAAAAAATGTGATGTGACCACATTGTGTTTTGGGCCATTTTCTTTCGTGGGCGCTAGGCCTACCCACACAAGTGAGGTACCATTTTTATCGGAAGACTTGGAGGAACGCTGGGTGGAAGGAAATTTCTGGCTCCTCCCAGATTCCAGAACTTTCTGTCACCGAAATTAGAGGAAAAAGTGTTTTTTTGGTCACATTTTCAGGTTTGCAAAGGATTCTGGGTAACAGAACCTGGTCAGAGCCCCATAAGTCATCCTGTCTTGGATTCCCCTAGGTGTCTAGTTTTCAAAAAATGCGCTGGTTTGCCTGGTTTCCCCAGGTGCCGGCTGAGCTAGAGGCCAAAATCCATAGGTAGGCACTTTGTAAAAAACACCTCTGTTTTGTGTGAAAAAATGTGATGTGTCCACATTGTGTTTTGGGCCATTTCATTTCGTGGGCGCTAGGCCTACCCACACAAGTGAGGTACCATTTTTATCAGGAGACTTAGGGGAACGCTGGGTGGAAGGAAATTTGTGGCTCCTCTCAGATTCCAGAACTTTCTGTCACCAAAATGAGAGTAAAAAGTGTTTTTTTGGTCAAATATTGAGGTTTGCAAAGGATTCTGGGTAACAGAACCTGGTCACAGCCCCACAAGTCACCCCATCTTGGATTCCCCTAGGTGTCTAGTTTTCAAAAATGCACTGGTTTGCTAGGTTCCCCAGGTGCTGGCTGAGCTAGAGGCCAAAATCCACAGGTAGGCACTTTGTAAAAAACACCTCTGTTTTCTATGAAAAAATGTGATGTGTCCACGTTGTGTTTTGGGCCATTTGCTTTCGTTGGCGCTAGGCCTACCCACACAAGTGAAGTACCATTTTTATCGGGAGACTTGGCGGAACGCTGGGTGGAAGGAAATTTGTAGCTCCTCCCAGATTCCAGAACTTTCTGTTACCGAAATGAGAGGAAAAAGTGTTTTTTTGGCCAAATTGTGAGGCTTGCAAAGGATTCTGGGTAACAGAACCTGGTCAGAGCCCCACAAGTCACCCCATCTTGGATTCCCCTAGGTGTCTAGTTTTAAAAAATGTGCTGGCTTGCTAGGTTTCCGCAGGTGCCGGCTGAGCTAGAGGCCAAAATCCACAGGTAGGCACTTTGTAAAAAACACCTCTGTTTTCTGTGAAAAAATGTGATGTGACCACATTGTGTTTTGGGCCATTTACTTTCGTGTTCGCTAGGCCTACCAACACAAGTGAGGTACCATTTTTATCGGGAGACTTGGCTGAACGGTGGGTGGAAGGAAATTTGTGGCTCCTCCCAGATTCCAGAACTTTCTGTCACCGAAATTAGAGGAAAAAGTGTTTTTTTGGTCATATTTTGAGGTTTGCAAAGGATTCTGGGTAACCGAATCTGGTCAGAGCCCCACAAGTCACCCCATCTTGGATTCCCCTAGGTGTCTAGTTTTAAAAAACTGCGCTGGTTTGCTGGGTTTCCCCAGGTGCCGGCTGAGCTAGAGTCCAAAATCCACAGGTAGGCACTTTGTAAAAAACACCTCTGTTTTCTGTGAAAAAATGTGATGTGACCACATTGTGTTTTGGGCCATTTCCTTTCATGGGCGCTAGGCCTACCCACACAAGTGAGGTACCATTTTTATCGGAAGACTTGGAGGAACGCTGGGTGGAAGGAAATTTGTGGCTCCTCCCAGATTCCAGAACTTTCTGTTACCGAAATTAGAGGAAAAAGTGTTTTTTTTGGTCAAATTTTAAGGTTTGCAAAGGATTCTGGGTAACAGAACCTGGTCAGAGCCCCACAAGTCACCCTGTCTTGGATTCCCCTAGGTGTCTAGTTTTAAAAAATGTGATGGTTTGCTAGGTTTCCGCAGGTGCCGGCTGAGCTAGAGGCCAAAATCCACAGGTAGGCACTTTGTAAAAAACACCTCTGTTTTCTGTGAAAAAATGTGATGTGACCACATTGTGTTTTGGGCCATTTACTTTCGTGTTCGCTAGGCCTACCAACACAAGTGAGGTACCATTTTTATCGGGAGACTTGGCTGAACGGTGGGTGGAAGGAAATTTGTGGCTCCTCCCAGATTCCAGAACTTTCTGTCACCGAAATTAGAGGAAAAAGTGTTTTTTTGGTCATATTTTGAGGTTTGCAAAGGATTCTGGGTAACCGAATCTGGTCAGAGCCCCACAAGTCACCCCATCTTGGATTCCCCTAGGTGTCTAGTTTTAAAAAACTGCGCTGGTTTGCTGGGTTTCCCCAGGTGCCGGCTGAGCTAGAGTCCAAAATCCACAGGTAGGCACTTTGTAAAAAACACCTCTGTTTTCTGTGAAAAAATGTGATGTGACCACATTGTGTTTTGGGCCATTTCCTTTCATGGGCGCTAGGCCTACCCACACAAGTGAGGTACCATTTTTATCGGAAGACTTGGAGGAACGCTGGGTGGAAGGAAATTTGTGGCTCCTCCCAGATTCCAGAACTTTCTGTTACCGAAATTAGAGGAAAAAGTGTTTTTTTTGGTCAAATTTTAAGGTTTGCAAAGGATTCTGGGTAACAGAACCTGGTCAGAGCCCCACAAGTCACCCTGTCTTGGATTCCCCTAGGTGTCTAGTTTTAAAAAATGTGATGGTTTGCTAGGTTTCCCCAGGTGCCGGCTGAGCTAGAGGCCAAAATCCACAGGTTGGCACTTTGTAAAAAACACCTCTGTTTTCTGTAAAAAAAATGTGATGTGTCCACGTTGTGTTTTGGGCCATTTCCTTTCGTGGGCTCTAGGCCTACCCACACAAGTGAGGTACCATTTCTATTGGAAGACTTGGAGGAACGCTGGGTGGAATGAAATTTGTGGCTCCTCCCAGATTCCAGAACTTTCTGTCACCAAAATTAGAGGAAAAAGTGTTTTTTTGGTTACATTATGAGGTCTGCAAAGGATTCTGGGAAACAGAACCTGGTCAGAGTTTCACAAGTCACCCCATCTTGGATTTCCCTAGGTGTCTAGTTTTAAAAAATGCGCTGATTTGCTAGGTTTCCCCAGGTGCCGGCTGAGCTAGAGGCCAAAATCCACAGGTAGGCACTTTGTAAAAAACACCTCTGTTTTCTGTGAAAAAATGTGATGTCACCACATTGTGTTTTGGGCCATTTTCTTTCGTGGGCGCTAGGCCTACCCACACAAGTGAGGTACCATTTTTATCGGAAGACTTGGAGGAACGCTGGGTGGAAGGAAATTTGTGGCTCCTCCCAGTTTCCAGAACTTCTGTCACCGAAATTAGAGAAAAAAGTGTTTTTTTGGTCACATTTTGAGGTTTGCAAAGGATTCTGGGTAACAGAACCTGGTCAGAGTCCCATA
This sequence comes from Pleurodeles waltl, assembly GCF_031143425.1. Lineage (NCBI taxonomy): Eukaryota > Metazoa > Chordata > Amphibia > Caudata > Salamandridae > Pleurodeles > Pleurodeles waltl. Next base: position 1,689,010,477 of record NC_090444.1, on the reverse strand, counting down.
AGTCATCCTGTCTTGGATTCCCCTAGGTGTCTAGTTTTCAAAAATGCGCTGGTTTGCTAGGTTTCCCCAGGTGCCGGCTGAGCTAGAGGCCAAAATCCATAGGTAGGCACTTTGTAAAAAACACCTCTGTTTTGTGTGAAAAAATGTGATGTGTCCACATTGTATTTTGGGCCATTTCCTTTCGTGGGCGCTAGGCCTACCCACACAAGTGAGGTACCATTTTTATCGGGAGACTTGCCGGAACGCTGGGTGGAAGGAAATTTGTGGCTCCTCCCAGATTACAGAACTTTCTGTCACCGAAATTAGAGGAAAAAGTGTTTTTTTGGTCATATTTTGAGGTTTGCAAAGGATTCTGGGTAACCGAATCTGGTCAGAGCTCCACAAGTCACCCCATCTTGGATTCCCCTAGGTGTCTAGTTTTAAAAAACTGCGCTGGTTTGCTGGGTTTCCCCAGGTGCCGGCTGAGCTAGAGGCCAAAATCCACAGGTAGGCACTTTGTAAAAAACACCTCTGTTTTCTGTGAAAAAATTTGATGTGACCACATTGTGTTTTGGGCCATTTCCTTTCGTGGGCGCTAGGCCTACCCACACAAGTAAGGTACCATTTTTATCGGAAGACTTGGAGGAACGCTGGGTGGAAGGAAATTTGTGGCTCCTCCCAGATTCCAGAACTTTCTGTCACCGAAATTAGACGAAAAATTGTTTTTTTTGGTCAAATTTTGAGGTTTGCAAAGGATTCTGGGTAACAGAACCTGGTCAGAGCCTCACAAGTCACCCTGTCTTGGATTCCCCTAGGTGTCTAGTTTTAAAAAATGTGATGGTTTGCTAGGTTTCCCCAGGTGCCGGCTGAGCTAGAGGCCAAAATCCATAGGTAGGCACTTTGTAAAAAACACCTCTGTTTTGTGTGAAAAAATGTGATGTGACCACATTGTGTTTTGGGCCATTTCCTTTCGTGGGCGCTAGGCCTACCCACACAAGTGAGGTACCATTTTTATCGGGAGACTTGGCGGAACGCTGGGTGGAAGGAAATTTGTGGCTCCTCCTAGATTACAGAACTTTCTGTCACCGAAATTAGAGGAAAAAGTGTTTTTTTGGTCATATTTTGAGGCTTGCAAGGATTCTGGGTAACAGAACCTGGTCAGAGCCCCACAAGTCACCCCATCTTGGATTCCCCTAGGTGTCTAGTTTTAAAAAATGTGCTGCTTTGCTAGGTTTCCGCAGGTGCCGGCTGAGCTAGAGGCCAAAATCCACAGGTAGGCACTTTGTAAAAAACACCTCTGTTTTCTGTGAAAAAATGTGATGTGACCACATTGTGTTTTGGGCCATTTCCTTTTTAGGGCGCTAGGCCTACCCACACAAGTGAGGTACCATTTTTATCGGGAGACTTGGCGGAACGGTGGGTGGAAGGAAATTTGTGGCTCCTCCCAGATTCCAGAACTTTCTGTCAACGAAATTAGAGGAAAAAGTGTTTTTTTGGTCATATTTTGAGGTTTGCAAAGGATTCTGGGTAACCGAATCTGGTCAGAGCCCCACAAGTCACCCCATCTTGGATTCCCCTAGGTGTCTAGTTTTAAAAAACTGAGCTGGTTTGCTGGGTTTCCCCAGGTGCCGGCTGAGCTAGAGTCCAAAATCCACAGGTAGGCACTTTGTAAAAAACACCTCTGTTTTCTGTGAAAAAATGTGATGTGACCACATTGTGTTTTGGGCCATTTCCTTTCATGGGCGCTAGGCCTACCCACACAAGTGAGGTACCATTTTTATCGGAAGACTTGGAGGAACGCTGGGTGGAAGGAAATTTGTGGCTCCTCCCAGATTCCAGAACTTTCTGTCACCGAAATTAGAGGAAAAAGTGTTTTTTTGGTCACATTTTGAGGTTTGCAAAGGATTCTGGGTAACAGAACCTGGTCAGAGCCCCATAAGTCATCCTGTCTTGGATTCCCCTAGGTGTCTAGTTTTCAAAAATGCGCTGGTTTGCCTGGTTTCCCCAGGTGCCGGCTGAGCTAGAGGCCAAAATCCATAGGTAGGCACTTTGTAAAAAACACCTCTGTTTTGTGTGAAAAAATGTGATGTGTCCACATTGTGTTTTGGGCCATTTCATTTCGTGGGCGCTAGGCCTACCCACACAAGTGAGGTACCATTTTTATCAGGAGACTTAGGGGAACGCTGGGTGGAAGGAAATTTGTGGCTCCTCTCAGATTCCAGAACTTTCTGTCACCAAAATGAGAGGAAAAAGTGTTTTTTTGGTCAAATATTGAGGTTTGCAAAGGATTCTGGGTTACAGAACCTGGTCACAGCCCCACAAGTCACCCCATCTTGGATTCCCCTAGGTGTCTAGTTTTCAAAAATGCACTGGTTTGCTAGGTTCCCCAGGTGCTGGCTGAGCTAGAGGCCAAAATCCACAGGTAGGCACTTTGTAAAAAACACCTCTGTTTTCTATGAAAAAATGTGATGTGTCCACGTTGTGTTTTGGGCCATTTGCTTTCGTGGGCGCTAGGCCTACCTACACAAGTGAGGTACCATTTTTATCGGGAGACTTGGCGGAACGCTGGGTGGAAGGAAATTTGTGGCTCCTCCCAGATTCCAGAACTTTCTGTTACCGAAATGAGAGGAAAAAGTGTTTTTTTGGCCAAATTGTGAGGCTTGCAAGGATTCTGGGTAACAGAACCTGGTCAGAGCCCCACAAGTCACCCCATCTTGGATTCCCCTAGGTGTCTAGTTTTAAAAAATGTGCTGGTTTGCTAGGTTTCCGCAGGTGCCGGCTGAGTTAGAGGCCAAAATCCACAGGTAGGCACTTTGTAAAAAACACCTCTGTTTTCTATGAAAAAATGTGATGTGACCACATTGTGTTTTGGGCCATTTCCTTTCGTGGGCGCTAGGCCTACCCACACAAGTGAGGTACCATTTTTATCGGGAGACTTGGCGGAACGGTGGGTGGAAGGAAATTTGTGGCTCCTCCCAGATTCCAGAACTTTCTGTCAACGAAATTAGAGGAAAAAGTGTTTTTTTGGTCATATTTTGAGGTTTGCAAAGGATTCTGGGCAACCGAATCTGGTCAGAGCCCCACAAGTCACCCCATCTTGGATTCCCCTAGGTGTCTAGTTTTAAAAAACTGCGCTGGTTTGCTGGGTTTCCCCAGGTGCCGGCTGAGCTAGAGTCCAAAATCCACAGGTAGGCACTTTGTAAAAAACACCTCTGTTTTCTGTGAAAAAATGTGATGTGACCACATTGTGTTTTGGGCCATTTCCTTTCATGGGCGCTAGGCCTACCCACACAAGTGAGGTACCATTTTTATTGGAAGACTTGGAGGAACTCTGGGTGGAAGGAAATTTGTGGCTCCTCCCAGATTCCAGAACTTTCTGTCACCGAAATTAGAGGAAAAAGTGTTTTTTTTTGGAAAAATTTTGAGGTTTGCAAAGGATTCTGGGTAACAGAACCTGGTCAGAGCACCACAAGTCACCCTGTCTTGGATTCCCCTATGTGGTTAGTTTTAAAAAATGTGATGGTTTGCTAGGTTTCCCCAGGTGCCGGCTGAGCTAGAGGCCAAAATCCACAGGTTGGCACTTTGTAAAAAACACCTCTGTTTTCTGTAAAAAAAATGTGATGTGTCCACGTTGTGTTTTGGTCCATTTCCTTTCGTGGGCGCTAGGCCTACCCACACAAGTGAGGTACCATTTTTATCGGGAGACTTGGCGGAACGCTGGGTGGAAGGAAATTTGTGGCTCCTCCCAGATTCCAGAACTTTCTGTCACCGAAATGAGAGGAAAAAGTGTTTTTTTGGCCAAATTGTGAGGCTTGCAAAGGATTCTGGGTAACAGAACCTGGTCAGAGCCCCACAAGTCACCCCATCTTGGATTCCCCTAGGTGTCTAGTTTTCAAAAATGTGCTGGTTTGCTAGGTTTCCGCAGGTGCTGGCTGAGCTAGAGGCCAAAATCCACAGGTTGGCACTTTGCAAAAAACACCTCTGTTTTCTGTGAAAAAATGTGATGTGACCACATTGTGTTTTGGGCCATTTCCTTTCGTGGGCGCTATGCCTACCCACACATGTGAGGTACCATTTTTATCGGGAGACTTGGTGGAACGCTGGGTGGAAGGAAATTTGTGGCTCCTCCCAGATTACAGAACTTTCTGTCACCGAAATTAGAGGAAAAAGTGTTTTTTTGTTCATATTTTGAGGTTTGCAAAGGATTCTGGGTAACCGAATCTGGTCAGAGCCCCACAAGTCACCCCATCTTAGATTCCCCTAGGTGTCTAGTTTTAAAAAACTGCGCTGGTTTGCTGGGTTTCCCCAGGAGCTGGCTGAGCTAGAGGCCAAAATCCACAGGTAGGCACTTTGTAAAAAACACCTCTGTTTTCTGTGAAAAAATGTGATGTGACCACATTGTGTTTTGGGCCATTTCCTTTCGTGGGCGCTAGGCCTACCCACACAAGTGAGGTACCATTTTTATCGGGAGACTTGGCGGAACGCTGGGTGGAAGGAAAGTTGTGGCTCCTCCCAGATTCCAGAACTTTCTGTCACCGAAATGAGAGGAAAAAGTGTTTTTTTGGCCAAATTGTGAGGCTTGCAAAGGATTCTGGGTAACAGAACCTGGTCAGAGCCCCACAAGTCACCCCATCTTGGATTCCCCTAGGTGTCTAGTTTTCAAAAATGTGCTGGTTTGCTAGGTTTCCGCAGGTGCCGGCTGAGCTAGAGGCCAAAATCCACAAGTAGGCACTTTGTAAAAAACACCTCTGTTTTCTGTGAAAAAATGTGATGTGACCACATTGTGTTTTGGGCCATTTCCTTTCGTGGGCGCTAGGCCTACCCACACAAGTGAGGTACCATTTTTATCGGGAGACTTGGCGGAACGCTGGGTGGAAGGAAACTTGTGGCTCCTCCCAGATTACAGAACTTTCTGTCACCGAAATTAGAGGAAAAAGTGTTTTTTTGTTCATATTTTGAGGTTTGCAAAGGATTCTGGGTAACCGAATCTGGTCAGAGCCCCACAAGTCACCCCATCTTGGATTCCCCTAGGTGTCTAGTTTTAAAAAACTGCGCTGGTTTGCTGGGTTTCCCCAGGTGCCGGCTGAGCTAGAGGCCAAAATCCACAGGTAGGCACTTTGTAAAAAACACCTCTGTTTTCTGTGAAAAAATTTGATGTGACCACATTGAGTTTTGGGCCATTTCCTTTCGTGGGCGCTAGGCCTACCCACACAAGTAAGGTACCATTTTTATCGGAAGACTTGGAGGAACGCTGGGTGGAAGGAAATTTGTGGCTCCTCCCAGATTCCAGAACTTTCTGTCACCGAAATTAGAGGAAAAAGTGTTTTTTTGGTCACATTTTGAGGTTTGCAAAGGATTCTGGGTAACAGAACCTGGTCAGAGCCCCATAAGTCATCCTGTCTTGGATTCCCCTAGGTGTCTAGTTTTCAAAAATGCGCTGGTTTGCCTGGTTTCCCCAGGTGCCGGCTGAGCTAGAGGCCAAAATCCATAGGTAGGCACTTTGTAAAAAACACCTCTGTTTTGTGTGAAAAAATGTGATGTGTCCACATTGTGTTTTGGGCCATTTCATTTCGTGGGCGCTAGGCCTACCCACACAAGTGAGGTACCATTTTTATCAGGAGACTTAGGGGAACGCTGGGTGGAAGGAAATTTGTGGCTCCTCTCAGATTCCAGAACTTTCTGTCACCAAAATGAGAGGAAAAAGTGTTTTTTGGTCAAATATTGAGGTTTGCAAAGGATTCTGGGTTACAGAACCTGGTCACAGCCCCACAAGTCACCCCATCTTGGATTCCCCTAGGTGTCTAGTTTTCAAAAATGCACTGGTTTGCTAGGTTCCCCAGGTGCTGGCTGAGCTAGAGGCCAAAATCCACAGGTAGGCACTTTGTAAAAAACACCTCTGTTTTCTATGAAAAAATGTGATGTGTCCACGTTGTGTTTTGGGCCATTTGCTTTCGTGGGCGCTAGGCCTACCCACACAAGTGAGGTACCATTTTTATCGGGAGACTTGGCGGAACGCTGGGTGGAAGGAAATTTGTGGCTCCTCCCAGATTCCAGAACTTTCTGTTACCGAAATGAGAGGAAAAAGTGTTTTTTTGGCCAAATTGTGAGGCTTGCAAGGATTCTGGGTAACAGAACCTGGTCAGAGCCCCACAAGTCACCCCATCTTGGATTCCCCTAGGTGTCTAGTTTTAAAAAATGTGCTGGTTTGCTAGGTTTCCGCAGGTGCCGGCTGAGTTAGAGGCCAAAATCCACAGGTAGGCACTTTGTAAAAAACACCTCTGTTTTCTATGAAAAAATGTGATGTGACCACATTGTGTTTTGGGCCATTTCCTTTCGTGGGCGCTAGGCCTACCCACACAAGTGAGGTACCATTTTTATCGGGAGACTTGGCGGAACGGTGGGTGGAAGGAAATTTGTGGCTCCTCCCAGATTCCAGAACTTTCTGTCAACGAAATTAGAGGAAAAAGTGTTTTTTTTGGTCATATTTTGAGGTTTGCAAAGGATTCTGGGCAACCGAATCTGGTCAGAGCCCCACAAGTCACCCCATCTTGGATTCCCCTAGGTGTCTAGTTTTAAAAAACTGCGCTGGTTTGCTGGGTTTCCCCAGGTGCCGGCTGAGCTAGAGTCCAAAATCCACAGGTAGGCACTTTGTAAAAAACACCTCTGTTTTCTGTGAAAAAATGTGATGTGACCACATTGTGTTTTGGGCCATTTCCTTTCATGGGTGCTAGGCCTACCCACACAAGTGAGGTACCATTTTTATTGGAAGACTTGGAGGAACTCTGGGTGGAAGGAAATTTGTGGCTCCTCCCAGATTCCAGAACTTTCTGTCACCGAAATTAGAGGAAAAAGTGTTTTTTTTTTGACAAATTTTGAGGTTTGCAAAGGATTCTGGGTAACAGAACCTGGTCAGAGCACCACAAGTCACCCTGTCTTGGATTCCCCTATGTGGTTAGTTTTAAAAAATGTGATGGTTTGCTAGGTTTCCACAGGTGCCGGCTGAGCTAGAGGCCAAAATCCACAGGTTGGCACTTTGTAAAAAACACCTCTGTTTTCTGTAAAAAAAATGTGATGTGTCCACGTTGTGTTTTGGGCCATTTCCTTTCGTGGGCGCTAGGCCTACCCACACAAGTGAGGTACCATTTTTATCGGGAGACTTGGCGGAACGCTGGGTGGAAGGAAATTTGTGGCTCCTCCCAGATTCCAGAACTTTCTGTCACCGAAATGAGAGGAAAAAGTGTTTTTTTGGCCAAATTGTGAGGCTTGCAAAGGATTCTGGGTAACAGAACCTGGTCAGAGCCCCACAAGTCACTCCATCTTGGATTCCCCTAGGTGTCTAGTTTTCAAAAATGTGCTGGTTTGCTAGGTTTCCGGAGGTGCAGGCTGAGCTAGAGGCCAAAATCCATAGGTAGGCACTTTGTAAAAAACACCTCTGTTTTGTGTGAAAAAATGTGATGTGTCCACATTGTGTTTTGGGCCATTTCCTTTCGTGGGCGCTAGGCCTACCCACACAAGTGAGGTACCATTTTTATCGGGAGACTTAGGGGAACGCTGGGTGGAAGGAAATTTGTGGCTCCTCTCAGATTCCAGAACTTTCTGTCACCAAAATGAGAGGAAAAAGTGTTTTTTTGGTCAAATATTGAGGTTTGCAAAGGATTCTGGGTTACAGAACCTGGTCACAGCCCCACAAGTCACCCCATCTTGGATTCCCCTAGGTGTCTAGTTTTCAAAAATGCACTGGTTTGCTAGGTTCCCCAGGTGCTGGCTGAGCTAGAGGCCAAAATCCACAGGTAGGCACTTTGTAAAAAACACCTCTGTTTTCTATGAAAAAATGTGATGTGTCCACGTTGTGTTTTGGGCCATTTGCTTTCGTGGGCGCTAGGCCTACCCACACAAGTGAGGTACCATTTTTATCGGGAGACTTGGCGGAACGCTGGGTGGAAGGAAATTTGTGGCTCCTCCCAGATTCCAGAACTTTCTGTTACCGAAATGAGAGGAAAAAGTGTTTTTTTGGCCAAATTGTGAGGCTTGCAAGGATTCTGGGTAACAGAACCTGGTCAGAGCCCCACAAGTCACCCCATCTTGGATTCCCCTAGGTGTCTAGTTTTAAAAAATGTGCTGGTTTGCTAGGTTTCCGCAGGTGCCGGCTGAGTTAGAGGCCAAAATCCACAGGTAGGCACTTTGTAAAAAACACCTCTGTTTTCTATGAAAAAATGTGATGTGACCACATTGTGTTTTGGGCCATTTCCTTTCGTGGGCGCTAGGCCTACCCACAAAAGTGAGGTACCATTTTTATCGGGAGACTTGGCGGAACGGTGGGTGGAAGGAAATTTGTGGCTCCTCCCAGATTCCAGAACTTTCTGTCAACGAAATTAGAGGAAAAAGTGTTTTTTTGGTCATATTTTGAGGTTTGCAAAGGATTCTGGGCAACCGAATCTGGTCAGAGCCCCACAAGTCACCCTGTCTTGGATTCCCCTATGTGGTTAGTTTTAAAAAATGTGATGGTTTGCTAGGTTTCCACAGGTGCCGGCTGAGCTAGAGGCCAAAATCCACAGGTTGGCACTTTGTAAAAAACACCTCTGTTTTCTGTAAAAAAAATGTGATGTGTCCACGTTGTGTTTTGGGCCATTTCCTTTCGTGGGCGCTAGGCCTACCCACACAAGTGAGGTACCATTTTTATCGGGAGACTTGGCGGAACGCTGGGTGGAAGGAAATTTGTGGCTCCTCCCAGATTCCAGAACTTTCTGTCACCGAAATGAGAGGAAAAAGTGTTTTTTTGGCCAAATTGTGAGGCTTGCAAAGGATTCTGGGTAACAGAACCTGGTCAGAGCCCCACAAGTCACTCCATCTTGGATTCCCCTAGGTGTCTAGTTTTCAAAAATGTGCTGGTTTGCTAGGTTTCCGGAGGTGCAGGCTGAGCTAGAGGCCAAAATCCATAGGTAGGCACTTTGTAAAAAACACCTCTGTTTTGTGTGAAAAAATGTGATGTGTCCACATTGTGTTTTGGGCCATTTCCTTTCGTGGGCGCTAGGCCTACCCACACAAGTGAGGTACCATTTTTATCGGGAGACTTGGCGGAACGCTGGGTGGAAGGAAATTTGTGGCTCCTCCCAGATTCCAGAACTTTCTGTCACCGAAATGAGAGGAAAAAGTGTTTTTTTGGCCAAATTGTGAGGCTTGCAAAGGATTCTGGGTAACAGAACCTGGTCAGAGCCTCACAAGTCACCCCATCTTGGATTCCCCTAGGTGTCTAGTTTTCAAAAATGTGCTGGTTTGCTAGGTTTCCGCAGGTGCTGGCTGAGCTAGAGGCCAAAATCCACAGGTAGGCACTTTGCAAAAAACACCTCTGTTTTCTGTGAAAAAATGTGATGTGACCACATTGTGTTTTGGGCCATTTCCTTTCGTGGGCGCTAGGCCTACCCCCACAAGTGAGGTACCATTTTTATCGGGAGACTTGGTGGAACGCTGGGTGGAAGGAAATTTGTGGCTCCTCCCAGATTACAGAACTTTCTGTCACCGAAATTAGAGGAAAAAGTGTTTTTTTGTTCATATTTTGAGGTTTGCAAAGGATTCTGGGTAACCGAATCTGGTCAGAGCCCCACAAGTCACCCCATCTTAGATTCCCCTAGGTGTCTAGTTTTAAAAAACTGCGCTGGTTTGCTGGGTTTCCCCAGGAGCTGGCTGAGCTAGAGGCCAAAATCCACAGGTAGGCACTTTGTAAAAAACACCTCTGTTTTCTGTGAAAAAATGTGATGTGACCACATTGTGTTTTGGGCCATTTCCTTTCGTGGGCGCTAGGCCTACCCACACAAGTGAGGTACCATTTTTATCGGGAGACTTGGCGGAACGCTGGGTGGAAGGAAAGTTGTGGCTCCTCCCAGATTCCAGAACTTTCTGTCACCGAAATGAGAGGAAAAAGTGTTTTTTTTGGCCAAATTGTGAGGCTTGCAAAGGATTCTAGGTAACAGAACCTGGTCAGAGCCCCACAAGTCACCCCATCTTGGATTCCCCTAGGTGTCTAGTTTTCAAAAATCTGCTGGTTTGCTAGGTTTCCGCAGGTGCCGGCTGAGCTAGAGGCCAAAATCCACAGGTAGGCACTTTGTAAAAAACACCTCTGTTTTCTGTGAAAAAATGTGATGTGACCACATTGTGTTTTGGGCCATTTCCTTTCGTGGGCGGTAGGCCTACCCACACAAGTGAGGTACCATTTTTATCGGGAGACTTGGCGGAATGCTGGGTGGAAGGAAATTTGTGGCTCCTCCCAGATTCCAGAACTTTCTGTCACCGAAATGAGAGGAAAAAGTGTTTTTTTGTCCAAATTGTGAGGCTTGCAAAGGATTCTGGGTAACAGAACCTGGTCAGAGCCCCACAAGTCACCCCATCCTGGATTCCCCTAGGTGTCTAGTTTTCAAAAATGTGCTGGTTTGCTAGGTTTCCGCAGGTGCCGGCTGAGCTAGAGGCCAAAATCCATAGGTAGGCACTTTGTAAAAAACACCTCTGTTTTGTGTGAAAAAATGTGATGTGTCCACGTTGTGTTTTGGGCCATTTCCTTTCGTAGGCGCTAGGCCTACCCACAGAAGTGAGGTACCATTTTTATCGGGAGACATGGCAGAACGCTGGGTGGAAGGAGATTTGTGGCTCCTCCCAGATTCCAGAACTTTCTGTCACCGAAATGAGAGGAAAAAGTGTTTTTTTTGCCAAATTGTGAGGCTTGCAAAGGATTCTGGGTAACAGAACCTGGTCAGAGCCCCACAAGTCACCCCATCTTGGATTCCCCTAGGTGTCTAGTTTTCAAAAATGCGCTGGTTTGCTAGGTTTCCCCAGGTGCCGGCTGAGCTAGAGGCCAAAATCCATAGGTAGGCACTTTGTAAAAAACACCTCTGTTTTGTGTGAAAAAATGTGATGTGTCCACATTGTGTTTTGGGCCATTTCCTTTCGTGGGCGCTAGGCCTACCCACACAAGTGAGGTACCATTTTTATCGGGAGACTTGGTGGAACGCTGGGTGGAAGGAAATTTGTGGCTCCTCCCAGATTACAGAACTTTCTGTCACCGAAATTAGAGGAAAAAGTGTTTTTTTGTTCATATTTTGAGGTTTGCAAAGGATTCTGGGTAACCGAATCTGGTCAGAGCCCCACAAGTCACCCCATCTTAGATTCCCCTAGGTGTCTAGTTTTAAAAAACTGCGCTGGTTTGCTGGGTTTCCCCAGGAGCTGGCTGAGCTAGAGGCCAAAATCCACAGGTAGGCACTTTGTAAAAAACACCTCTGTTTTCTGTGAAAAAATGTGATGTGACCACATTGTGTTTTGGGCCATTTCCTTTCGTGGGCGCTAGGCCTACCCACACAAGTGAGGTACCATTTTTATCGGGAGACTTGGCGGAACGCTGGGTGGAAGGAAAGTTGTGGCTCCTCCCAGATTCCAGAACTTTCTGTCACCGAAATGAGAGGAAAAAGTGTTTTTTTGGCCAAATTGTGAGGCTTGCAAAGGATTCTGGGTAACAGAACCTGGTCAGAGCCCCACAAGTCACCCCATCTTGGATTCCCCTAGGTGTCTAGTTTTCAAAAATGTGCTGGTTTGCTAGGTTTCCGCAGGTGCCGGCTGAGCTAGAGGCCAAAATCCACAAGTAGGCACTTTGTAAAAAACACCTCTGTTTTCTGTGAAAAAATGTGATGTGACCACATTGTGTTTTGGGCCATTTCCTTTCGTGGGCGCTAGGCCTACCCACACAAGTGAGGTACCATTTTTATCGGGAGACTTGGCGGAACGCTGGGTGGAAGGAAACTTGTGGCTCCTCCCAGATTACAGAACTTTCTGTCACCGAAATTAGAGGAAAAAGTGTTTTTTTGTTCATATTTTGAGGTTTGCAAAGGATTCTGGGTAACCGAATCTGGTCAGAGCCCCACAAGTCACCCCATCTTGGATTCCCCTAGGTGTCTAGTTTTAAAAAACTGCGCTGGTTTGCTGGGTTTCCCCAGGTGCCGGCTGAGCTAGAGGCCAAAATCCACAGGTAGGCACTTTGTAAAAAACACCTCTGTTTTCTGTGAAAAAATTTGATGTGACCACATTGAGTTTTGGGCCATTTCCTTTCGTGGGCGCTAGGCCTACCCACACAAGTAAGGTACCATTTTTATCGGAAGACTTGGAGGAACGCTGGGTGGAAGGAAATTTGTGGCTCCTCCCAGATTCCAGAACTTTCTGTCACCGAAATTAGAGGAAAAAGTGTTTTTTTGGTCACATTTTGAGGTTTGCAAAGGATTCTGGGTAACAGAACCTGGTCAGAGCCCCATAAGTCATCCTGTCTTGGATTCCCCTAGGTGTCTAGTTTTCAAAAATGCGCTGGTTTGCCTGGTTTCCCCAGGTGCCGGCTGAGCTAGAGGCCAAAATCCATAGGTAGGCACTTTGTAAAAAACACCTCTGTTTTGTGTGAAAAAATGTGATGTGTCCACATTGTGTTTTGGGCCATTTCATTTCGTGGGCGCTAGGCCTACCCACACAAGTGAGGTACCATTTTTATCAGGAGACTTAGGGGAACGCTGGGTGGAAGGAAATTTGTGGCTCCTCTCAGATTCCAGAACTTTCTGTCACCAAAATGAGAGGAAAAAGTGTTTTTTTGGTCAAATATTGAGGTTTGCAAAGGATTCTGGGTTACAGAACCTGGTCACAGCCCCACAAGTCACCCCATCTTGGATTCCCCTAGGTGTCTAGTTTTCAAAAATGCACTGGTTTGCTAGGTTCCCCAGGTGCTGGCTGAGCTAGAGGCCAAAATCCACAGGTAGGCACTTTGTAAAAAACACCTCTGTTTTCTATGAAAAAATGTGATGTGTCCACGTTGTGTTTTGGGCCATTTGCTTTCGTGGGCGCTAGGCCTACCCACACAAGTGAGGTACCATTTTTATCGGGAGACTTGGCGGAACGCTGGGTGGAAGGAAATTTGTGGCTCCTCCCAGATTCCAGAACTTTCTGTTACCGAAATGAGAGGAAAAAGTGTTTTTTTGGCCAAATTGTGAGGCTTGCAAGGATTCTGGGTAACAGAACCTGGTCAGAGCCCCACAAGTCACCCCATCTTGGATTCCCCTAGGTGTCTAGTTTTAAAAAATGTGCTGGTTTGCTAGGTTTCCGCAGGTGCCGGCTGAGTTAGAGGCCAAAATCCACAGGTAGGCACTTTGTAAAAAACACCTCTGTTTTCTATGAAAAAATGTGATGTGACCACATTGTGTTTTGGGCCATTTCCTTTCGTGGGCGCTAGGCCTACCCACACAAGTGAGGTACCATTTTTATCGGGAGACTTGGCGGAATGGTGGGTGGAAGGAAATTTGTGGCTCCTCCCAGATTCCAGAACTTTCTGTCAACGAAATTAGAGGAAAAAGTGTTTTTTTGGTCATATTTTGAGGTTTGCAAAGGATTCTGGGCAACCGAATCTGGTCAGAGCCCCACAAGTCACCCCATCTTGGATTCCCCTAGGTGTCTAGTTTTAAAAAACTGCGCTGGTTTGCTGGGTTTCCCCAGGTGCCGGCTGAGCTAGAGTCCAAAATCCACAGGTAGGCACTTTGTAAAAAACAACTCTGTTTTCTGTGAAAAAATGTGATGTGACCACATTGTGTTTTGGGCCATTTCCTTTCATGGGTGCTAGGCCTACCCACACAAGTGAGGTACCATTTTTATTGGAAGACTTGGAGGAACTCTGGGTGGAAGGAAATTTGTGGCTCCTCCCAGATTCCAGAACTTTCTGTCACCGAAATTAGAGGAAAAAGTGTTTTTTTTTTGACAAATTTTGAGGTTTGCAAAGGATTCTGGGTAACAGAACCTGGTCAGAGCACCACAAGTCACCCTGTCTTGGATTCCCCTATGTGGTTAGTTTTAAAAAATTTGATGGTTTGCTAGGTTTCCACAGGTGCCGGCTGAGCTAGAGGCCAAAATCCACAGGTTGGCACTTTGTAAAAAACACCTCTGTTTTCTGTAAAAAAAATGTGATGTGTCCACGTTGTGTTTTGGGCCATTTCCTTTCGTGGGCGCTAGGCCTACCCACACAAGTGAGGTACCATTTTTATCGGGAGACTTGGCGGAACGCTGGGTGGAAGGAAATTTGTGGCTCCTCCCAGATTCCAGAACTTTCTGTCACCGAAATGAGAGGAAAAAGTGTTTTTTTGGCCAAATTGTGAGGCTTGCAAAGGATTCTGGGTAACAGAACCTGGTCAGAGCCCCACAAGTCACTCCATCTTGGATTCCCCTAGGTGTCTAGTTTTCAAAAATGTGCTGGTATGCTAGGTTTCCGGAGGTGCAGGCTGAGCTAGAGGCCAAAATCCATAGGTAGGCACTTTGTAAAAAACACCTCTGTTTTGTGTGAAAAAATGTGATGTGTCCACATTGTGTTTTGGGCCATTTCCTTTCGTGGGCGCTAGGCCTACCCACACAAGTGAGGTACCATTTTTATCGGGAGACTTAGGGGAACGCTGGGTGGAAGGAAATTTGTGGCTCCTCTCAGATTCCAGAACTTTCTGTCACCAAAATGAGAGGAAAAAGTGTTTTTTTGGTCAAATATTGAGGTTTGCAAAGGATTCTGGGTTACAGAACCTGGTCACAGCCCCACAAGTCACCCCATCTTGGATTCCCCTAGGTGTCTAGTTTTCAAAAATGCACTGGTTTGCTAGGTTCCCCAGGTGCTGGCTGAGCTAGAGGCCAAAATCCACAGGTAGGCACTTTGTAAAAAACACCTCTGTTTTCTATGAAAAAATGTGATGTGTCCACGTTGTGTTTTGGGCCATTTGCTTTCGTGGGCGCTAGGCCTACCCACACAAGTGAGGTACCATTTTTATCGGGAGACTTGGCGGAACGCTGGGTGGAAGGAAATTTGTGGCTCCTCCCAGATTCCAGAACTTTCTGTTACCGAAATGAGAGGAAAAAGTGTTTTTTTGGCCAAATTGTGAGGCTTGCAAGGATTCTGGGTAACAGAACCTGGTCAGAGCCCCACAAGTCACCCCATCTTGGATTCCCCTAGGTGTCTAGTTTTAAAAAATGTGCTGGTTTGCTAGGTTTCCGCAGGTGCCGGCTGAGTTAGAGGCCAAAATCCACAGGTAGGCACTTTGTAAAAAACACCTCTGTTTTCTATGAAAAAATGTGATGTGACCACATTGTGTTTTGGGCCATTTCCTTTCGTGGGCGCTAGGCCTACCCACAAAAGTGAGGTACCATTTTTATCGGGAGACTTGGCGGAACGGTGGGTGGAAGGAAATTTGTGGCTCCTCCCAGATTCCAGAACTTTCTGTCAACGAAATTAGAGGAAAAAGTGTTTTTTTGGTCATATTTTGAGGTTTGCAAAGGATTCTGGGCAACCGAATCTGGTCAGAGCCCCACAAGTCACCCTGTCTTGGATTCCCCTATGTGGTTAGTTTTAAAAAATTTGATGGTTTGCTAGGTTTCCACAGGTGCCGGCTGAGCTAGAGGCCAAAATCCACAGGTTGGCACTTTGTAAAAAACACCTCTGTTTTCTGTAAAAAAAATGTGATGTGTCCACGTTGTGTTTTGGGCCATTTCCTTTCGTGGGCGCTAGGCCTACCCACACAAGTGAGGTACCATTTTTATCGGGAGACTTGGCGGAACGCTGGGTGGAAGGAAATTTGTGGCTCCTCCCAGATTCCAGAACTTTCTGTCACCGAAATGAGAGGAAAAAGTGTTTTTTTGGCCAAATTGTGAGGCTTGCAAAGGATTCTGGGTAACAGAACCTGGTCAGAGCCCCACAAGTCACTCCATCTTGGATTCCCCTAGGTGTCTAGTTTTCAAAAATGTGCTGGTTTGCTAGGTTTCCGGAGGTGCAGGCTGAGCTAGAGGCCAAAATCCATAGGTAGGCACTTTGTAAAAAACACCTCTGTTTTGTGTGAAAAAATGTGATGTGTCCACATTGTGTTTTGGGCCATTTCCTTTCGTGGGCGCTAGGCCTACCCACACAAGTGAGGTACCATTTTTATCGGGAGACTTGGCGGAACGCTGGGTGGAAGGAAATTTGTGGCTCCTCCCAGATTCCAGAACTTTCTGTCACCGAAATGAGAGGAAAAAGTGTTTTTTTGGCCAAATTGTGAGGCTTGCAAAGGATTCTGGGTAACAGAACCTGGTCAGAGCCCCACAAGTCACCCCATCTTGGATTCCCCTAGGTGTCTAGTTTTCAAAAATGTGCTGGTTTGCTAGGTTTCCGCAGGTGCTGGCTGAGCTAGAGGCCAAAATCCACAGGTAGGCACTTTGCAAAAAACACCTCTGTTTTCTGTGAAAAAATGTGATGTGACCACATTGTGTTTTGGGCCATTTCCTTTCGTGGGCGCTAGGCCTACCCACACAAGTGAGGTACCATTTTTATCGGGAGACTTGGTGGAACGCTGGGTGGAAGGAAATTTGTGGCTCCTCCCAGATTACAGAACTTTCTGTCACCGAAATTAGAGGAAAAAGTGTTTTTTTGTTCATATTTTGAGGTTTGCAAAGGATTCTGGGTAACCGAATCTGGTCAGAGCCCCACAAGTCACCCCATCTTAGATTCCCCTAGGTGTCTAGTTTTAAAAAACTGCGCTGGTTTGCTGGGTTTCCCCAGGAGCTGGCTGAGCTAGAGGCCAAAATCCACAGGTAGGCACTTTGTAAAAAACACCTCTGTTTTCTGTGAAAAAATGTGATGTGACCACATTGTGTTTTGGGCCATTTCCTTTCGTGGGCGCTAGGCCTACCCACACAAGTGAGGTACCATTTTTATCGGGAGACTTGGCGGAACGCTGGGTGGAAGGAAAGTTGTGGCTCCTCCCAGATTCCAGAACTTTCTGTCACCGAAATGAGAGGAAAAAGTGTTTTTTTGGCCAAATTGTGAGGCTTGCAAAGGATTCTAGGTAACAGAACCTGGTCAGAGCCCCACAAGTCACCCCATCTTGGATTCCCCTAGGTGTCTAGTTTTCAAAAATCTGCTGGTTTGCTAGGTTTCCGCAGGTGCCGGCTGAGCTAGAGGCCAAAATCCACAGGTAGGCACTTTGTAAAAAACACCTCTGTTTTCTGTGAAAAAATGTGATGTGACCACATTGTGTTTTGGGCCATTTCCTTTCGTGGGCGGTAGGCCTACCCACACAAGTGAGGTACCATTTTTATCGGGAGACTTGGCGGAATGCTGGGTGGAAGGAAATTTGTGGCTCCTCCCAGATTCCAGAACTTTCTGTCACCGAAATGAGAGGAAAAAGTGTTTTTTTGTCCAAATTGTGAGGCTTGCAAAGGATTCTGGGTAACAGAACCTGGTCAGAGCCCCACAAGTCACCCCATCCTGGATTCCCCTAGGTGTCTAGTTTTCAAAAATGTGCTGGTTTGCTAGGTTTCCGCAGGTGCCGGCTGAGCTAGAGGCCAAAATCCATAGGTAGGCACTTTGTAAAAAACACCTCTGTTTTGTGTGAAAAAATGTGATGTGTCCACGTTGTGTTTTGGGCCATTTCCTTTCGTAGGCGCTAGGCCTACCCACAGAAGTGAGGTACCATTTTTATCGGGAGACATGGCAGAACGCTGGGTGGAAGGAGATTTGTGGCTCCTCCCAGATTCCAGAACTTTCTGTCACCGAAATGAGAGGAAAAAGTGTTTTTTTTGCCAAATTGTGAGGCTTGCAAAGGATTCTGGGTAACAGAACCTGGTCAGAGCCCCACAAGTCACCCCATCTTGGATTCCCCTAGGTGTCTAGTTTTCAAAAATGCGCTGGTTTGCTAGGTTTCCCCAGGTGCCGGCTGAGCTAGAGGCCAAAATCCATAGGTAGGCACTTTGTAAAAAACACCTCTGTTTTGTGTGAAAAAATGTGATGTGTCCACATTGTGTTTTGGGCCATTTCCTTTCGTGGGCGCTAGGCCTACCCACACAAGTGAGGTACCATTTTTATCGGAAGACTTGGAGGAACGCTGGGTGGAAGGAAATTTGTGGCTCCTCCCAGATTCCAGAACTTTCTGTCACCGAAATTAGAGGAAAAAGTGTTTTTTTTTGGTCAAATTTTGAGGTTTGCAAAGGATTCTGGGTAACAGAACCTGGTCAGAGCCCCACAAGTCACCCTGTCTTGGTTTCCCCTAGGTGTCTAGTTTAAAAAAATGTGATGGTTTGCTAGGTTTCCCCAGGTGCCGGCTGAGCTAGAGGCCAAAATCCACAGGTTGGCACTTTGTAAAAAACACCTCTGTTTTCTGCAAAAAAAATTTGATGTGTCCACGTTGTGTTTTGGGCCATTTCCTTTCGTGGGCGCTAGGCCTACCCACACAAGTGAGGTGCCTTTTTTATCAGGAGACTTAGGGGAACGCTGGGTGGAAGGAAATTTGTGGCTCCTCCCAGATTCCAGAACTTTCTGTCACCGAAATTAGAGGAAAAAGTGTTTTTTTTGGTCAAATTTTGAGGTTTGCAAAGGATTCTGGGTAACAGAACCTGGTCAGAGCCCCACTAGTCACCCTGTCTTGGATTCCCCTAGGTGTCTAGTTTTAAAAAATGTGATGGTTTGCTAGGTTTCCCCAGGTGCCGGCTGAGCTAGAGGCCAAAATCCACAGGTTGGCACTTTGTAAAAAACACCTCTGTTTTGTGTGAAAAAATGTGATGTGTCCACATTGTGTTTTGGGCCATTTCCTTTCGTGGGCGCTAGGCCTACCCACACAAGTGAGGTACCATTTTTATCGGGAGACTTGGAGGAACGCTGGGAGAAAGGAAATTTGTGGCTCCTCCCAGATTCCAGAACTTTCTGTCACCGAAATGAGAGGAAAAGGTGTTTTTTTGGCCAAATTGTGAGGCTTGCAAAGGATTCTGGGTAACAGAACCTGGTCAGAGCCCCACAAGTCACCCCATCTTGGATTCCCCTAGGTGTCTAGTTTTCAAAAATGTGCTGGTTTGCTAGGTTTCCGCAGGTGCCGGCTGAGCTAGAGGCCAAAATCCACAGGTAGTCACTTTGTAAAAAACACCTCTGTTTTCTGTGAAAAAATGTGATGTGACCACATTGTGTTTTGGGCCATTTCCTTTCGTGGGCGGTAGGCCTACCCACACAAGTGAGGTACCATTTTTATCGAGAGACTTGGCGGAATGCTGGGTGGAAGGAAATTTGTGGCTCCTCCCAGATTCCAGAACTTTCTGTCACCGAAATGAGAGGAAAAAGTGTTTTTTTGTCCAAATTGTGAGGCTTGCAAAGGATTCTGGGTAACAGAACCTGGTCAGAGCCCCACAAGTCACCCCATCCTGGAATCCCCTAGGTGTCTAGTTTTCAAAAATGTGCTGGTTTGCTAGGTTTCCGCAGGTGCCGGCTGAGCTAGAGGCCAAAATCCATAGGTAGGCACTTTGTAAAAAACACCTCTGTTTTGTGTGAAAAAATGTGATGTGTCCACGTTGTGTTTTGGGCCATTTCCTTTCGTAGGCGCTAGGCCTACCCACAGAAGTGAGGTACCA
The DNA here is from genome assembly GCF_031143425.1 of Pleurodeles waltl. Lineage (NCBI taxonomy): Eukaryota > Metazoa > Chordata > Amphibia > Caudata > Salamandridae > Pleurodeles > Pleurodeles waltl. The sequence goes on along the minus strand of NC_090444.1, from coordinate 1,688,991,091 downwards.
TTTTTATCGGGAGACATGGCAGAACGCTGGGTGGAAGGAGATTTGTGGCTCCTCCCAGATTCCAGAACTTTCTGTCACCGAAATGAGAGGAAAAAGTGTTTTTTTGGCCAAATTGTGAGGCTTGCAAAGGATTCTGGGTAACAGAACCTGGTCAGAGCCCCACAAGTCACCCCATCTTGGATTCCCCTAGGTGTCTAGTTTTCAAAAATGCGCTGGTTTGCTAGGTTTCCCCAGGTGCCGGCTGAGCTAGAGGCCAAAATCCATAGGTAGGCACTTTGTAAAAAACACCTCTGTTTTGTGTGAAAAAATGTCATGTGTCCACATTGTGTTTTGGGCCATTTCCTTTCGTGGGCGCTAGGCCTACCCACACAAGTGAGGTACCATTTTTATTGGAAGACTTGGAGGAACGCTGGGTGGAAGGAAATTTGTGGCTCCTCCCAGATTCTTGAACTTTCTGTCACCGAAATTAGAGGAAAAAGTGTTTTTTTTTGGTCAAATTTTGAGGTTTGCAAAGGATTCTGGGTAACAGAACCTGGTCAGAGCCCCACAAGTCACCCTGTCTTGGTTTCCCCTAGGTGTCTAGTTTAAAAAAATGTGATGGTTTGCTAGGTTTCCCCAGGTGCCGGCTGAGCTAGAGGCCAAAATCCACAGGTTGGCACTTTGTAAAAAACACCTCTGTTTTCTGCAAAAAAAATGTGATGTGTCCACGTTGTGTTTTGGGCCATTTCCTTTCGTGGGCGCTAGGCCTACCCACACAAGTGAGGTGCCTTTTTTATCAGGAGACTTAGGGGAACGCTGGGTGGAAGGAAATTTGTGGCTCCTCCCAGATTCCAGAACTTTCTGTCACCGAAATTAGAGGAAAAAGTGGTTTTTTTGGTCAAATTTTGAGGTTTGCAAAGGATTCTGGGTAACAGAACCTGGTCAGAGCCCCACTAGTCACCCTGTCTTGGATTCCCCTAGGTGTCTAGTTTTAAAAAATGTGATGGTTTGCTAGGTTTCCCCAGGTGCCGGCTGAGCTAGAGGCCAAAATCCACAGGTTGGCACTTTGTAAAAAACACCTCTGTTTTGTGTGAAAAAATGTGATGTGTCCACATTGTGTTTTGGGCCATTTCCTTTCGTGGGCGCTAGGCCTACCCACACAAGTGAGGTACCATTTTTATCGGGAGACTTGGAGGAACGCTGGGAGAAAGGAAATTTGTGGCTCCTCCCAGATTCCAGAACTTTCTGTCACCGAAATGAGAGGAAAAAGTGTTTTTTTGGCCAAATTGTGAGGCTTGCAAAGGATTCTGGGTAACAGAACCTGTTCAGAGCCCCACAAGTCACCCCATCTTGGATTCCCCTAGGTGTCTAGTTTTCAAAAATGTGCTGGTTTGCTAGGTTTCCGCAGGTGCCGGCTGAGCTAGAGGCCAAAATCCACAGGTAGGCACTTTGTAAAAAACACCTCTGTTTTCTGTGAAAAAATGTGATGTGACCACATTGTGTTTTGGGCCATTTCCTTTCGTGGGCGGTAGGCCTACCCACACAAGTGAGGTACCATTTTTATCGGGAGACTTGGCGGAATGCTGGGTGGAAGGAAATTTGTGGCTCCTCCCAGATTCCAGAACTTTCTGTCACCGAAATGAGAGGAAAAAGTGTTTTTTTGTCCAAATTGTGAGGCTTGCAAAGGATTCTGGGTAACAGAACCTGGTCAGAGCCCCACAAGTCACCCCATCCTGGATTCCCCTAGGTGTCTAGTTTTCAAAAATGTGCTGGTTTGCTAGGTTTCCGCAGGTGCCGGCTGAGCTAGAGGCCAAAATCCATAGGTAGGCACTTTGTAAAAAACACCTCTGTTTTGTGTGAAAAAATGTGATGTGTCCACATTGTGTTTTGGGCCATTTCCTTTCGTGGGCGCTAGGCCTACCCACACAAGTGAGGTACCATTTTTATCGGAAGACTTGGAGGAACGCTGGGTGGAAGGAAATTTGTGGCTCCTCCCAGATTCCAGAACTTTCTGTCACCGAAATTAGAGGAAAAAGTGTTTTTTTTTGGTCAAATTTTGAGGTTTGCAAAGGATTCTGGGTAACAGAACCTGGTCAGAGCCCCACAAGTCACCCTGTCTTGGTTTCCCCTAGGTGTCTAGTTTAAAAAAATGTGATGGTTTGCTAGGTTTCCCCAGGTGCCGGCTGAGCTAGAGGCCAAAATCCACAGGTTGGCACTTTGTAAAAAACACCTCTGTTTTCTGCAAAAAAAATGTGATGTGTCCACGTTGTGTTTTGGGCCATTTCCTTTCGTGGGCGCTAGGCCTACCCACACAAGTGAGGTGCCTTTTTTATCAGGAGACTTAGGGGAACGCTGGGTGGAAGGAAATTTGTGGCTCCTCCCAGATTCCAGAACTTTCTGTCACCGAAATTAGAGGAAAAAGTGTTTTTTTTGGTCAAATTTTGAGGTTTGCAAAGGATTCTGGGTAACAGAACCTGGTCAGAGCCCCACTAGTCACCCTGTCTTGGATTCCCCTAGGTGTCTAGTTTTAAAAAATGTGATGGTTTGCTAGGTTTCCCCAGGTGCCGGCTGAGCTAGAGGCCAAAATCCACAGGTTGGCACTTTGTAAAAAACACCTCTGTTTTGTGTGAAAAAATGTGATGTGTCCACATTGTGTTTTGGGCCATTTCCTTTCGTGGGCGCTAGGCCTACCCACACAAGTGAGGTACCATTTTTATCGGGAGACTTGGAGGAACGCTGGGAGAAAGGAAATTTGTGGCTCCTCCCAGATTCCAGAACTTTCTGTCACCGAAATGAGAGGAAAAGGTGTTTTTTTGGCCAAATTGTGAGGCTTGCAAAGGATTCTGGGTAACAGAACCTGGTCAGAGCCCCACAAGTCACCCCATCTTGGATTCCCCTAGGTGTCTAGTTTTCAAAAATGTGCTGGTTTGCTAGGTTTCCGCAGGTGCCGGCTGAGCTAGAGGCCAAAATCCACAGGTAGGCACTTTGTAAAAAACACCTCTGTTTTCTGTGAAAAAATGTGATGTGACCACATTGTGTTTTGGGCCATTTCCTTTCGTGGGCGGTAGGCCTACCCACACAAGTGAGGTACCATTTTTATCGAGAGACTTGGCGGAATGCTGGGTGGAAGGAAATTTGTGGCTCCTCCCAGATTCCAGAACTTTCTGTCACCGAAATGAGAGGAAAAAGTGTTTTTTTGTCCAAATTGTGAGGCTTGCAAAGGATTCTGGGTAACAGAACCTGGTCAGAGCCCCACAAGTCACCCCATCCTGGATTCCCCTAGGTGTCTAGTTTTCAAAAATGTGCTGGTTTGCTAGGTTTCCGCAGGTGCCGGCTGAGCTAGAGGCCAAAATCCATAGGTAGGCACTTTGTAAAAAACACCTCTGTTTTGTGTGAAAAAATGTGATGTGTCCACGTTGTGTTTTGGGCCATTTCCTTTCGTAGGCGCTAGGCCTACCCACAGAAGTGAGGTACCATTTTTATCGGGAGACATGGCAGAACGCTGGGTGGAAGGAGATTTGTGGCTCCTCCCAGATTCCAGAACTTTCTGTCACCGAAATGAGAGGAAAAAGTGTTTTTTTGGCCAAATTGTGAGGCTTGCAAAGGATTCTGGGTAACAGAACCTGGTCAGAGCCCCACAAGTCACCCCATCTTGGATTCCCCTAGGTGTCTAGTTTTCAAAAATGCGCTGGTTTGCTAGGTTTCCCCAGGTGCCGGCTGAGCTAGAGGCCAAAATCCATAGGTAGGCACTTTGTAAAAAACACCTCTGTTTTGTGTGAAAAAATGTGATGTGTCCACATTGTGTTTTGGGCCATTTCCTTTCGTGGGCGCTAGGCCTACCCACACAAGTGAGGTACCATTTTTATTGGAAGACTTGGAGGAACGCTGGGTGGAAGTTAATTTGTGGCTCCTCCCAGATTCTTGAACTTTCTGTCACCGAAATTAGAGGAAAAAGTGTTTTTTTTTGGTCAAATTTTGAGGTTTGCAAAGGATTCTGGGTAACAGAACCTGGTCAGAGCCCCACAAGTCACCCTGTCTTGGTTTCCCCTAGGTGTCTAGTTTAAAAAAATGTGATGGTTTGCTAGGTTTCCCCAGGTGCCGGCTGAGCTAGAGGCCAAAATCCACAGGTTGGCACTTTGTAAAAAACACCTCTGTTTTCTGCAAAAAAAATGTGATGTGTCCACGTTGTGTTTTGGGCCATTTCCTTTCGTGGGCGCTAGGCCTACCCACACAAGTGAGGCGCCTTTTTTATCAGGAGACTTAGGGGAACGCTGGGTGGAAGGAAATTTGTGGCTCCTCCCAGATTCCAGAACTTTCTGTCACCGAAATTAGAGGAAAAAGTGTTTTTTTTGGTCAAATTTTGAGGTTTGCAAAGGATTCTGGGTAACAGAACCTGGTCAGAGCCCCACTAGTCACCCTGTCTTGGATTCCCCTAGGTGTCTAGTTTTAAAAAATGTGATGGTTTGCTAGGTTTCCCCAGGTGCCGGCTGAGCTAGAGGCCAAAATCCACAGGTTGGCACTTTGTAAAAAACACCTCTGTTTTGTGTGAAAAAATGTGATGTGTCCACATTGTGTTTTGGGCCATTTCCTTTCGTGGGCGCTAGGCCTACCCACACAAGTGAGGTACCATATTTATCGGGAGACTTGGAGGAACGCTGGGAGAAGGAAATTTGTGGCTCCTCCCAGATTCCAGAACCTTCTGTCACCGAAATGAGAGGAAAAAGTGTTTTTTTGGCCAAATTGTGAGGCTTGCAAAGGATTCTGGGTAACAGAACCTGGTCAGAGCCCCACAAGTCACCCCATCTTGGATTCCCCTAGGTGTCTAGTTTTCAAAAATGTGCTGGTTTGCTAGGTTTCCGCAGGTGCCGGCTGAGCTAGAGGCCAAAATCCACAGGTAGGCACTTTGTAAAAAACACCTCTGTTTTCTGTGAAAAAATGTGATGTGACCACATTGTGTTTTGGGCCATTTCCTTTCGTGGGCGGTAGGCCTACCCACACAAGTGAGGTACCATTTTTATCGGGAGACTTGGCGGAATGCTGGGTGGAAGGAAATTTGTGGCTCCTCCCAGATTCCAGAACTTTCTGTCACCGAAATGAGAGGAAAAAGTGTTTTTTTGTCCAAATTGTGAGGCTTGCAAAGGATTCTGGGTAACAGAACCTGGTCAGAGCCCCACAAGTCACCCCATCCTGGATTCCCCTAGGTGTCTAGTTTTCAAAAATGTGCTGGTTTGCTAGTTTTCCGCAGGTGCCGGCTGAGCTAGAGGCCAAAATCCATAGGTAGGCACTTTGTAAAAAACACCTCTGTTTTGTGTGAAAAAATGTGATGTGTCCACATTGTGTTTTGGGCCATTTCCTTTCGTGGGCGCTAGGCCTACCCACACAAGTGAGGTACCATTTTTATCGGGAGACTTGGCGGAACGCTGGGTGGAAGGAAATTTGTGGCTCCTCCCAGATTACAGAACTTTCTGTCACCGAAATGAGAGGAAAAAGTGTTTTTTTGGCCAAATTGTGAGGCTTGCAAAGGATTCTGGGTAACAGAACCTGGTCAGAGCCCCACAAGTCACCCCATCTTGGATTCCCCTATGTGTCTAGTTTTAAAAAACTGTGCTGGTTTGCTGGGTTTCCCCAGGTGCCGGCTGAGCTAGAGTCCAAAATCCACAGGTAGGCACTTTGTAAAAAACACCTCTGTTTTCTGTGAAAAAATGTGATGTGACCACATTGTGTTTTGGGCCATTTCCTTTCGTGGGCGCTAGGCGTACCCACACAAGTGAGGTACCATTTTTATCGGAAGACTTGGAGGAACGCTGGGTGGAAGGAAATTTGTGGCTCCTCCCAGATTCCAGAACTTTCTGTCACCGAAATTAGAGGAAAAAGTGTTTTTTTTGGTCAAATTTTGAGGTTTGCAAAGGATTCTGGGTAACAGAACCTGGTCAGAGCCCCACAAGTCACCCTGTTTGGATTCCCCTAGGTGTCTAGTTTTAAAAAATGTGATGGTTTGCTAGGTTTCCCCAGGTGCCCGCTGAGCTAGAGGCCAAAATCCACAGGTTGGCACTTTGTAAAAAACACCTCTGTTTTCTGTAAAAAAAATGTGATGTGTCCACGTTGTGTTTTGGGCCATTTCCTTTCGTGGGCGCTAGGCCTACCCACACAAGTGAGGTACCATTTTTATCAGGAGACTTAGGGGAACGCTGGGTGGAAGGAAATTTGTGGCTCCTCTCAGATTCCAGAACTTTATGTCACCGAAATGAGAGGAAAAAATGTTTTTTGGGCCAAATTTTGAGGTTTGCAAAGGATTCTGGGTAACAGAACCTGGTCAGAGCCCCACAAGTCACCCCATCTTGGATTCCCCTAGGTGTCTAGTTTTAAAAAATGTGCTGGTTTGCTAGGTTTCCCCAGGTGCCGGCTGAGCTAGAGGCCAAAATCCACAGGTAGGCACTTTGTAAAAAACACCTCTGTTTTATGTGAAAAAATGTGATGTGATCACATTGTGTTTTGGGCCATTTTCTTTCGTGGGCGCTAGGCCTACCCACACAAGTGAGGTACCATTTTTATCGGAAGACTTGGAGGAACGCTGGGTGGAAGGAAATTTGTGGCTCCTCCCAGATTCCAGAACTTTCTGTCACAGAAATTAGAGGAACAAGTGTTTTTTTGGTCAAATTTTGAGGTTTGCAAAGGATTCTGGGTAACAGAACCTGGTCAGAGCCCCACAAGTCACCCCATCTTGGATTCCCCTAGGTGTCTAGTTTTAAAAAATGCGCTGGTTTGCTAGGTTTCCTAAGTGCCAGCTGAGCTAGAGGCCAAAATCCACAGGTAGGCACATTGTAAAAAACACCTCTGTTTTCTGTGAAAAAATGTGATGTGTCCACGTTGTGTTTTGGGCCATTTCCTTTCGTGGGCGCTAGGCCTACCCACACAAGTGAGGTACCATTTTTATCGGGAGACTTGGCGGAACGCTGGGTGGAAGGAAATTTGTGGCTCCTCCCAGATTCCAGAACTTTCTGTCACCGAAATGAGAGGAAAAAGTGTTTTTTGGGCCAAATTGTGAGGCTTGCAAAGGATTCTGGGTAACAGAACCTGGTCAGAGCCCCACAAGTCACCCCATCTTGGATTCCCCTAGGTGTCTAGTTTTCAAAAATGTGCTGGTTTGCTAGGTTTCCGCAGGTGCTGGCTGAGCTAGAGGCCAAAATCCACAGGTAGGCACTTTGCAAAAAACACCTCTGTTTTCTGTGAAAAAATGTGATGTGACCACATTGTGTTTTGGGCCATTTCCTTTCGTGGGCGCTAGGCCTACCCACACAAGTGAGGTACCATTTTTATCGGGAGACTTGGTGGAACGCTGGGTGGAAGGAAATTTGTGGCTCCTCCCAGATTACAGAACTTTCTGTCACCGAAATTAGAGGAAAAAGTGTTTTTTTGTTCATATTTTGAGGTTTGCAAAGGATTCTGGGTAACCGAATCTGGTCAGAGCCCCACAAGTCACCCCATCTTAGATTCCCCTAGGTGTCTAGTTTTAAAAAACTGCGCTGGTTTGCTGGGTTTCCCCAGGAGCTGGCTGAGCTAGAGGCCAAAATCCACAGGTAGGCACTTTGTAAAAAACACCTCTGTTTTCTGTGAAAAAATGTGATGTGACCACATTGTGTTTTGGGCCATTTCCTTTCGTGGGCGCTAGGCCTACCCACACAAGTGAGGTACCATTTTTATCGGGAGACTTGGCGGAACGCTGGGTGGAAGGAAAGTTGTGGCTCCTCCCAGATTCCAGAACTTTCTGTCACCGAAATGAGAGGAAAAAGTGTTTTTTTGGCCAAATTGTGAGGCTTGCAAAGGATTCTGGGTAACAGAACCTGGTCAGAGCCCCACAAGTCACCCTGTCTTGGATTCCCCTAGGTGTCTAGTTTTAAAAAATGTGATGGTTTGCTAGGTTTCCCCAGGTGCCGGCTGAGCTAGAGGCCAAAATCCACAGGTTGGCACTTTGTAAAAAACACCTCTGTTTTGTGTGAAAAAATGTGATGTGTCCACATTGTGTTTTGGGCCATTTCCTTTCGTGGGCGCTAGGCCTACCCACACAAGTGAGGTACCATTTTTATCGGGAGACTTGGCGGAATGCTGGGTGGAAGGAAATTTGTGGCTCCTCCCAGATTCCAGAACTTTCTGTCACCGAAATGAGAGGAAAAAGTGTTTTTTTGTCCAAATTGTGAGGCTTGCAAAGGATTCTGGGTAACAGAACCTGGTCAGAGCCCCACAAGTCACCCCATCCTGGATTCCCCTAGGTGTCTAGTTTTCAAAAATGTGCTGGTTTGCTAGGTTTCCGCAGGTGCCGGCTGAGCTAGAGGCCAAAATCCATAGGTAGGCACTTTGTAAAAAACACCTCTGTTTTGTGTGAAAAAATGTGATGTGTCCACGTTGTGTTTTGGGCCATTTCCTTTCGTAGGCGCTAGGCCTACCCACAGAAGTGAGGTACCATTTTTATCGGGAGACATGGCAGAACGCTGGGTGGAAGGAGATTTGTGGCTCCTCCCAGATTCCAGAACTTTCTGTCACCGAAATGAGAGGAAAAAGTGTTTTTTTGGCCAAATTGTGAGGCTTGCAAAGGATTCTGGGTAACAGAACCTGGTCAGAGCCCCACAAGTCACCCCATCTTGGATTCCCCTAGGTGTCTAGTTTTCAAAAATGCGCTGGTTTGCTAGGTTTCCCCAGGTGCCGGCTGAGCTAGAGGCCAAAATCCATAGGTAGGCACTTTGTAAAAAACACCTCTGTTTTGTGTGAAAAAATGTGATGTGTCCACATTGTGTTTTGGGCCATTTCCTTTCGTGGGCGCTAGGCCTACCCACACAAGTGAGGTACCATTTTTATTGGAAGACTTGGAGGAACGCTGGGTGGAAGGAAATTTGTGGCTCCTCCCAGATTCTTGAACTTTCTGTCACCGAAATTAGAGGAAAAAGTGTTTTTTTTTGGTCAAATTTTGAGGTTTGCAAAGGATTCTGGGTAACAGAACCTGGTCAGAGCCCCACAAGTCACCCTGTCTTGGTTTCCCCTAGGTGTCTAGTTTAAAAAAATGTGATGGTTTGCTAGGTTTCCCCAGGTGCCGGCTGAGCTAGAGGCCAAAATCCACAGGTTGGCACTTTGTAAAAAACACCTCTGTTTTCTGCAAAAAAAATTTGATGTGTCCACGTTGTGTTTTGGGCCATTTCCTTTCGTGGGCGCTAGGCCTACCCACACAAGTGAGGTGCCTTTTTTATCAGGAGACTTGGGGGAACGCTGGGTGGAAGGAAATTTGTGGCTCCTCCCAGATTCCAGAACTTTCTGTCACCGAAATTAGAGGAAAAAGTGTTTTTTTTGGTCAAATTTTGAGGTTTGCAAAGGATTCTGGGTAACAGAACCTGGTCAGAGCCCCACTAGTCACCCTGTCTTGGATTCCCCTAGGTGTCTAGTTTTAAAAAATGTGATGGTTTGCTAGGTTTCCCCAGGTGCCGGCTGAGCTAGAGGCCAAAATCCACAGGTTGGCACTTTGTAAAAAACACCTCTGTTTTGTGTGAAAAAATGTGATGTGTCCACATTGTGTTTTGGGCCATTTCCTTTCGTGGGCGCTAGGCCTACCCACACAAGTGAGGTACCATTTTTATCGGGAGACTTGGAGGAACGCTGGGAGAAAGGAAATTTGTGGCTCCTCCCAGATTCCAGAACTTTCTGTCACCGAAATGAGAGGAAAAAGTGTTTTTTTGGCCAAATTGTGAGGCTTGCAAAGGATTCTGGGTAACAGAACCTGGTCAGAGCCCCACAAGTCACCCCATCTTGGATTCCCCTAGGTGTCTAGTTTTCAAAAATGTGCTGGTTTGCTAGGTTTCCGCAGGTGCCGGCTGAGCTAGAGGCCAAAATCCACAGGTAGGCACTTTGTAAAAAACACCTCTGTTTTCTGTGAAAAAATGTGATGTGACCACATTGTGTTTTGGGCCATTTCCTTTCGTGGGCGGTAGGCCTACCCACACAAGTGAGGTACCATTTTTATCGGGAGACTTGGCGGAATGCTGGGTGGAAGGAAATTTGTGGCTCCTCCCAGATTCCAGAACTTTCTGTCACCAAAATGAGAGGAAAAGGTGTTTTTTTGTCCAAATTGTGAGGCTTGCAAAGGATTCTGGGTAACAGAACCTGGTCAGAGCCCCACAAGTCACCCCATCCTGGATTCCCCTAGGTGTCTAGTTTTCAAAAATGTGCTGGTTTGCTAGGTTTCCGCAGGTGCCGGCTGAGCTAGAGGCCAAAATCCATAGGTAGGCACTTTGTAAAAAACACCTCTGTTTTGTGTGAAAAAATGTGATGTGTCCACATTGTGTTTTGGGCCATTTCCTTTCGTGGGCGCTAGGCCTACCCACACAAGTGAGGTACCATTTTTATCGGGAGACTTGGCGGAACGCTGGGTGGAAGGAAATTTGTGGCTCCTCCCAGATTACAGAACTTTCTGTCACCGAAATGAGAGGAAAAAGTGTTTTTTTGGCCAAATTGTGAGGCTTGCAAAGGATTCTGGGTAACAGAACCTGGTCAGAGCCCCACAAGTCACCCCATCTTGGATTCCCCTATGTGTCTAGTTTTAAAAAACTGTGCTGGTTTGCTGGGTTTCCCCAGGTGCCGGCTGAGCTAGAGTCCAAAATCCACAGGTAGGCACTTTGTAAAAAACACCTCTGTTTTCTGTGAAAAAATGTGATGTGACCACATTGTGTTTTGGGCCATTTCCTTTCGTGGGCGCTAGGCGTACCCACACAAGTGAGGTACCATTTTTATCGGAAGACTTGGAGGAACGCTGGGTGGAAGGAAATTTGTGGCTCCTCCCAGATTCCAGAACTTTCTGTCACCGAAATTAGAGGAAAAAGTGTTTTTTTTGGTCAAATTTTGAGGTTTGCAAAGGATTCTGGGTAACAGAACCTGGTCAGAGCCCCACAAGTCACCCTGTTTGGATTCCCCTATGTGTCTAGTTTTAAAAAATGTGATGGTTTGCTAGGTTTCCCCAGGTGCCCGCTGAGCTAGAGGCCAAAATCCACAGGTTGGCACTTTGTAAAAAACACCTCTGTTTTCTGTAAAAAAAATGTGATGTGTCCACGTTGTGTTTTGGGCCATTTCCTTTCGTGGGCGCTAGGCCTACCCACACAAGTGAGGTACCATTTTTATCAGGAGACTTAGGGGAACGCTGGGTGGAAGGAAATTTGTGGCTCCTCTCAGATTCCAGAACTTTATGTCACCGAAATGAGAGGAAAAAATGTTTTTTGGGCCACATTTTGAGGTTTGCAAAGGATTCTGGGTAACAGAACCTGGTCAGAGCCCCACAAGTCACCCCATCTTGGATTCCCCTAGGTGTCTAGTTTTAAAAAATGTGCTGGTTTGCTAGGTTTCCCCAGGTGCCGGCTGAGCTAGAGGCCAAAATCCACAGGTAGGCACTTTGTAAAAAACACCTCTGTTTTCTGTGAAAAAATGTGATGTGATCACATTGTGTTTTGGGCCATTTTCTTTCGTGGGCGCTAGGCCTACCCACACAAGTGAGGTACCATTTTTATCGGAAGACTTGGAGGAACGCTGGGTGGAAGGAAATTTGTGGCTCCTCCCAGATTCCAGAACTTTCAGTCACAGAAATTAGAGGAACAAGTGTTTTTTTGGTCAAATTTTGAGGTTTGCAAAGGATTCTGGGTAACAGAACCTGGTCAGAGCCCCACAAGTCACCCCATCTTGGATTCCCCTAGGTGTTTAGTTTTAAAAAATGCGCTGGTTTGCTAGGTTTCCCCAGGTGCCGGCTGAGCTAGAGGCCAAAATCCACAGGTAGGAACTTTGTAAAAAACACCTGTTTTCTGTGAAAAAAATGTGATGTGACCACATTGTGTTTTGGGCCATTTTCTTTCGTGGGCGCTAGGCCTACCCACACAAGTGAGGTACCATTTTTATCGGAAGACTTGGAGGAACGCTGGGTGGAAAGTAATTTCTGGCTCCTCCCAGATTCCAGAACTTTCTGTCACCGAAATTAGAGGAAAAAGTGTTTTTTTTGGTCACATTTTGAGGTTTGCAAAGGATTCTAGGTAACAGAACCTGGTCAGAGCCCCATAAGTCATCCTGTCTTGGATTCCGCTAGGTGTCTAGTTTTCAAAAATGCGCTGGTTTGCCTGGTTTCCCCAGGTGCCGGCTGAGCTAGAGGCCAAAATCCATAGGTAGGCACTTTGTAAAAAACACCTCTGTTTTGTGTGAAAAAATGTGATGTGTCCACATTGTGTTTTGGGCCATTTCATTTCGTGGGTGATAGGCCTACCCACACAAGTGAGGTACCATTTTTATCAGGAGACTTAGGGGAACGCTGGGTGGAAGGAAATTTGTGGCTCCTCCCAGAATCCAGAACTTTCTGTCACCGAAATTAGAGGAACAAGTGTTTTTTTGGTCAAATTTTGAGGTTTGCAAAGGATTCTGGGTAACAGAACCTGGTCAGAGCCCCACAAGTCACCCCATCTTGGATTCCCCTAGGTGTCTAGTTTTAAAAAATGTGCTGCTTTGCTAGGTTTCCGCAGGTGCCGGCTGAGCTAGAGGCCAAAATCCACAGGTAGGCACTTTGTAAAAAACACCTCTGTTTTCTGTGAAAAAATGTGATGTAACCACATTGTGTTTTGGGCCATTTCCTTTCGTGGGCGCTAGGCCTACCCACACAAGTGAGGTACCATTTTTATCGAGAGACTTGGCGGAACGCTGGGTGGAAGGAAATTTGTGGCTCCTCCCAGATTACAGAACTTTCTGTCATCGAAAATAGAGGAAAAAGTGTTTTTTTGGTCATATTTTGAGGTTTGCAAAGGATTCTGAGTAACCGAATCTGGTCAGAGCCCCACAAGTCACCCCATCTTGGATTCCCCTAGGTGTCTAGTTTTAAAAAACTGTGCTGGTTTGCTGGGTTTCCCCAGGTGCCGGCTGAGCTAGAGTCCAAAATCCACAGGTAGGCACTTTGTAAAAAACACCTCTGTTTTCTGTGAAAAAATGTGATGTGACCACATTGTGTTTTGGCCCATTTCCTTTCGTGGGCGCTAGGCCTACCCACACAAGTGAGGTACCATTTTTATCGGAAGACTTGGAGGAAAGCTGGGTGGAAGGAAATTTGTGGCTCCTCCCAGATTCCAGAACTTTCTGTCACCGAAATTAGAGGAAAAAGTGTTTTTTTTGGTCAAATTTTGAGGTTTGCAAAGGATTCTGGGTAACAGAACCTGGTCAGAGCCCCACAAGTCACCCTGTCTTGGATTCCCCTAGGTGTCTAGTTTTAAAAAATGTGATGGTTTGCTAGGTTTCCCCAGGTGCCGGCTGAGCTAGAGGCCAAAATCCACAGGTTGGCACTTTGTAAAAAACACCTCTGTTTTCTGTAAAAAAAATGTGATGTGTCCACGTTGTGTTTTGGGCCATTTCCTTTCGTGGGCGCTAGGCCTACCCACACAAGTGAGGTACCACTTTTATCAGGAGACTTAGGGGAACGCTGGGTGGAAGGAAATTTGTGGCTCCTCTCAGATTCCAGAACTTTATGTCACCGAAATGAGAGGAAAAACATTTTTTGGGCCAAATTTTGAGGTTTGCAAAGGATTCTGGGTAACAGAACCTGGTCAGAGCCCCACAAGTCACCCCATCTTGGATTCCCCTAGGTGTCTAGTTTTAAAAAATGTGCTGGTTTGCCAGGTTTCCCCAGGTGCCGGCTGAGCTAGAGGCCAAAATCCACAGGTAGGCACTTTGTAAAAAACACCTCTGTTTATTGTGAAAAATGTGATGTGACCACATTGTGTTTTGGGCCATTTTCTTTCGTGGGCGCTAGGCCTACCCACACAAGTGAGGTACCATTTTTATCGGAAGACTTGGAGGAACGCTGGGTGGAAGGAAATTTGTGGCTCCTCCCAGATTCCAGAACTTTCTGTCAGCAAAATTAGAGGAACAAGTGTTTTTTTGGTCAAATTTTGAGGTTTGCAAAGGATTCTGGGTAACAGAACCTGGTCAGAGCCCCACAAGTCACCCCATCTTGGATTCCCCTAGGTGTCTAGTTTTAAAAAATGCGCTGGTTTGCTAGGTTTCCTAAGTGCCAGCTGAGCTACAGGCCAAAATCCACAGGTAGGCACTTTGTAAAAAACACCTCTGTTTTCTGTGAAAAAATGTGATGTGTCCACGTTGTGTTTTGGGCCATTTCCTTTCGTGGGCGCTAGGCCTTCCCACACAAGTGAGGTACCATTTTTATCGGGAGACATGGCGGAACGCTGGGTGGAAGGAAATTTGTGGCTCCTCCCAGATTCCAGAACTTTCTGTCACCGAAATGAGAGGAAAAAGTGTTTTTTTGGCCAAATTGTGAGGCTTGCAAAGGATTCTGGGTAACAGAACCTGGTCAGAGCCCCACAAGTCACCCCATCTTGGATTCCCCTAGGTGTCTAGTTTTCAAAAATGTGCTGGTTTGCTAGGTTTCCGCAGGTGCCGGCTGAGCTAGAGGCCAAAATCCACAGGTAGGCACTTTGTAAAAAACACCTCTGTTTTCTGTGAAAAAATGTGATGTGACCACATTGTGTTTTGGGCCATTTCCTTTCGTGGGCGCTAGGCCTACCCACACAAGTGAGGTACCATTTTTATCGAGAGACTTGGCGGAACGCTGGGTGGAAGGAAATTTGTGGCTCCTCCCAGATTCCAGAACTTTCTGTCACCGAAATTAGAGGAAAAAGTGTTTTTTTGGTCATATTTTGAGGTTTGCAAAGGATTCTGGGTAACCGAATCTGGTCAGAGCCCCACAAGTCACCCCATCTTGGATTCCCCTAGGTGTCTAGTTTTAAAAAACTGCGCTGGTTTGCTGGGTTTCCCCAAGTGCCGGCTGAGCTAGAGGCCAAAATCCACAGGTAGGCACTTTGTAAAAAACACCTCTGTTTTCTGTGTAAAAATGTGATGTGACCACATTGTGTTTTGGGCCATTTCCTTTCGTGGGCGCTAGGCCTACCCACACAAGAGAGGTACCATTTTTATCGGAAGACTTGGCGGAACGCTGGGTGGAAGGAAATTTGTGGCTCCTCCCAGATTCCAGAACTTTCTGTCACCGAAATTAGATGAAAAAGTGTTTTTTTGTCATATTTTGAGGTTTGCAAAGGATTCTGGGTAACCGAATCTGGTCAGAGCCCCACAAGTCACCCCATCTTGGATTCCTCTAGGTGTCTAGTTTTAAAAAACTGCGCTGGTTTGCTGGGTTTCCCCAGGTGCCGGCTGAGCTAGAGGCCAAAATCCACAGGTAGGCACTTTGTAAAAAACACCTCTGTTTTCTGTGTAAAAATGTGATGTGACCACATTGTGTTTTGGGCCATTTCCTTTCGTGGGCGCTAGGCCTACCCACACAAGTGAGGTACCATTTTTATCGGAAGACTTGGAGGAACGCTGGGTGGAAGGACATTTGTGGCTCCTCCCAGATTCCAGAACTTTCTGTCACCGAAATTAGAGGAAAAAGTGTTTTTTTTGGTCAAATTTTGAGGTTTGCAAAGGATTCTGGGTAACAGAACCTGGTCAGAGCCCCACAAGTCACCCTGTCTTGGATTCCCCTCGGTGTCTAGTTTTAAAAAATGTCATGGTTTGCTAGGTTTCCCCAGGTGCCTGCTGAGCTAGAGGCCAAAATCCACAGGTAGGCACTTTGTAAAAAACACCTCTGTTTTCTGTAAAAAAAAATATGATGTGTCCACGTTGTGTTTTGGGCCATTTCCTTTCGTGGGCGCTAGGCCTACCCACACAAGTGAGGTACCATTTTTATCGGAAGACTTGGAGGAACGCTGGGTGGAAGGAAATTTGTGGCTCCTCCCAGATTCCAGAACTTTCTGTCACCGAAATTAGAGGAAAAAGTGTTTTTTTTGGTCACATTTTGAGGTTTGCAAAGGATTCTGGGTAACAGAACCTGGTCAGAGCCCCATAAGTCATCCTGTCTTGGATTCCCCTAGGTGTCTAGTTTTCAAAAATGCGCTGGTTTGCTAGGTTTCCCCAGGTGCCGGCTGAGCTAGAGGCCAAAATCCATGGGTAGGCACTTTGTAAAAAACACCTCTGTTTTCTGTGAAAAAATTTGATGTGTCCACATTGTGTTTTGGGCCATTTCATTTCGTGGGCGCTAGGCCTACCCACACAAGTGAGGTACCATTTTTATCGGGAGACTTAGGGGAACGCTGGGTGGAAGGAAATTTGTGGCTCCTCTCAGATTCCAGAACTTTCTGTCACCGAAATGAGAGGAAAAAATGTTTTTTGGGCCAAATTTTGAGGTTTGCAAAGGATTCTGGGTAACAGAACCTGGTCAGAGCCCCACAAGTCACCCCATCTTGGATTCCCCTAGGTGTGTAGTTTTAAAAAATGCGCTGGTTTGCTAGGTTTCCCCAGGTGCCGGCTGAGCTAGAGGCCAAAATCCACAGGTAGGCACTTTGTAAAAAACACCTTTGTTTTCTGTGAAAAAATGTGATGTGACCACATTGTGTTTTGGGCCATTTTCTTTCGTGGGCGCTAGGCCTACCCACACAAGTGAGGTACCATTTTTATCGGAAGACTTGGAGGAATGCTGGGTGGAAGGAAATTTGTGGCTCCTCCCAGATTCCAGAACTTTCTGTCAGCAAAATTAGAGGAACAAGTGTTTTTTTGGTCAAATTTTCAGGTTTGCAAAGGATTCTGGGTAACAGAACCTGGTCAGAGCCCCACAAGTCACCCCATCTTGCATTCCCCTAGGTGTCTAGTTTTAAAAAATGCGCTGGTTTGCTAGGTTTCCTAAGTGCCAGCTGAGCTAGAGGCCAAAATCCACAGGTAGGCACTTTGTAAAAAACACCTCTGTTTTCTGTGAAAAAATGTGATGTGTCCACGTTGTGTTTTGGGCCATTTCCTTTCGTGGGCGCTAGGCCTACCCACACAAGTGAGGTACCATTTTTATCGAGAGACTTGGCGGAACGCTGGGTGTAAGGAAATTTGTGGCTCCTCCCAGATTCCAGAACTTTCTGTCACCGAAATTAGAGGAAAAAGTGTTTTTGTGGTCATATTTTGAGGTTTGCAAAGGATTCTGGGTAACCGAATCTGGTCAGAGCCCCACAAGTCACCCCATCTTGGATTCCCCTAGGTGAGTAGTTTTAAAAAATGCGCTGGTTTGCTAGGTTTCCCCAGGTGCCGGCTGAGCTAGAGGCCAAAATCCACAGGTAGGCACTTTGTAAAAAACACCTTTGTTTTCTGTGAAAAAATGTGATGTGACCACATTGTGTTTTGGGCCATTTTCTTTCGTGGGCGCTAGGCCTACCCACACAAGTGAGGTACCATTTTTATCGGAAGACTTGGAGGAATGCTGGGTGGAAGGAAATTTGTGGCTCCTCCCAGATTCCAGAACTTTCTGTCAGCAAAATTAGAGGAACAAGTGTTTTTTTGGTCAAATTTTGAGGTTTGCAAAGGATTCTGGGTAACAGAACCTGGTCAGAGCCCCACAAGTCACCCCATCTTGCATTCCCCTAGGTGTCTAGTTTTAAAAAATGCGCTGGTTTGCTAGGTTTCCTAAGTGCCAGCTGAGCTAGAGGCCAAAATCCACAGGTAGGCACTTTGTAAAAAACACCTCTGTTTTCTGTGAAAAAATGTGATGTGTCCACGTTGTGTTTTGGGCCATTTCCTTTCGTGGGCGCTAGGCCTACCCACACAAGTGAGGTACCATTTTTATCGAGAGACTTGGCGGAACGCTGGGTGTAAGGAAATTTGTGGCTCCTCCCGGATTCCAGAACTTTCTGTCACCGAAATTAGAGGAAAAAGTGTTTTTTTGGTCATATTTTGAGGTTTGCAAAGGATTCTGGGTAACCGAATCTGGTCAGAGCCCCACAAGTCACCCCATCTTGGATTCCCCTAGGTGTCTAGTTTTAAAAAACTGCGCTGGTTTGCTGGGTTTCCCCAGGTGCCGGCTGAGCTAGAGGCCAAAATCCACAGGTAGGCACTTTGTAAAAAACACCTCTGTTTTCTGTGTAAAAATGTGATGTGACCACATTGTGTTTTGGGCCATTTCCTTTCGTGGGCGCTAGGCCTACCCACACAAGTGAGGTACCATTTTTATCGGGAGACTTGGCTGAACAGTGGGTGGAAGGAAATTTGTGGCTTCTCCCAGATTCCAGAACTTTCTGTCACCGAAATGAGAGGAAAAAGTGTTTTTTTAGCCAAATTGTGAGGCTTGCAAAGGATTCTGGGTAACAGAACCTGGTCAGAGCCCCACAAGTCACCCCATCTTGGATTCCCCTAGGTGTCTAGTTTTCAAAAATGCGTTGGTTTGCTAGGTTTCCCCTGGTGCCGGCTGAGCTAGAGGCCAAAATCCATATGTAGGCACTTTGTAAAAAACACCTCTGTTTTGTGTGAAAAAATGTGATGTGTCCACATTGTGTTTTGGGCCATTTCCTTTCGTGGGCGCTAGGCCTACCCACACAAGTGAGGTACCATTTTTATCGGGAGACTTGGCGGAACGCTGGGTGGAAGGAAATTTGTGGCTCCTCCCAGATTACAGAACTTTCTGTCACCGAAATTAGAGGAAAAAGTGTTTTTCTGGTCATATTTTGAGGTTTGCAAAGGATTCTGGGTAACCGAATCGGGTCAGAGCCCCACAAGTCACCCATCTTGGATTCCCCTAGGTGTCTAGTTTTAAAAAACTGCGCTGGTTTGCTGGGTTTCCCCAGGTGCCGGCTGAGCTAGAGGCCAAAATCCACAGGTAGGCACTTTGTAAAAAATACCTCTGTTTTCTGTAAAAAATATGTGATGTGTCCACATTGTGTTTTGGGCCATTTCCTTTCGTGGGCGCTAGGCCTACCCACACAAGTGAGGTGCCATTTTCATCGGGAGACTTAGGGGAACGCTGGGTGGAAGGAAATTTGTGGCTCCTCTCACATTCCAGAACTTTCTGTCACCGAAATGAGAGGAAAAAATGTTTTTTTGGCCAAATTTTTAGGTTTGCAAAGGATTCTGGGTAACAGAACCTGGTCAGAGCCCCACAAGTCACCCCATCTTGGATTCCCCTAGGTGTTTAGTTTTAAAAAATGCGCTGGTTTGCTAGGTTTCCCCAGGTGCCGGCTGAGCTAGAGGCCAAAATCCACAGGTAGGCACTTTGTAAAAAACACCTCTGTTTTCTGTGAAAAAAATGTGATGTGACCACATTGTGTTTTGGGCCATTTTCTTTCGTGGGCGCTAGGCCTACCCACACAAGTGAGGTACCATTTTTATCGGAAGACTTGGAGGAACGCTGGGTGGAAGGTAATTTCTGGCTCCTCCCAGATTCCAGAACTTTCTGTCACCGAAATTAGAGGAAAAAGTGTTTTTTTTGGTCACATTTTGAGGTTTGCAAAGGATTCTGGGTAACAGAACCTGGTCAGAGCCCCATAAGTCATCCTGTCTTGGATTCCCCTATGTGTCTAGTTTTCAAAAATGCGCTGGTTTGCCTGGTTTCCCCAGGTGCCGGCTGAGCTAGAGGCCAAAATCCATAGGTAGGCACTTTGTAAAAAACACCTCTGTTTTGTGTGAAAAAATGTGATGTGTCCACATTGTGTTTTGGGCCATTTCATTTCGTGGGCGATAGGCCTACCCACACAAGTGAGGTACCATTTTTATCAGGAGACTTAGGGGAACGCTGGG
This sequence comes from Pleurodeles waltl, assembly GCF_031143425.1. Classification (NCBI taxonomy): domain Eukaryota; kingdom Metazoa; phylum Chordata; class Amphibia; order Caudata; family Salamandridae; genus Pleurodeles; species Pleurodeles waltl. The sequence goes on along the minus strand of NC_090444.1, from coordinate 1,688,971,501 downwards.
TGGAAGGAAATTTGTGGCTCCTCTCAGATTCCAGAACTTTCTGTCACCAAAATGAGAGGAAAAAGTGTTTTTTTGGTCAAATATTGAGGTTTGCAAAGGATTCTGGGTAACAGAACCTGGTCAGAGCCCCATAAGTCATCCTGTCTTGGATTCCCCTAGGTGTCTAGTTTTCAAAAATGTACTGGTTTGCTAGGTTCCCCAGGTGCTGGCTGAGCTAGAGGCCAAAATCCACAGGTAGGCACTTTGTAAAAAACACCTCTGTTTTCTATGAAAAAATGTGATGTGTCCACATTGTGTTTTGGGACATTTTCTTTCGTGGGCGCTAGGCGTACCCACACAAGTGAGGTACCATTTTTATCGGGAGACTTGGCGGAACGCTGGGTGGAAGGAAATTTGTGGCTCCTCCCAGATTCCAGAACTTTCTGTTACGGAAATGAGAGGAAAAAGTGTTTTTTTGGCCAAATTGTGAGGCTTGCAAAGGATTCTGGGTAACAGAACCTGGTCAGAGCCCCACAAGTCACCCCATCTTGGATTCCCCTAGGTGTCTAGTTTTAAAAAATGTGCTGGTTTGCTAGGTTTCCGCAGGTGCCTGCTGAGCTAGAGGCCAAAATCCACAGGTAGGCACTTTGTAAAAAACACCACTGTTTTATGTGAAAAAATGTGATGTGACCACATTGTGTTTTGGGCCATTTCTTTTCGTGGGCGCTAGGCCTACCCACACAAGTGAGGTACCATTTTTATCGAGAGACTTGGCGGAACGCTGGGTGGAAGGAAATTTGTGGCTCCTCCCAGATTCCAGAACTTTCTGTCACCGAAATTACAGGAAAAAGTGTTTTTTTGGTCATATTTTGAGGTTTGCAAAGGATTCTGGGTAACCAAATCTGGTCAGAGCCCCTCAAGTCACCCCATCTTGGATTCCCCTAGGTGTCTAGTTTTAAAAAACTGTGCTGGTTTGCTGGGTTTCCCCAGGTGCCGGCTGAGCTAGAGTCCAAAATCCACAGGTAGGCACTTTGTAAAAAACACCTCTGTTTTCTGTGAAAAAATGTGATGTGACCACATTGTGTTTTGGGCCATTTCCTTTCGTGGGCGCTAGGCCTACCCACACAAGTGAGGTACCATTTTTATCGGAAGACTTGGAGGAACGCTGGGTGGAAGGAAATTTGTGGCTCCTCCCAGATTCCAGAACTTTCTGTCACCGAAATTAGAGGAAAAAGTGTTTTTTTTGGTCAAATTTTGAGGTTTGCAAAGGATTCTGGGTAACAGAACCTGGTCAGAGCCCCACAAGTCACCCCATCTTGGATTCCCCTAGGTGTCTAGTTTTAAAAAATGCGCTGGTTTGCTGGGTTTCCCCAGGTGCCGGCTGAGCTAGAGGCCAAAATCCACAGGTAGGCACTTTGTAAAAAATACCTCTGTTTTCTGTAAAAAATATGTGATGTGTCCACATTGTGTTTTGGGCCATTTCCTTTCGTGGGCGCTAGGCCTACCCACACAGGTGAGGTGCCATTTTTATCGGGAGACTTAGGGGAACGCTGGGTGGAAGGAAATTTGTGGCTCCTCTCACATTCCAGAACTTTCTGTCACCGAAATGAGAGGAAAAAATGTTTTTTTGGCCAAATTTTTAGGTTTGCAAAGGATTCTGGGTAACAGAACCTGATCAGAGCCCCACAAGTCACCCCATCTTGGATTCCCCTAGGTGTTTAGTTTTGAAAAATGCGCTGGTTTGCTAGGTTTCCCCAGGTGCCGGCTGAGCTAGAGGCCAAAATCCACAGGTAGGCACTTTGTAAAAAACACCTCTGTTTTCTGTGAAAAAAATGTGATGTGACCACATTGTGTTTTGGGCCATTTTCTTTCGTGGGCGCTAGGCCTACCCACACAAGTGAGGTACCATTTTTATCGGAAGACTTGGAGGAACGCTGGGTGGAAGGTAATTTCTGGCTCCTCCCAGATTCCAGAACTTTCTGTCACCGAAATTAGAGGAAAAAGTGTTTTTTTTGGTCACATTTTGAGGTTTGCAAAGGATTCTGGGTAACAGAACCTGGTCAGAGCCCCATAAGTCATCCTGTCTTGGATTCCCCTAGGTGTCTAGTTTTCAAAAATGCGCTTGTTTGCCTGGTTTCCCCAGGTGCCGGCTGAGCTAGAGGCCAAAATCCATAGGTAGGCACTTTGTAAAAAACACCTCTGTTTTGTGTGAAAAAATGTGATGTGTCCACATTGTGTTTTGGGCCATTTCATTTCGTGGGCGATAGGCCTACCCACACAAGTGAGGTACCATTTTTATCAGGAGACTTAGGGGAACGCTGGGTGGAAGGAAATTTGTGGCTCCTCTCAGATTCCAGAACTTTCTGTCACCAAAATGAGAGGAAAAAGTGTTTTTTTGGTCAAATATTGAGGTTTGCAAAGGATTCTGGGTAACAGAACCTGGTCACAGCCCCACAAGTCACCCCATCTTGGATTCCCCTAGGTGTCTAGTTTTCAAAAATGTACTGGTTTGCTAGGTTCCCCAGGTGCTGGCTGAGCTAGAAGCCAAAATCCACAGGTAGGCACTTTGTAAAAAACACCTCTGTTTTCTATGAAAAAATGTGATGTGTCCACGTTGTGTTTTGGGACATTTTCTTTCGTGGGCGCTAGGCGTACCCACACAAGTGAGGTACCATTTTTATCGGGAGACTTGGCGGAACGCTGGGTGGAAGGAAATTTGTGGCTCCTCCCAGATTCCAGAACTTTCTGTTACCGAAATGAGAGGAAAAAGTGTTTTTTTGGCCAAATTGTGAGGCTTGCAAAGGATTCTGGGTAACAGAACCTGGTCAGAGCCCCACAAGTCACCCCATCTTGGATTCCCCTAGGTGTCTAGTTTTAAAAAATGTGCTGGTTTGCTAGGTTTCCGCAGGTGCCGGCTGAGCTAGATGCCAAAATCCACAGGTAGGCACTTTGTAAAAAACACCACTGTTTTATGTGAAAAAATGTGATGTGACCACATTGTGTTTTGGGCCATTTCTTTTCGTGGGCGCTAGGCCTACCCACACAAGTGAGGTACCATTTTTATCGAGAGACTTGGCGGAACGCTGGGTGGAAGGAAATTTGTGGCTCCTCCCAGATTCCAGAACTTTCTGTCACCGAAATTACAGGAAAAAGTGTTTTTTTGGTCATATTTTGAGGTTTGCAAAGGATTCTGGGTAACCGAATCTGGTCAGAGCCCCACAAGTCACCCCATCTTGGATTCCCCTATGTGTCTAGTTTTAAAAAACTGTGCTGGTTTGCTGGGTTTCCCCAGGTGCCGGCTGAGCTAGAGTCCAAAATCCACAGGTAGGCACTTTGTAAAAAACACCTCTGTTTTCTGTGAAAAAATGTGATGTGACCACATTGTGTTTTGGGCCATTTCCTTTCGTGGGCGCTAGGCCTACCCACACAAGTGAGGTACCATTTTTATCGGAAGACTTGGAGTAACGCTGGGTGGAAGGAAATTTGTGGCTCCTCCCAGATTCCAGAACTTTCTGTCACCGAAATTAGAGGAAAAAGTGTTTTTTTTGGTCAAATTTTGAGGTTTGCAAAGGATTCTGGGTAAGAGAACCTGGTCAGAGCCCCACAAGTCACCCCATCTTGGATTCCCCTGGGTGTCTAGTTTTAAAAAATGCGCTGGTTTGCTAGGTTTCCTAAGTGCCAGCTGAGCTAGAGGCCAAAATCCACAGGTAGGCACTTTGTAAAAAACACCTCTGTTTTCTGTGATAAAATGTGATGTGTCCACGTTGTGTTTTGGGCCATTTCCTTTCGTGGGCGCTAGGCCTACCCACACAAGTGAGGTAGCATTTTTATCGGGAGACATGGCGGAACGCTGGGTGGAAGGAAATTTGTGGCTCCTCCCAGATTCCAGAACTTTCTGTCACCGAAATGAGAGGAAAAAGTGTTTTTTTGGCCAAATTGTGAGGCTTGCAAAGGATTCTGGGTAACAGAACCTGGTCAGAGCCCCACAAGTCACCCCATCTTGGATTCCCCTAGGTGTCTAGTTTTCAAAAATGTGCTGGTTTGCTAGGTTTCCGCAGGTGCCGGCTGAGCTAGAGGCCAAAATCCACAGGTAAGCACTTTGTAAAAAACACCTCTGTTTTCTGTGAAAAAATGTGATGTGACCACATTGTGTTTTGGGCCATTTCCTTTTGTGGGCGCTAGGCCTATCCACACAAGTGAGGTACCATTTTTATCGAGAGACTTGGCGGAACGCTGGGTGTAAGGAAATTTGTGGCTCCTCCCAGATTCCAGAACTTTCTGTCACCGAAATTAGAGGAAAAAGTGTTTTTTTGGTCATATTTTGAGGTTTGCAAAGGATTCTGGGTAACCGAATCTGGTCAGAGCCCCACAAGTCACCCCATCTTGGATTCCCCTAGGTGTCTAGTTTTAAAAAACTGCGCTGGTTTGCTGGGTTTCCCCAGGTGCCGGCTGAGCTAGAGGCCAAAATCCACAGGTAGGCACTTTGTAAAAAACACCTCTGTTTTCTGTGTAAAAATGTGATGTGACCACATTGTGTTTTGGGCCATTTCCTTTCGTGGGCGCTAGGCCTACCCACACAAGAGAGGTACAATTTTTATCGGAAGACTTGGCGGAACGCTGGGTGGAAGGAAATTTGTGGCTCCTCCCAGATTCCAGAACTTTCTGTCACCGAAATTAGAGGAAAAAGTGTTTTTTTGGTCATATTTTGAGGTTTGCAAAGGATTCTGGGTAACCGAATCTGGTCAGAGCCCCACAAGTCACCCCACCTTGGATTCCCCTAGGTGTCTAGTTTTAAAAAACTGCGCTGGTTTGCTGGGTTCCCCCAGGTGCCGGCTGAGCTAGAGGCCAAAATCCACAGGTAGGCACTTTGTAAAAAACACCTCTGTTTTCTGTGTAAAAATGTGATGTGACCACATTGTGTTTTGGGCCATTTCCTTTCGTGGGCGCTAGGCCTACCCACACAAGTGAGGTACCATTTTTATCGGAAGACTTGGAGGAACGCTGGGTGGAAGGACATTTGTGGCTCCTCCCAGATTCCAGAACTTTCTGTCACCGAAATTAGAGGAAAAAGTGTTTTTTTTGGTCAAATTTTGAGGTTTGCAAAGGATTCTGGGTAACAGAACCTGGTCAGAGCCCCACAAGTCACCCTGTCTTGGATTCCCCTAGGTGTCTAGTTTTAAAAAATGTGATGGTTTGCTTTGTTTCCCCAGGTGCCTGCTGAGCTAGAGGCCAAAATCCACAGGTAGGCACTTTGTAAAAAACACCTCTGTTTTCTGTAAAAAAAAATATGATGTGTCCACGTTGTGTTTTGGGCCATTTCCTTTCGTGGGCGCTAGGCCTACCCACACAAGTGAGGTACCATTTTTATCGGAAGACTTGGAGGAACGCTGGGTGGAAGGAAATTTGTGGCTCCTCCCAGATTCCAGAACTTTCTGTCACCGAAATTAGAGGAAAAAGTGTTTTTTTTGGTCACATTTTGAGGTTTGCAAAGGATTCTGGGTAACAGAACCTGGTCAGAGCCCCATAAGTCATCCTGTCTTGGATTCCCCTAGGTGTCTAGTTTTCAAAAATGCGCTAGTTTGCTAGGTTTCCCCAGGTGCCGGCTGAGCTAGAGGCCAAAATCCATGGGTAGGCACTTTGTAAAAAACACCTCTGTTTTCTGTGAAAAAATGTGATGTGACCACATTGTGTTTTGGGCCATTTCCTTTTGTGGGCGCTAGGCCTATCCACACAAGTGAGGTACCATTTTTATCGAGAGACTTGGCGGAACGCTGGGTGTAAGGAAATTTGTGGCTCCTCCCAGATTCCAGAACTTTCTGTCACCGAAATTAGAGGAAAAAGTGTTTTTTTGGTCATATTTTGAGGTTTGCAAAGGATTCTGGGTAACCGAATCTGGTCAGAGCCCCACAAGTCACCCCATCTTGGATTCCCCTAGGTGTCTAGTTTTAAAAAACTGCGCTGGTTTGCTGGGTTTCCCCAGGTGCCGGCTGAGCTAGAGGCCAAAATCCACAGGTAGGCACTTTGTAAAAAACACCTCTGTTTTCTGTGTAAAAATGTGATGTGACCACATTGTGTTTTGGGCCATTTCCTTTCGTGGGCGCTAGGCCTACCCACACAAGAGAGGTACAATTTTTATCGGAAGACATGGCGGAACGCTGGGTGGAAGGAAATTTGTGGCTCCTCCCAGATTCCAGAACTTTCTGTCACCGAAATTAGAGGAAAAAGTGTTTTTTTTGGTCAAATTTTGAGGTTTGCAAAGGATTCTGGGTAACAGAACCTGGTCAGAGCCCCACAAGTCACCCCATCTTGGATTCCCCTAGGTGTCTAGTTTTAAAAAATGCGCTGGTTTGCTGGGTTTCCCCAGGTGCCGGCTGAGCTAGAGGCCAAAATCCACAGGTAGGCACTTTGTAAAAAATACCTCTGTTTTCTGTAAAAAATATGTGATGTGTCCACATTGTGTTTTGGGCCATTTCCTTTCGTGGGCGCTAGGCCTACCCACACAGGTGAGGTGCCATTTTTATCGGGAGACTTAGGGGAACGCTGGGTGGAAGGAAATTTGTGGCTCCTCTCACATTCCAGAACTTTCTGTCACCGAAATGAGAGGAAAAAATGTTTTTTTGGCCAAATTTTTAGGTTTGCAAAGGATTCTGGGTAACAGAACCTGGTCAGAGCCCCACAAGTCACCCCATCTTGGATTCCCCTAGGTGTTTAGTTTTAAAAAATGCGCTGGTTTGCTAGGTTTCCCCAGGTGCCGGCTGAGCTAGAGGCCAAAATCCACAGGTAGGCACTTTGTAAAAAACACCTCTGTTTTCTGTGAAAAAAATGTGATGTGACCACATTGTGTTTTGGGCCATTTTCTTTCGTGGGCGCTAGGCCTACCCACACAAGTGAGGTACCATTTTTATCGGAAGACTTGGAGGAACGCTGGGTGGAAGGTAATTTCTGGCTCCTCCCAGATTCCAGAACTTTCTGTCACCGAAATTAGAGGAAAAAGTGTTTTTTTTGGTCACATTTTGAGGTTTGCAAAGGATTCTGCGTAACAGAACCTGGTCAGAGCCCCATAAGTCATCCTGTCTTGGATTCCCCTAGGTGTCTAGTTTTCAAAAATGCGCTGGTTTGCCTGGTTTCCCCAGGTGCCGGCTGAGCTAGAGGCCAAAATCCATAGGTAGGCACTTTGTAAAAAACACCTCTGTTTTGTGTGAAAAAATGTGATGTGTCCACATTGTGTTTTGGGCCATTTCATTTCGTGGGCGATAGGCCTACCCACACAAGTGAGGTACCATTTTTATCAGGAGACTTAGGGGAACGCTGGGTGGAAGGAAATTTGTGGCTCCTCTCAGATTCCAGAACTTTCTGTCACCAAAATGAGAGGAAAAAGTGTTTTTTTGGTCAAATATTGAGGTTTGCAAAGGATTCTGGGTAACAGAACCTGGTCACAGCCCCACAAGTCACCCCATCTTGGATTCCCCTAGGTGTCTAGTTTTCAAAAATGTACTGGTTTGCTAGGTTCCCCAGGTGCTGGCTGAGCTAGAGGCCAAAATCCACAGGTAGGCACTTTGTAAAAAACACCTCTGTTTTCTGTGTAAAAATGTGATGTGACCACATTGTGTTTTGGGCCATTTCCTTTCGTGGGCGCTAGGCCTACCCACACAAGTGAGGTGCCATTTTTATCGGGAGACTTGGCTGAACAGTGGGTGGAAGGAAATTTGTGGCTTCTCCCAGATTCCAGAACTTTCTGTCACCGAAATGAGAGGAAAAAGTGTTTTTTTAGCCAAATTGTGAGGCTTGCAAAGGATTCTGGGTAACAGAACCTGGTCAGAGCCCCACAAGTCACCCCATCTTGGATTCCCCTAGGTGTCTAGTTTTCAAAAATGCGTTGGTTTGCTAGGTTTCCCCTGGTGCCGGCTGTGCTAGAGGCCAAAATCCATATGTAGGCACTTTGTAAAAAACACCTCTGTTTTGTGTGAAAAAATGTGATGTGTCCACATTGTGTTTTGGGCCATTTCCTTTCGTGGGCGCTAGGCCTACCCACACAAGTGAGGTACCATTTTTATCGGGAGACTTGGCGGAACGCTGGGTGGAAGGAAATTTGTGGCTCCTCCCAGATTACAGAACTTTCTGTCACCGAAATTAGAGGAAAAAGTGTTTTTTTGGTCATATTTTGAGGTTTGCAAAGGATTCTGGGTAACCGAATCGGGTCAGAGCCCCACAAGTCACCCCATCTTGGATTCCCCTAGGTGTCTAGTTTTCAAAAATGCGTTGGTTTGCTAGGTTTCCCCTGGTGCCGGCTGAGCTAGAGGCCAAAATCCATATGTAGGCACTTTGTAAAAAACACCTCTGTTTTGTGTGAAAAAATGTGATGTGTCCACGTTGTGTTTTGGGACATTTTCTTTCGTGGGCGCTAGGCGTACCCACACAAGTGAGGTACCATTTTTATCGGGAGACTTGGCGGAACGCTGGGTGGAAGGAAATTTGTGGCTCCTCCCAGATTCCAGAACTTTCTGTTACCGAAATGAGAGGAAAAAGTGTTTTTTTGGCCAAATTGTGAGGCTTGCAAAGGATTCTGGGTAACAGAACCTGGTCAGAGCCCCACAAGTCACCCCATCTTGGATTCCCCTAGGTGTCTAGTTTTAAAAAATGTGCTGGTTTGCTAGGTTTCCGCAGCTGCCGGCTGAGCTAGATGCCAAAATCCACAGGTAGGCACTTTGTAAAAAACACCACTGTTTTATGTGAAAAAATGTGATGTGACCACATTGTGTTTTGGGCCATTTTCTTTCGTGGGCGCTAGGCCTACCCACACAAGTGAGGTACCATTTTTATCGGAAGACTTGGAGGAACGCTGGGTGGAAGGAAATTTGTGGCTCCTCCCAGATTCCAGAACTTTCTGTCAGCAAAATTAGAGGAACAAGTGTTTTTTTGGTCAAATTTTGAGGTTTGCAAAGGATTCTGGGTAACAGAACCTGGTCAGAGCCCCACAAGTCACCCCATCTTGCATTCCCCTAGGTGTCTAGTTTTAAAAAATGCGCTGGTTTGCTAGGTTTCCTAAGTGCCAGCTGAGCTAGAGGCCAAAATCCACAGGTAGGCACTTTGTAAAAAACACCTCTGTTTTCTGTGAAAAAATGTGATGTGTCCACGTTGTGTTTTGGGCCATTTCCTTTCGTGGGCGCTAGGCCTACCCACACAAGTGAGGTACCATTTTTATCGGGAGACATGGCGGAACGCTGGGTGGAAGGAAATTTGTGGCTCCTCCCAGATTCCAGAACTTTCTGTCACCGAAATGAGAGGAAAAAGTGTTTTTTTGGCCAAATTGTGAGGCTTGCAAAGGATTCTGGGTAACAGAACCTGGTCAGAGCCCCACAAGTCACCCCATCTTGGATTCCCCTAGGTGTCTAGTTTTCAAAAATGTGCTGGTTTGCTAGGTTTCCGCAAGTGCCGGCTGAGCTAGAGGCCAAAATCCACAGGTAGGCACTTTGTAAAAAACACCTCTGTTTTCTGTGTAAAAATGTGATGTGACCACATTGTGTTTTGGGCCATTTCCTTTCGTGGGCGCTAGGCCTACCCACACAAGAGAGGTACCATTTTTATCGGAAGACTTGGCGGAACGCTGGGTGGAAGGAAATTTGTGGCTCCTCCCAGATTCCAGAACTTTCTGTCACCGAAATTAGAGGAAAAAGTGTTTTTTTGGTCATATTTTGAGGTTTGCAAAGGATTCTGGGTAACCGAATCTGGTCAGAGCCCCACAAGTCACCCCATCTTGGATTCCCCTAGGTGTCTAGTTTTAAAAAACTGCGCTGGTTTGCTGGGTTTCCCCAGGTGCCGGCTGAGCTAGAGGCCAAAATCCACAGGTAGGCACTTTGTAAAAAACACCTCTGTTTTCTGTGTAAAAATGTGATGTGACCACATTGTGTTTTGGGCCATTTCCTTTCGTGGGCGCTAGGCCTACCCACACAAGTGAGGTACCATTTTTATCGGAAGACTTGGAGGAACGCTGGGTGGAAGGACATTTGTGGCTCCTCCCAGATTCCAGAACTTTCTGTCACCGAAATTAGAGGAAAAAGTGTTTTTTTTGGTCAAATTTTGAGGTTTGCAAAGGATTCTGGGTAACAGAACCTGGTCAGAGCCCCACAAGTCACCCTGTCTTGGATTCCCCTAGGTGTCTAGTTTTAAAAAATGTCATGGTTTGCTAGGTTTCCCCAGGTGCCTGCTGAGCTAGAGGCCAAAATCCACAGGTAGGCACTTTGTAAAAAACACCTCTGTTTTCTGTAAAAAAAAATATGATGTGTCCACGTTGTGTTTTGGGCCATTTCCTTTCGTGGGCGCTAGGCCTACCCACACAAGTGAGGTACCATTTTTATCGGAAGACTTGGAGGAACGCTGGGTGGAAGGAAATTTGTGGCTCCTCCCAGATTCCAGAACTTTCTGTCACCGAAATTAGAGGAAAAAGTGTTTTTTTTGGTCACATTTTGAGGTTTGCAAAGGATTCTGGGTAACAGAACCTGGTCAGAGCCCCATAAGTCATCCTGTCTTGGATTCCCCTAGGTGTCTAGTTTTCAAAAATGCGCTGGTTTGCTAGGTTTCCCCAGGTGCCGGCTGAGCTAGAGGCCAAAATCCATGGGTAGGCACTTTGTAAAAAACACCTCTGTTTTCTGTGAAAAAATTTGATGTGTCCACATTGTGTTTTGGGCCATTTCATTTCGTGGGCGCTAGGCCTACCCACACAAGTGAGGTACCATTTTTATCGGGAGACTTAGGGGAACGCTGGGTGGAAGTAAATTTGTGGCTCCTCTCAGATTCCAGAACTTTCTGTCACCGAAATGAGAGGAAAAAATGTTTTTTGGGCCAAATTTTGAGGTTTGCAAAGGATTCTGGGTAACAGAACCTGGTCAGAGCCCCACAAGTCACCCCATCTTGGATTCCCCTAGGTGTGTAGTTTTAAAAAATGCGCTGGTTTGCTAGGTTTCCCCAGGTGCCGGCTGAGCTAGAGGCCAAAATCCACAGGTAGGCACTTTGTAAAAAACACCTTTGTTTTCTGTGAAAAAATGTGATGTGACCACATTGTGTTTTGGGCCATTTTCTTTCGTGGGCGCTAGGCCTACCCACACAAGTGAGGTACCATTTTTATCGGAAGACTTGGAGGAACGCTGGGTGGAAGGAAATTTGTGGCTCCTCCCAGATTCCAGAACTTTCTGTCAGCAAAATTAGAGGAACAAGTGTTTTTTTGGTCAAATTTTGAGGTTTGCAAAGGATTCTGGGTAACAGAACCTGGTCAGAGCCCCACAAGTCACCCCATCTTGCATTCCCCTAGGTGTCTAGTTTTAAAAAATGCGCTGGTTTGCTAGGTTTCCTAAGTGCCAGCTGAGCTAGAGGCCAAAATCCACAGGTAGGCACTTTGTAAAAAACACCTCTGTTTTCTGTGAAAAAATGTGATGTGTCCACGTTGTGTTTTGGGCCATTTCATTTCGTGGGCGCTAGGCCTACCCACACAAGTGAGGTACCATTTTTATCGGGAGACTTAGGGGAACGCTGGGTGGAAGTAAATTTGTGGCTCCTCTCAGATTCCAGAACTTTCTGTCACCGAAATGAGAGGAAAAAATGTTTTTTGGGCCAAATTTTGAGGTTTGCAAAGGATTCTGGGTAACAGAACCTGGTCAGAGCCCCACAAGTCACCCCATCTTGGATTCCCCTAGGTGTGTAGTTTTAAAAAATGCGCTGGTTTGCTAGGTTTCCCCAGGTGGCGGCTGAGCTAGAGGCCAAAATCCACAGGTAGGCACTTTGTAAAAAACACCTTTGTTTTCTGTGAAAAAATGTGATGTGACCACATTGTGTTTTGGGCCATTTTCTTTCGTGGGCGCTAGGCCTACCCACACAAGTGAGGTACCATTTTTATCGGAAGACTTGGAGGAACGCTGGGTGGAAGGAAATTTGTGGCTCCTCCCAGATTCCAGAACTTTCTGTCAGCAAAATTAGAGGAACAAGTGTTTTTTTGGTCAAATTTTGAGGTTTGCAAAGGATTCTGGGTAACAGAACCTGGTCAGAGCCCCACAAGTCACCCCATCTTGCATTCCCCTAGGTGTCTAGTTTTAAAAAATGCGCTGGTTTGCTAGGTTTCCTAAGTGCCAGCTGAGCTAGAGGCCAAAATCCACAGGTAGGCACTTTGTAAAAAACACCTCTGTTTTCTGTGAAAAAATGTGATGTGTCCACGTTGTGTTTTGGGCCATTTCCTTTCGTGGGCGCTAGGCCTACCCACACAAGTGAGGTACCATTTTTATCGAGAGACTTGGCGGAACGCTGGGTGTAAGGAAATTTGTGGCTCCTCCCAGATTCCAGAACTTTCTGTCACCGAAATTAGAGGAAAAAGTGGTTTTTTGGTCATATTTTGAGGTTTGCAAAGGATTCTGGGTAACCGAATCTGGTCAGAGCCCCACAAGTCACCCCATCTTGTATTCCCCTAGGTGTCTAGTTTTAAAAAACTGCGCTGGTTTGCTGGGTTTCCCCAGGTGCCGGCTGAGCTAGAGGCCAAAATCCACAGGTAGGCACTTTGTAAAAAACACCTCTGTTTTCTGTGTAAAAATGTGATGTGACCACATTGTGTTTTGGGCCATTTCCTTTCGTGGGCGCTAGGCCTACCCACACAAGTGAGGTACCATTTTTATCGGGAGACTTGGCTGAACAGTGGGTGGAAGGAAATTTGTGGCTTCTCCCAGATTCCAGAACTTTCTGTCACCGAAATGAGAGGAAAAAGTGTTTTTTTAGCCAAATTGTGAGGCTTGCAAAGGATTCTGGGTAACAGAACCTGGTCAGAGCCCCACAAGTCACCCCATCTTGGATTCCCCTAGGTGTCTAGTTTTCAAAAATGCGTTGGTTTGCTAGGTTTCCCCTGGTGCCGGCTGAGCTAGAGGCCAAAATCCATATGTAGGCACTTTGTAAAAAACACCTCTGTTTTGTGTGAAAAAATGTGATGTGTCCACATTGTGTTTTGGGCCATTTCCTTTCGTGGGCGCTAGGCCTACCCACACAAGTGAGGTACCATTTTTATCGGGAGACTTGGCGGAACGCTGGGTGGAAGGAAATTTGTGGCTCCTCCCAGATTACAGAACTTTCTGTCACCGAAATTAGAGGAAAAAGTGTTTTTTTGGTCATATTTTGAGGTTTGCAAAGGATTCTGGGTAACCGAATCGGGTCAGAGCCCCACAAGTCACCCATCTTGGATTCCCCTAGGTGTCTAGTTTTAAAAAACTGCACTGGTTTGCTGGGTTTCCCCAGGTGCCGGCTGAGCTAGAGGCCAAAATCCACAGGTAGGCACTTTGTAAAAAATACCTCTGTTTTCTGTAAAAAATATGTGATGTGTCCACATTGTGTTTTGGGCCATTTCCTTTCGTGGGCGCTAGGCCTACCCACACAAGTGAGGTGCCATTTTTATCGGGAGACTTAGGGGAACGCTGGGTGGAAGGAAATTTGTGGCTCCTCTCACATTCCAGAACTTTCTGTCACCGAAATGAGAGGAAAAAATGTTTTTTTGGCCAAATTTTTAGGTTTGCAAAGGATTCTGGGTAACAGAACCTGGTCAGAGCCCCACAAGTCACCCCATCTTGGATTCCCCTAGGTGTTTAGTTTTAAAAAATGCGCTGGTTTGCTAGGTTTCCCCAGGTGCCGGCTGAGCTAGAGGCCAAAATCCACAGGTAGGCACTTTGTAAAAAACACCTCTGTTTTCTGTGAAAAAAATGTGATGTGACCACATTGTGTTTTGGGCCATTTTCTTTCGTGGGCGCTAGGCCTACCCACACAAGTGAGGTACCATTTTTATCAGGAGACTTAGGGGAACGCTGGGTGGAAGGTAATTTCTGGCTCCTCCCAGATTCCAGAACTTTCTGTCACCGAAATTAGAGGAAAAAGTGTTTTTTTTGGTCACATTTTGAGGTTTGCAAAGGATTCTGGGTAACAGAACCTGGTCAGAGCCCCATAAGTCATCCTGTCTTGGATTCCCCTAGGTGTCTAGTTTTCAAAAATGCGCTGGTTTGCCTGGTTTCCCCAGGTGCCGGCTGAGCTAGAGGCCAAAATCCATAGGTAGGCACTTTGTAAAAAACACCTCTGTTTTGTGTGAAAAAATGTGATGTGTCCACATTGTGTTTTGGGCCATTTCATTTCGTGGGCGATAGGCCTACCCACACAAGTGAGGTACCATTTTTATCAGGAGACTTAGGGGAACGCTGGGTGGAAGGAAATTTGTGGCTCCTCTCAGATTCCAGAACTTTCTGTCACCAAAATGAGAGGAAAAAGTGTTTTTTTGGTCAAATATTGAGGTTTGCAAAGGATTCTGGGTAACAGAACCTGGTCACAGCCCCACAAGTCACCCCATCTTGGATTCCCCTAGGTGTCTAGTTTTCAAAAATGTACTGGTTTGCTAGGTTCCCCAGGTGCTGGCTGAGCTAGAGGCCAAAATCCACAGGTAGGCACTTTGTAAAAAACACCTCTGTTTTCTATGAAAAAATGTGATGTGTCCACGTTGTGTTTTGGGACATTTTCTTTCGTGGGCGCTAGGCGTACCCACACAAGTGAGGTACCATTTTTATCGGGAGACTTGGCGGAACGCTGGGTGGAAGGAAATTTGTGGCTCCTCCCAGATTCCAGAACTTTCTGTTACCGAAATGAGAGGAAAAAGTGTTTTTTTGGCCAAATTGTGAGGCTTGCAAAGGATTCTGGGTAACAGAACCTGGTCAGAGCCCCACAAGTCACCCCATCTTGGATTCCCCTAGGTGTCTAGTTTTAAAAAATGTGCTGGTTTGCTAGGTTTCCGCAGGTGCCGGCTGAGCTAGAGGCCAAAATCCACAGGTAGGCACTTTGTAAAAAAAACCACTGTTTTATGTGAAAAAATGTGATGTGACCACATTGTGTTTTGGGCCATTTCTTTTCGTGGGCGCTAGGCCTACCCACACAAGTGAGGTACCATTTTTATCGAGAGACTTGGCGGAACGCTGGGTGGAAGGAAATTTGTGGCTCCTCCCAGATTCCAGAACTTTCTGTCACCGAAATTACAGGAAAAAGTGTTTTTTTGGTCATATTTTGAGGTTTGCAAAGGATTCTGGGTAACCGAATCTGGTCAGAGCCCCACAAGTCACCCCATCTTGGATTCCCCTAGGTGTCTAGTTTTAAAAAACTGTGCTGGTTTGCTGGGTTTCCCCAGGTGCCGGCTGAGCTAGAGTCCAAAATCCACAGGTAGGCACTTTGTAAAAAACACCTCTGTTTTCTGTGAAAAAATGTGATGTGACCACATTGTGTTTTGGGCCATTTCCTTTCGTGGGCGCTAGGCCTACCCACACAAGTGAGGTACCATTTTTATCGGAAGACTTGGAGTAACGCTGGGTGGAAGGAAATTTGTGGCTCCTCCCAGATTCCAGAACTTTCTGTCACCGAAATTAGAGGAAAAAGTGTTTTTTTTGGTCAAATTTTGAGGTTTGCAAAGGATTCTGGGTAACAGAACCTGGTCAGAGCCCCACAAGTCACCCCATCTTGGATTCCCCTAGGTGTCTAGTTTTAAAAAATGCGCTGGTTTGCTAGGTTTCCTAAGTGCCAGCTGAGCTAGAGGCCAAAATCCACAGGTAGGCACTTTGTAAAAAATACCTCTGTTTTGTGTGAAAAAATGTGATGTGTCCACATTGTGTTTTGGGCCATTTCCTTTCGTGGGCGCTAGGCCTACCCACACAAGTGAGGTACCATTTTTATCGGGAGACTTGGCGGAACGCTGGGTGGAAGGAAATTTGTGGCTCCTCCCAGATTACAGAACTTTCTGTCACCGAAATTAGAGGAAAAAGTGTTTTTTTGGTCATATTTTGAGGTTTGCAAAGGATTCTGGGTAACCGAATCGGGTCAGAGCCCCACAAGTCACCCATCTTGGATTCCCCTAGGTGTCTAGTTTTAAAAAACTGCGCTGATTTGCTGGGTTTCCCCAGGTGCCGGCTGAGCTAGAGGCCAAAATCCACAGGTAGGCACTTTGTAAAAAATACCTCTGTTTTCTGTAAAAAATATGTGATGTGTCCACATTGTGTTTTGGGCCATTTCCTTTCGTGGGCGCTAGGCCTACCCACACAAGTGAGGTGCCATTTTTATCGGGAGACTTAGGGGAACGCTGGGTGGAAGGAAATTTGTGGCTCCTCTCACATTCCAGAACTTTCTGTCACCGAAATGAGAGGAAAAAATGTTTTTTTGGCCAAATTTTTAGGTTTGCAAAGGATTCTGGGTAACAGAACCTGGTCAGAGCCCCACAAGTCACCCCATCTTGGATTCCCCTAGGTGTTTAGTTTTAAAAAATGTGCTGGTTTGCTAGGTTTTCCCAGGTGCCGGCTGAGCTAGAGGCCAAAATCCACAGGTAGGCACTTTGTAAAAAACACCTCTGTTTTCTGTGAAAAAAATGTGATGTGACCACATTGTGTTTTGGGCCATTTTCTTTCGTGGGCGCTAGGCCTACCCACACAAGTGAGGTACCATTTTTATCGGAAGACTTGGAGGAACGCTGGGTGGAAGGTAATTTCTGGCTCCTCCCAGATTCCAGAACTTTCTGTCACCGAAATTAGAGGAAAAAGTGTTTTTTTTGGTCACATTTTGAGGTTTGCAAAGGATTCTGGGTAACAGAACCTGGTCAGAGCCCCATAAGTCATCCTGTCTTGGATTCCCCTAGGTGTCTAGTTTTCAAAAATGCGCTGGTTTGCCTGGTTTCCCCAGGTGCCGGCTGAGCTAGAGGCCAAAATCCATAGGTAGGCACTTTATAAAAAACACCTCTGTTTTGTGTGAAAAAATGTGATGTGTCCACATTGTGTTTTGGGCCATTTCCTTTCGTGGGCGCTAGGCCTACCCACACAAGTGAGGTACCATTTTTATCGGGAGACTTGGCGGAACGCTGGGTGGAAGGAAATTTGTGGCTCCTCCCAGATTCCAGAACTTTCTGTTACCGAAATGAGAGGAAAAAGTGTTTTTTTGGTCAAATATTGAGGTTTGCAAAGGATTCTGGGTAACAGAACCTGGTCACAGCCCCACAAGTCACCCCATCTTGGATTCCCCTAGGTGTCTAGTTTTCAAAAATGTACTGGTTTGCTAGGTTCCCCAGGTGCTGGCTGAGCTAGAGGCCAAAATCCACAGGTAGGCACTTCGTAAAAAACACCTCTGTTTTCTATGAAAAAATGTGATGTGTCCACGTTGTGTTTTGGGACATTTTCTTTCGTGTGCGCTAGGCGTACCCACACAAGTGAGGTACCATTTTTATCGGGAGACTTGGCGGAACGCTGGGTGGAAGGAAATTTGTGGCTCCTCCCAGATTCCAGAACTTTCTGTTACCGAAATGAGAGGAAAAAGTGTTTTTTTGGCCAAATTGTGAGGCTTGCAAAGGATTCTGGGTAACAGAACCTGGTCAGAGCCCCACAAGTCACCCCATCTTGGATTCCCCTAGGTGTCTAGTTTTAAAAAATGTGCTGGTTTGCTAGGTTTCCGCAGGTGCCGGCTGAGCTAGAGGCCAAAATCCACAGGTAGGCACTTTGTAAAAAACACCACTGTTTTATGTGAAAAAATGTGATGTGACCACATTGTGTTTTGGGCCATTTCTTTT
Source organism: Pleurodeles waltl (assembly GCF_031143425.1). Taxonomy (NCBI): domain Eukaryota; kingdom Metazoa; phylum Chordata; class Amphibia; order Caudata; family Salamandridae; genus Pleurodeles; species Pleurodeles waltl. The sequence goes on along the minus strand of NC_090444.1, from coordinate 1,688,953,929 downwards.
CGTGGGCGCTAGGCCTACCCACACAAGTGAGGTACCATTTTTATCGAGAGACTTGGCGGAACGCTGGGTGGAAGGAAATTTGTGGCTCCTCCCAGATTCCAGAACTTTCTGTCACCGAAATTACAGGAAAAAGTGTTTTTTTGGTCATATTTTGAGGTTTGCAAAGGATTCTGGGTAACCGAATCTGGTCAGAGCCCCACAAGTCACCCCATCTTGGATTCCCCTATGTGTCTAGTTTTAAAAAACTGTGCTGGTTTGCTGGGTTTCCCCAGGTGCCGGCTGAGCTAGAGTCCAAAATCCACAGGTAGGCACTTTGTAAAAAACACCTCTGTTTTCTGTGAAAAAATGTGATGTGACCACATTGTGTTTTGGGCCATTTCCTTTCGTGGGCGCTAGGCCTACCCACACAAGTGAGGTACCATTTTTATCGGAAGACTTGGAGTAACGCTGGGTGGAAGGAAATTTGTGGCTCCTCCCAGATTCCAGAACTTTCTGTCACCGAAATTAGAGGAAAAAGTGTTTTTTTTGGTCAAATTTTGAGGTTTGCAAAGGATTCTGGGTAAGAGAACCTGGTCAGAGCCCCACAAGTCACCCCATCTTGGATTCCCCTAGGTGTCTAGTTTTAAAAAATGCGCTGGTTTGCTAGGTTTCCTAAGTGCCAGCTGAGCTAGAGGCCAAAATCCACAGGTAGGCACTTTGTAAAAAACACCTCTGTTTTCTGTGATAAAATGTGATGTGTCCACGTTGTGTTTTGGGCCATTTCCTTTCGTGGGCGCTAGGCCTACCCACACAAGTGAGGTAGCATTTTTATCGGGAGACATGGCGGAACGCTGGGTGGAAGGAAATTTGTGGCTCCTCCCAGATTCCAGAACTTTCTGTCACCGAAATGAGAGGAAAAAGTGTTTTTTTGGCCAAATTGTGAGGCTTGCAAAGGATTCTGGGTAACAGAACCTGGTCAGAGCCCCACAAGTCACCCCATCTTGGATTCCCCTAGGTGTCTAGTTTTCAAAAATGTGCTGGTTTGCTAGGTTTCCGCAGGTGCCGGCTGAGCTAGAGGCCAAAATCCACAGGTAGGCACTTTGTAAAAAACACCTCTGTTTTCTGTGAAAAAATGTGATGTGACCACATTGTGTTTTGGGCCATTTCCTTTCGTGGGCGCTAGGCCTATCCACACAAGTGAGGTACCATTTTTATCGAGAGACTTGGCGGAACGCTGGGTGTAAGGAAATTTGTGGCTCCTCCCAGATTCCAGAACTTTCTGTCACCGAAATTAGAGGAAAAAGTGTTTTTTTGGTCATATTTTGAGGTTTGCAAAGGATTCTGGGTAACCGAATCTGGTCAGAGCCCCACAAGTCACCCCATCTTGGATTCCCCTAGGTGTCTAGTTTTAAAAAACTGCGCTGGTTTGCTGGGTTTCCCCAGGTGCCGGCTGAGCTAGAGGCCAAAATCCACAGGTAGGCACTTTGTAAAAAACACCTCTGTTTTCTGTGTAAAAATGTGATGTGACCACATTGTGTTTTGGGCCATTTCCTTTCGTGGGCGCTAGGCCTACCCACACAAGAGAGGTACAATTTTTATCGGAAGACTTGGCGGAACGCTGGGTGGAAGGAAATTTGTGGCTCCTCCCAGATTCCAGAACTTTCTGTCACCGAAATTAGAGGAAAAAGTGTTTTTTTGGTCATATTTTGAGGTTTGCAAAGGATTCTGGGTAACCGAATCTGGTCAGAGCCCCACAAGTCACCCCACCTTGGATTCCCCTAGGTGTCTAGTTTTAAAAAACTGCGCTGGTTTGCTGGGTTTCCCCAGGTGCCGGCTGAGCTAGAGGCCAAAATCCACAGGTAGGCACTTTGTAAAAAACACCTCTGTTTTCTGTGTAAAAATGTGATGTGACCACATTGTGTTTTGGGCCATTTCCTTTCGTGGGCGCTAGGCCTACCCACACAAGTGAGGTACCATTTTTATCGGAAGACTTGGAGGAACGCTGGGTGGAAGGACATTTGTGGCTCCTCCCAGATTCCAGAACTTTCTGTCACCGAAATTAGAGGAAAAAGTGTTTTTTTTGGTCAAATTTTGAGGTTTGCAAAGGATTCTGGGTAACAGAACCTGGTCAGAGCCCCACAAGTCACCCTGTCTTGGATTCCCCTAGGTGTCTAGTTTTAAAAAATGTGATGGTTTGCTTGGTTTCCCCAGGTGCCTGCTGAGCTAGAGGCCAAAATCCACAGGTAGGCACTTTGTAAAAAACACCTCTGTTTTCTGTAAAAAAAAATATGATGTGTCCACGTTGTGTTTTGGGCCATTTCCTTTCGTGGGCGCTAGGCCTACCCACACAAGTGAGGTACCATTTTTATCGGAAGACTTGGAGGAACGCTGGGTGGAAGGAAATTTGTGGCTCCTCCCAGATTCCAGAACTTTCTGTCACCGAAATTAGAGGAAAAAGTGTTTTTTTTGGTCACATTTTGAGGTTTGCAAAGGATTCTGGGTAACAGAACCTGGTCAGAGCCCCATAAGTCATCCTGTCTTGGATTCCCCTAGGTGTCTAGTTTTCAAAAATGCGCTGGTTTGCTAGGTTTCCCCAGGTGCCGGCTGAGCTAGAGGCCAAAATCCATGGGTAGGCACTTTGTAAAAAACACCTCTGTTTTCTGTGAAAAAATTTGATGTGTCCACATTGTGTTTTGGGCCATTTCATTTCGTGGGCGCTAGGCCTACCCACACAAGTGAGGTACCATTTTTATCGGGAGACTTAGGGGAACGCTGGGTGGAAGGAAATTTGTGGCTCCTCTCAGATTCCAGAACTTTCTGTCACCGAAATGAGAGGAAAAAATGTTTTTTGGGCCAAATTTTGAGGTTTGCAAAGGATTCTGGGTAACAGAACCTGGTCAGAGCCCCACAAGTCACCCCATCTTGGATTCCCCTAGGTGTGTAGTTTTAAAAAATGCGCTGGTTTGCTAGGTTTCCCCAGGTGCCGGCTGAGCTAGAGGCCAAAATCCACAGGTAGGCACTTTGTAAAAAACACTTTTGTTTTCTGTGAAAAAATGTGATGTGACCACATTGTGTTTTGGGCCATTTTCTTTCGTGGGCGCTAGGCCTACCCACACAAGTGAGGTACCATTTTTATCGGAAGACTTGGAGGAACGCTGGGTGGAAGGAAATTTGTGGCTCCTCCCAGATTCCAGAACTTTCTGTCAGCAAAATTAGAGGAACAAGTGTTTTTTTTGTCAAATTTTGAGGTTTGCAAAGGATTCTGGGTAACAGAACCTGGTCAGAGCCCCACAAGTCACCCCATCTTGCATTCCCGTAGGTGTCTAGTTTTAAAAAATGCGCTGGTTTGCTAGGTTTCCTAAGTGCCAGCTGAGCTAGAGGCCAAAATCCACAGGTAGGCACTTTGTAAAAAACACCTCTGTTTTCTGTGAAAAAATGTGATGTGTCCACGTTGTGTTTTGGGCCATTTCCTTTCGTGGGCGCTAGGCCTACCCACACAAGTGAGGTACCATTTTTATCGAGAGACTTGGCGGAACGCTGGGTGTAAGGACATTTGTGGCTCCTCCCAGATTCCAGAACTTTCTGTCACCGAAATTAGAGGAAAAAGTGTTTTTTTGGTCATATTTTCAGGTTTGCAAAGGATTCTGGGTAACCGAATCTGGTCAGAGCCCCACAAGTCACCCCATCTTGGATTCCCCTAGGTGTCTAGTTTTAAAAAATGTGATGGTTTGCTTGGTTTCCCCAGGTGCCTGCTGAGCTAGAGGCCAAAATCCACAGGTAGGCACTTTGTAAAAAACACCTCTGTTTTCTGTAAAAAAAAATATGATGTGTCCACGTTGTGTTTTGGGCCATTTCCTTTCGTGGGCGCTAGGCCTACCCACACAAGTGAGGTACCATTTTTATCGGAAGACTTGGAGGAACGCTGGGTGGAAGGAAATTTGTGGCTCCTCCCAGATTCCAGAACTTTCTGTCACCGAAATTAGAGGAAAAAGTGTTTTTTTTGGTCACATTTTGAGGTTTGCAAAGGATTCTGGGTAACAGAACCTGGTCAGAGCCCCATAAGTCATCCTGTCTTGGATTCCCCTAGGTGTCTAGTTTTCAAAAATGCGCTGGTTTGCTAGGTTTCCCCAGGTGCCGGCTGAGCTAGAGGCCAAAATCCATGGGTAGGCACTTTGTAAAAAACACCTCTGTTTTCTGTGAAAAAATTTGATGTGTCCACATTGTGTTTTGGGCCATTTCATTTCGTGGGCGCTAGGCCTACCCACACAAGTGAGGTACCATTTTTATCGGGAGACTTAGGGGAACGCTGGGTGGAAGGAAATTTGTGGCTCCTCTCAGATTCCAGAACTTTCTGTCACCGAAATGAGAGGAAAAAATGTTTTTTGGGCCAAATTTTGAGGTTTGCAAAGGATTCTGGGTAACAGAACCTGGTCAGAGCCCCACAAGTCACCCCATCTTGGATTCCCCTAGGTGTGTAGTTTTAAAAAATGCGCTGGTTTGCTAGGTTTCCCCAGGTGCCGGCTGAGCTAGAGGCCAAAATCCACAGGTAGGCACTTTGTAAAAAACACTTTTGTTTTCTGTGAAAAAATGTGATGTGACCACATTGTGTTTTGGGCCATTTTCTTTCGTGGGCGCTAGGCCTACCCACACAAGTGAGGTACCATTTTTATCGGAAGACTTGGAGGAACGCTGGGTGGAAGGAAATTTGTGGCTCCTCCCAGATTCCAGAACTTTCTGTCAGCAAAATTAGAGGAACAAGTGTTTTTTTTGTCAAATTTTGAGGTTTGCAAAGGATTCTGGGTAACAGAACCTGGTCAGAGCCCCACAAGTCACCCCATCTTGCATTCCCGTAGGTGTCTAGTTTTAAAAAATGCGCTGGTTTGCTAGGTTTCCTAAGTGCCAGCTGAGCTAGAGGCCAAAATCCACAGGTAGGCACTTTGTAAAAAACACCTCTGTTTTCTGTGAAAAAATGTGATGTGTCCACGTTGTGTTTTGGGCCATTTCCTTTCGTGGGCGCTAGGCCTACCCACACAAGTGAGGTACCATTTTTATCGAGAGACTTGGCGGAACGCTGGGTGTAAGGACATTTGTGGCTCCTCCCAGATTCCAGAACTTTCTGTCACCGAAATTAGAGGAAAAAGTGTTTTTTTGGTCATATTTTCAGGTTTGCAAAGGATTCTGGGTAACCGAATCTGGTCAGAGCCCCACAAGTCACCCCATCTTGGATTCCCCTAGGTGTCTAGTTTTAAAAAACTGCGCTGGTTTGCTGGGTTTCCCCAGGTGCCGGCTGAGCTAGAGGCCAAAATCCACAGGTAGGCACTTTGTAAAAAACACCTCTGTTTTCTCTGTAAAAATGTGATGTGACCACATTGTGTTTTGGGCCATTTCCTTTCGTGGGCGCTAGGCCTACCCACACAAGTGAGGTACCATTTTTATCGGGAGACTTGGCTGAACGGTGGGTGGAAGGAAATTTGTGGCTTCTCCCAGATTCCAGAACTTTCTGTCACCGAAATGAGAGGAAAAAGTGTTTTTTTAGCCACATTGTGAGGCTTGCAAAGGATTCTGGGTAACAGAACCTGGTCAGAGCCCCACAAGTCACCCCATCTTGGATTCCCCTAGGTGTCTAGTTTTCAAAAATGCGCTGGTTTGCTAGGTTTCCCCTGGTGCCGGCTGAGCTAGAGGCCAAAATCCATATGTAGGCACTTTGTAAAAAACACCTCTGTTTTGTGTGAAAAAATGTGATGTGTCCACATTGTGTTTTGGGCCATTTCCTTTCGTGGGCGCTAGGCCTACCCACACAAGTGAGGTACCTTTTTTATCGGGAGACTTGGCGGAACGCTGGGTGGAAGGAAATTTGTGGCTCCTCCCAGATTACAGAACTTTCTGTCACCGAAATTAGAGGAAAAAGTGTTTTTTTGGTCATATTTTGAGGTTTGCAAAGGATTCTGGGTAACCGAATCGGGTCAGAGCCCCACAAGTCACCCATCTTGGATTCCCCTAGGTGTCTAGTTTTAAAAAACTGCGCTGGTTTGCTGGGTTTCCCCGGGTGCCGGCTGAGCTAGAGGCCAAAATCCACAGGTAGGCACTTTGTAAAAAATACCTCTGTTTTCTGTAAAAAATATGTGATGTGTCCACATTGTGTTTTGGGCCATTTCCTTTCGTGGGCGCTAGGCCTACCCACACAAGTGAGGTGCCATTTTTATCGGGAGACTTAGGGGAACGCTGGGTGGAAGGAAATTTGTGGCTCCTCTCACATTCCAGAACTTTCTGTCACCGAAATGAGAGGAAAAAATGTTTTTTTGGCCAAATTTTTAGGTTTGCAAAGGATTCTGGGTAACAGAACCTGGTCAGAGCCCCACAAGTCACCCCATCTTGGATTCCCCTAGGTGTTTAGTTTAAAAAAATGCGCTGGTTTGCTAGGTTTCCCCAGGTGCCGGCTGAGCTAGAGGCCAAAATCCACAGGTAGGCACTTTGTAAAAAACACCTCTGTTTTCTGTGAAAAAAATGTGATGTGACCACATTGTGTTTTGGGCCATTTTCTTTCGTGGGCGCTAGGCCTACCCACACAAGTGAGGTACCATTTTTATCGGAAGACTTGGAGGAACGCTGGGTGGAAGGTAATTTCTGGCTCCTCCCAGATTCCAGAACTTTCTGTCTTCGAAATTAGAGGAAAAAGTGTTTTTTTTGGTCACATTTTGAGGTTTGCAAAGGATTCTGGGTAACAGAACCTGGTCAGAGCCCCATAAGTCATCCTGTCTTGGATTCCCCTAGGTGTCTAGTTTTCAAAAATGCGCTGGTTTGCCTGGTTTCCCCAGGTGCCGGCTGAGCTAGAGGCCAAAATCCACAGGTAGGCACTTTGTAAAAAACACCTCTGTTTTCTGTGAAAAAATGTGATGTGTCCATGTTGTGTTTTGGGCCATTTCCTTTCGTGGGCGCTAGGCTTACCCACACAAGTGAGGTACCATTTATATCGGGAGACTTAGGGGAACGCTGGGTGGAAGGAAATTTGTGGCTCCTCTCAGATTCCAGAACTTTCTGTCACCGAAATGAGAGGAAAAAATGTTTTTTGGGCCAAATCTTGAGGTTTGCGAAGGATTCTGGGTAACAGAACCTGGTCAGAGCCCCACAAGTCACCCCATCTTGGATTCCCCTAGGTGTCTAGTTTTCAAAAATGCGCTGGTTTGCTAGGTTTCCTAAGTGCCAGCTGAGCTAGAGGCCAAAATCCACAGGTAGGCACTTTGTAAAAAACACCTCTGTTTTCTGTGAAAAAATGTGATGTGTCCACGTTGTGTTTTGGGCCATTTCCTTTTGTGGGCGCTAGGCCTACCCACACAAGTGAGGTAGCATTTTTATCGGAAGACATGGCGGAACGCTGGGTGGAAGGACATTTGTGGCTCCTCCCAGATTCCAGAACTTTCTGTCACCGAAATGAGAGGAAAAAGTGTTTTTTTGGCCAAATTGTGAGGCTTGCAAAGGATTCTGGGTAACAGAACCTGGTCAGAGCCCCACAAGTCACCCCATCTTGGATTCCCCTAGGTGTCTAGTTTTCAAAAATGTGCTGGTTTGCTAGGTTTCCGCAGGTGCCGGCTGAGCTAGAGGCCAAAATCCACAGGTAGGCACTTTGTAAAAAACACCTCTGTTTTCTGTGAAAAAATGTGATGTGACCACATTGTGTTTTGGGCCATTTCCTTTTGTGGGCGCTAGGCCTACCCACACAAGTGAGGTACCATTTTTATCGAGAGACTTGGCGGAACGCTGGGTGTAAGGAAATTTGTGGCTCCTCCCAGATTCCAGAACTTTCTGTCACCGAAATTAGAGGAAAAAGTGTTTTTTTGGTCATATTTTGAGGTTTGCAAAGGATTCTGGGTAACCGAATCTAGTCAGAGCCCCACAAGTCACCCCATCTTGGATTCCCCTAGGTGTCTAGTTTTAAAAAACTGCGCTGGTTTGCTGGGTTTCCCCAGGTGCCGGCTGAGCTAGAGGCCAAAATCCACAGGTAGGCACTTTGTAAAATACACCTCTGTTTTCTGTGTAAAAATGTGATGTGACCACATTGTGTTTTGGGCCATTTCTTTTCGTGGGCACTAGGCCTACCCACACAAGAGAGGTACCATTTTTATCGGAAGACTTGGCGGAACGCTGGGTGGAAGGAAATTTGTGGCTCCTCCCAGATTCCAGAACTTTCTGTCACCGAAATTAGAGGAAAAAGTGTTTTTTTGGTCATATTTTGAGGTTTGCAAAGAATTCTGGGTAACCGAATCTGGTCAGAGCCCCACAAGTCACCCCACCTTGGATTCCCCTAGGTGTCTAGTTTTAAAAAACTGCGCTGGTTTGCTGGGTTTCCCCAGGTGCCGGCTGAGCTAGAGGCCAAAATCCACAGGTAGGCACTTTGTAAAAAACACCTCTGTTTTCTGTGTAAAAATGTGATGTGACCACATTGTGTTTTGGGCCATTTCCTTTCGTGGGCGCTAGGCCTACCCACACAAGTGAGGTACCATTTTTATCGGAAGACTTGGAGGAACGCTGGGTGGAAGGACATTTGTGGCTCCTCCCAGATTCCAGAACTTTCTGTCACCGAAATTAGAGGAAAAAGTGTTTTTTTTGGTCAAATTTTGAGGTTTGCAAAGGATTCTGGGTAACAGAACCTGGTCAGAGCCCCACAAGTCACCCTGTCTTGGATTCCCCTAGGTGTCTAGTTTTAAAAAATGTGATGGTTTGCTTGGTTTCCCCAGGTGCCTGCTGAGCTAGAGGCCAAAATCCACAGGTAGGCACTTTGTAAAAAACACCTCTGTTTTCTGTGATAAAATGTGATGTGTCCACGTTGTGTTTTGGGCCATTTCCTTTCGTGGGCGCTAGGCCTACCCACACAAGTGAGGTAGCATTTTTATCGGGAGACATGGCGGAACGCTGGGTGGAAGGAAATTTGTGGCTCCTCCCAGATTCCAGAACTTTCTGTCACCGAAATGAGAGGAAAAAGTGTTTTTTTGGCCAAATTGTGAGGCTTGCAAAGGATTCTGGGTAACAGAACCTGGTCAGAGCCCCACAAGTCACCCCATCTTGGATTCCCCTAGGTGTCTAGTTTTCAAAAATGTGCTGGTTTGCTAGGTTTCCGCAGGTGCCGGCTGAGCTAGAGGCCAAAATCCACAGGTAGGCACTTTGTAAAAAACACCTCTGTTTTCTGTGAAAAAATGTGATGTGACCACATTGTGTTTTGGGCCATTTCCTTTCGTGGGCGCTAGGCCTATCCACACAAGTGAGGTACCATTTTTATCGAGAGACTTGGCGGAACGCTGGGTGTAAGGAAATTTGTGGCTCCTCCCAGATTCCAGAACTTTCTGTCACCGAAATTAGAGGAAAAAGTGTTTTTTTGGTCATATTTTGAGGTTTGCAAAGGATTCTGGGTAACCGAATCTGGTCAGAGCCCCACAAGTCACCCCATCTTGGATTCCCCTAGGTGTCTAGTTTTAAAAAACTGCGCTGGTTTGCTGGGTTTCCCCAGGTGCCGGCTGAGCTAGAGGCCAAAATCCACAGGTAGGCACTTTGTAAAAAACACCTCTGTTTTCTGTGTAAAAATGTGATGTGACCACATTGTGTTTTGGGCCATTTCCTTTCGTGGGCGCTAGGCCTACCCACACAAGAGAGGTACAATTTTTATCGGAAGACTTGGCGGAACGCTGGGTGGAAGGAAATTTGTGGCTCCTCCCAGATTCCAGAACTTTCTGTCACCGAAATTAGAGGAAAAAGTGTTTTTTTGGTCATATTTTGAGGTTTGCAAAGGATTCTGGGTAACCGAATCTGGTCAGAGCCCCACAAGTCACCCCACCTTGGATTCTCTTAGGTGTCTAGTTTTAAAAAACTGTGCTGGTTTGCTGGGTTTCCCCAGGTGCCGGCTGAGCTAGAGGCCAAAATCCACAGGTAGGCACTTTGTAAAAAACACCTCTGTTTTCTGTGTAAAAATGTGATGTGACCACATTGTGTTTTGGGCCATTTCCTTTCGTGGGCGCTAGGCCTACCCACACAAGTGAGGTACCATTTTTATCGGAAGACTTGGAGGAACGCTGGGTGGAAGGACATTTGTGGCTCCTCCCAGATTCCAGAACTTTCTGTCACCGAAATTAGAGGAAAAAGTGTTTTTTTTGGTCAAATTTTGAGGTTTGCAAAGGATTCTGGGTAACAGAACCTGGTCAGAGCCCCACAAGTCACCCTGTCTTGGATTCCCCTACGTGTCTAGTTTTAAAAAATGTGATGGTTTGCTTGGTTTCCCCAGGTGCCTGCTGAGCTAGAGGCCAAAATCCACAGGTAGGCACTTTGTAAAAAACACCTCTGTTTTCTGTAAAAAAAAATATGATGTGTCCACGTTGTGTTTTGGGCCATTTCCTTTCGTGGGCGCTAGGCCTACCCACACAAGTGAGGTACCATTTTTATCGGAAGACTTGGAGGAACGCTGGGTGGAAGGAAATTTGTGGCTCCTCCCAGATTCCAGAACTTTCTGTCACCGAAATTAGAGGAAAAAGTGTTTTTTTTGGTCACATTTTGAGGTTTGCAAAGGATTCTGGGTAACAGAACCTGGTCAGAGCCCCATAAGTCATCCTGTCTTGGATTCCCCTAGGTGTCTAGTTTTCAAAAATGCGCTGGTTTGCTAGGTTTCCCCAGGTGCCGGCTGAGCTAGAGGCCAAAATCCATGGGTAGGCACTTTGTAAAAAACACCTCTGTTTTCTGTGAAAAAATTTGATGTGTCCACATTGTGTTTTGGGCCATTTCATTTCGTGGGCGCTAGGCCTACCCACACAAGTGAGGTACCATTTTTATCGGGAGACTTAGGGGAACGCTGGGTGGAAGGAAATTTGTGGCTCCTCTCAGATTCCAGAACTTTCTGTCACCGAAATGAGAGGAAAAAATGTTTTTTGGGCCAAATTTTGAGGTTTGCAAAGGATTCTGGGTAACAGAACCTGGTCAGAGCCCCACAAGTCACCCCATCTTGGATTCCCCTAGGTGTGTAGTTTTAAAAAATGCGCTGGTTTGCTAGGTTTCCCCAGGTGCCGGCTGAGCTAGAGGCCAAAATCCACAGGTAGGCACTTTGTAAAAAACACTTTTGTTTTCTGTGAAAAAATGTGATGTGACCACATTGTGTTTTGGGCCATTTTCTTTCGTGGGCGCTAGGCCTACCCACACAAGTGAGGTACCATTTTTATCGGAAGACTTGGAGGAACGCTGGGTGGAAGGAAATTTGTGGCTCCTCCCAGATTCCAGAACTTTCTGTCAGCAAAATTAGAGGAACAAGTGTTTTTTTTGTCAAATTTTGAGGTTTGCAAAGGATTCTGGGTAACAGAACCTGGTCAGAGCCCCACAAGTCACCCCATCTTGCATTCCCGTAGGTGTCTAGTTTTAAAAAATGCGCTGGTTTGCTAGGTTTCCTAAGTGCCAGCTGAGCTAGAGGCCAAAATCCACAGGTAGGCACTTTGTAAAAAACACCTCTGTTTTCTGTGAAAAAATGTGATGTGTCCACGTTGTGTTTTGGGCCATTTCCTTTCGTGGGCGCTAGGCCTACCCACACAAGTGAGGTACCATTTTTATCGAGAGACTTGGCGGAACGCTGGGTGTAAGGAAATTTGTGGCTCCTCCCAGATTCCAGAACTTTCTGTCACCGAAATTAGAGGAAAAAGTGTTTTTTTGGTCATATTTTGAGGTTTGCAAAGGATTCTGGGTAACCGAATCTGGTCAGAGCCCCACAAGTCACCCCATCTTGGATTCCCCTAGGTGTCTAGTTTTAAAAAACTGCGCTGGTTTGCTGGGTTTCCCCAGGTGCCGGCTGAGCTAGAGGCCAAAATCCACAGGTAGGCACTTTGTAAAAAACACCTCTGTTTTCTGTGTAAAAATGTGATGTGACCACATTGTGTTTTGGGCCATTTCCTTTCGTGGGCGCTAGGCCTACCCACACAAGTGAGGTACCATTTTTATCGGGAGACTTGGCTGAACGGTGGGTGGAAGGAAATTTGTGGCTTCTCCCAGATTCCAGAACTTTCTGTCACCGAAATGAGAGGAAAAAGTGTTTTTTTAGCCAAATTGTGAGGCTTGCAAAGGATTCTGGGTAACAGAACCTGGTCAGAGCCCCACAAGTCACCCCATCTTGGATTCCCCTAGGTGTCTAGTTTTCAAAAATGCGCTGGTTTGCTAGGTTTCCCCTGGTGCCGGCTGAGCTAGAGGCCAAAATCCATATGTAGGCACTTTGTAAAAAACACCTCTGTTTTGTGTGAAAAAATGTGATGTGTCCACATTGTGTTTTGGGCCATTTCCTTTCGTGGGCGCTAGGCCTACCCACACAAGTGAGGTACCATTTTTATCGGGAGACTTGGCGGAACGCTGGGTGGAAGGAAATTTGTGGCTCCTCCCAGATTACAGAACTTTCTGTCACCGAAATTAGAGGAAAAAGTGTTTTTTTGGTCATATTTTGAGGTTTGCAAAGGATTCTGGGTAACCGAATCGGGTCAGAGCCCCACAAGTCACCCATCTTGGATTCCCCTAGGTGTCTAGTTTTAAAAAACTGCGCTGGTTTGCTGGGTTTCCCCGGGTGCCGGCTGAGCTAGAGGCCAAAATCCACAGGTAGGCACTTTGTAAAAAATACCTCTGTTTTCTGTAAAAAATATGTGATGTGTCCACATTGTGTTTTGGGCCATTTCCTTTCGTGGGCGCTAGGCCTACCCACACAAGTGAGGTGCCATTTTTATCGGGAGACTTAGGGGAACGCTGGGTGGAAGGAAATTTGTGGCTCCTCTCACATTCCAGAACTTTCTGTCACCGAAATGAGAGGAAAAAATGTTTTTTTGGCCAAATTTTTAGGTTTGCAAAGGATTCTGGGTAACAGAACCTGGTCAGAGCCCCACAAGTCACCCCATCTTGGATTCCCCTAGGTGTTTAGTTTAAAAAAATGCGCTGGTTTGCTAGGTTTCCCCAGGTGCCGGCTGAGCTAGAGGCCAAAATCCACAGGTAGGCACTTTGTAAAAAACACCTCTGTTTTCTGTGAAAAAAATGTGATGTGACCACATTGTGTTTTGGGCCATTTTCTTTCGTGGGCGCTAGGCCTCCCAACACAAGTGAGGTACCATTTTTATCGGAAGACTTGGAGGAACGCTGGGTGGAAGGTAATTTCTGGCTCCTCCCAGATTCCAGAACTTTCTGTCACCGAAATTAGAGGAAAAAGTGTTTTTTTTGGTCACATTTTGAGGTTTGCAAAGGATTCTGGGTAACAGAACCTGGTCAGAGCCCCATAAGTCATCCTGTCTTGGATTCCCCTAGGTGTCTAGTTTTCAAAAATGCGCTGGTTTGCCTGGTTTCCCCAGGTGCCGGCTGAGCTAGAGGCCAAAATCCACAGGTAGGCACTTTGTAAAAAACACCTCTGTTTTCTGTGAAAAAATGTGATGTGTCCATGTTGTGTTTTGGGCCATTTCCTTTCGTGGGCGCTAGGCTTACCCACACAAGTGAGGTACCATTTATATCGGGAGACTTAGGGGAACGCTGGGTGGAAGGAAATTTGTGGCTCCTCTCAGATTCCAGAACTTTCTGTCACCGAAATGAGAGGAAAAAATGTTTTTTGGGCCAAATCTTGAGGTTTGCGAAGGATTCTGGGTAACAGAACCTGGTCAGAGCCCCACAAGTCACCCCATCTTGGATTCCCCTAGGTGTCTAGTTTTCAAAAATGCGCTGGTTTGCTAGGTTTCCTAAGTGCCAGCTGAGCTAGAGGCCAAAATCCACAGGTAGGCACTTTGTAAAAAACACCTCTGTTTTCTGTGAAAAAATGTGATGTGTCCACGTTGTGTTTTGGGCCATTTCCTTTCGTGGGCGCTAGGCCTACCCACACAAGTGAGGTAGCATTTTTATCGGAAGACATGGCGGAACGCTGGGTGGAAGGAAATTTGTGGCTCCTCCCAGATTCCAGAACTTTCTGTCACCGAAATGAGAGGAAAAAGTGTTTTTTTGGCCAAATTGTGAGGCTTGCAAAGGATTCTGGGTAACAGAACCTGGTCAGAGCCCCACAAGTCACCCCATCTTGGATTCCCCTAGGTGTCTAGTTTTCAAAAATGTGCTGGTTTGCTAGGTTTCCGCAGGTGCCGGCTGAGCTAGAGGCCAAAATCCACAGGTAGGCACTTTGTAAAAAACACCTCTGTTTTCTGTGAAAAAATGTGATGTGACCACATTGTGTTTTGGGCCATTTCCTTTTGTGGGCGCTAGGCCTACCCACACAAGTGAGGTACCATTTTTATCGAGAGACTTGGCGGAACGCTGGGTGTAAGGAAATTTGTGGCTCCTCCCAGATTCCAGAACTTTCTGTCACCGAAATTAGAGGAAAAAGTGTTTTTTTGGTCATATTTTGAGGTTTGCAAAGGATTCTGGGTAACCGAATCTAGTCAGAGCCCCACAAGTCACCCCATCTTGGATTCCCCTAGGTGTCTAGTTTTAAAAAACTGCGCTGGTTTGCTGGGTTTCCCCAGGTGCCGGCTGAGCTAGAGGCCAAAATCCACAGGTAGGCACTTTGTAAAAAACACCTCTGTTTTCTGTGTAAAAATGTGATGTGACCACATTGTGTTTTGGGCCATTTCCTTTCGTGGGCACTAGGCCTACCCACACAAGAGAGGTACCATTTTTATCGGAAGACTTGGCGGAACGCTGGGTGGAAGGAAATTTGTGGCTCCTCCCAGATTCCAGAACTTTCTGTCACCGAAATTAGAGGAAAAAGTGTTTTTTTGGTCATATTTTGAGGTTTGCAAAGAATTCTGGGTAACCGAATCTGGTCAGAGCCCCACAAGTCACCCCACCTTGGATTCCCCTAGGTGTCTAGTTTTAAAAAACTGCGCTGGTTTGCTGGGTTTCCCCAGGTGCCGGCTGAGCTAGAGGCCAAAATCCACAGGTAGGCACTTTGTAAAAAACACCTCTGTTTTCTGTGTAAAAATGTGATGTGACCACATTGTGTTTTGGGCCATTTCCTTTCGTGGGCGCTAGGCCTACCCACACAAGTGAGGTACCATTTTTATCTGAAGACTTGGAGGAACGCTGGGTGGAAGGACATTTGTGGCTCCTCCCAGATTCCAGAACTTTCTGTCACCGAAATTAGAGGAAAAAGTGTTTTTTTTGGTCAAATTTTGAGGTTTGCAAAGGATTCTGGGTAACAGAACCTGGTCAGAGCCCCACAAGTCACCCTGTCTTGGATTCCCCTAGGTGTCTAGTTTTAAAAAATGTGATGGTTTGCTTGGTTTCCCCAGGTGCCTGCTGAGCTAGAGGCCAAAATCCACAGGTAGGCACTTTGTAAAAAACACCTCTGTTTTCTGTAAAAAAAAATATGATGTGTCCACGTTGTGTTTTGGGCCATTTCCTTTCGTGGGCGCTAGGCCTACCCACACAAGTGAGGTACCATTTTTATCGGAAGACTTGGAGGAACGCTGGGTGGAAGGAAATTTGTGGCTCCTCCCAGATTCCAGAACTTTCTGTCACCGAAATTAGAGGAAAAAGTGTTTTTTTTGGTCACATTTTGAGGTTTGCAAAGGATTCTGGGTAACAGAACCTGGTCAGAGCCCCATAAGTCATCCTGTCTTGGATTCCCCTAGGTGTCTAGTTTTCAAAAATGCGCTAGTTTGCTAGGTTTCCCCAGGTACCGGCTGAGCTAGAGGCCAAAATCCATGGGTAGGCACTTTGTAAAAAACACCTCTGTTTTCTGTGAAAAAATTTGATGTGTCCACATTGTGTTTTGGGCCATTTCATTTCGTGGGCGCTAGGCCTACCCACACAAGTGAGGTACCATTTTTATCGGGAGACTTAGGGGAACGCTGGGTGGAAGGAAATTTGTGGCTCCTCTCAGATTCCAGAACTTTCTGTCACCGAAATGAGAGGAAAAAATGTTTTTTGGGCCAAATTTTGAGGTTTGCAAAGGATTCTGGGTAACAGAACCTGGCCAGAGCCCCACAAGTCACCCCATCTTGGATTCCCCTAGGTGTGTAGTTTTAAAAAATGCGCTGGTTTGCTAGGTTTCCCCAGGTGCCGGCTGAGCTAGAGGCCAAAATCCACAGGTAGGCACTTTGTAAAAAACACCTTTGTTTTCTGTGAAAAAATGTGATGTGACCACATTGTGTTTTGGGCCATTTTCTTTCGTGGGCGCTAGGCCTACCCACACAAGTGAGGTACCATTTTTATCGGAAGACTTGGAGGAACACTGGGTGGAAGGAAATTTGTGGCTCCTCCCAGATTCCAGAACTTTCTGTCAGCAAAATTAGAGGAACAAGTGTTTTTTTGGTCAAATTTTGAGGTTTGCAAAGGATTCTGGGTAACAGAACCTGGTCAGAGCCCCACAAGTCACCCCATCTTGCATTCCCCTAGGTGTCTAGTTTTAAAAAATGCGCTGGTTTGCTAGGTTTCCTAAGTGCCAGCTGAGCTAGAGGCCAAAATCCACAGGTAGGCACTTTGTAAAAAACACCTCTGTTTTCTGTGAAAAAATGTGATGTGTCCACGTTGTGTTTTGGGCCATTTCCTTTCGTGGGCGCTAGGCCTACCCACACAAGTGAGGTACCATTTTTATCGGGAGACATGGCGGAACGCTGGGTGGAAGGAAATTTGTGGCTCCTCCCAGATTCCAGAACTTTCTGCCACCGAAATGAGAGGAAAAAGTGTTTTTTTGGCCAAATTGTGAGGCTTGCAAAGGATTCTGGGTAACAGAACCTGGTCAGAGCCCCACAAGTCACCCCATCTTGGATTCCCCTAGGTGTCTAGTTTTCAAAAATGTGCTGGTTTGCTAGGTTTCCGCAAGTGCCGGCTGAGCTAGAGGCCAAAATCCACAGGTAGGCACTTTGTAAAAAACACCTCTGTTTTCTGTGTAAAAATGTGATGTGACCACATTGTGTTTTGGGCCATTTCCTTTCGTGGGCGCTAGGCCTACCCACACAAGAGAGGTACCATTTTTATCGGAAGACTTGGCGGAACGCTGGGTGGAAGGAAATTTGTGGCTCCTCCCAGATTCCAGAACTTTCTGTCACTGAAATTAGAGGAAAAAGTGTTTTTTTGGTCATATTTTGAGGTTTGCAAAGGATTCTGGGTATCCGAATCTGGTCAGAGCCCCACAAGTCACCCCATCTTGGATTCCCCTAGGTGTCTAGTTTTAAAAAACTGCGCTGGTTTGCTGGGTTTCCCCAGGTGCCGGCTGAGCTAGAGGCCAAAATCCACAGGTAGGCACTTTGTAAAAAACACCTCTGTTTTCTGTGTAAAAATGTGATGTGACCACATTGTGTTTTGGGCCATCTCCTTTCGTGGGCGCTAGGCCTACCCACACAAGTGAGGTACCATTTTTATCGGAAGACTTGGAGGAACGCTGGGTGGAAGGACATTTGTGGCTCCTCCCAGATTCCAGAACTTTCTGTCACCGAAATTAGAGGAAAAAGTGGTTTTTTTGGTCACATTTTGAGGTTTGCAAAGGATTCTGGGTAACAGAACCTGGTCAGAGCCCCACAAGTCACCCTGTCTTGGATTCCCCTAGGTGTCTAGTTTTAAAAAATGTGATGGTTTGCTAGGTTTCCCCAGGTGCCTGCTGAGCTAGAGGCCAAAATCCACAGGTAGGCACTTTGCAAAAAACACCTCTGTTATCTGTAAAAAAAAATGTGATGTGTCCACGTTGTGTTTTGGGCCATTTCCTTTCGTGGGCGCTAGGCCTACCCACACAAGTGAGGTACCATTTTTATCGGAAGACTTGGAGGAACGCTGGGTGGAAGGAAATTTGTGGCTCCTCCCAGATTCCAGAACTTTCTGTCACCGAAATTAGAGGAAAAAGTGTTTTTTTTGGTCACATTTTGAGGTTTGCAAAGGATTCTGGGTAAGAGAACCTGGTCAGAGCCCCATAAGTCATCCTGTCTTGGATTCCCCTAGGTGTCTAGTTTTCAAAAATGCACTGGTTTGCTAGGTTTCCCCAGGTGCCGGCTGAGCTAGAGGCCAAAATCCATGGGTAGGCACTTTGTAAAAAACACCTCTGTTTTGTGTGAAAAAATGTGATGTGTCCACATTGTGTTTTGGCCCATTTCATTTTGTGGGCGCTAGGCCTACCCACACAAGTGAGGTACCATTTTTATCGGGAGACTTAGGGGAACGCTGGGTGGAAGGAAATTTGTGGCTCCTCTCAGATTCCAGAACTTTCTGTCACCAAAATGAGATGAACAAGTGTTTTTTTGGTCAAATATTGAGGTTTGCAAAGGATTCTGGGTAACAGAACCTGGTCAGAGCCCCACAAGTCACCCTGTCTTGGATTCCCCTAGGTGTCTAGTTTTCAAAAATGCACTGGTTTGCTAGGTTCCCCAGGTGCTGGCTGAGCTAGAGGCCAAAATCCACAGGTAGGCACTCTGTAAAAAACACCTCTGTTTTCAGTGAAAAAATGTGATGTGTACATGTTGTGTTTTGGGCCATTTCCTTTCGTGGGCGCTAGGCTTACCCACACAAGTGAGGTACCATTTATATCGGGAGACTTAAGGGAACGCTGGGTGGAAGGAAATTTGTGGCTCCTCTCAGATTCCAGAACTTTCTGTCACCGAAATGAGAGGAAAAAATGTTTTTTGGGCCAAATCTTGAGGTTTGCAAAGGATTCTGGGTAACAGAACCTGGTCAGAGCCCCACAAGTCACCCCATCTTGGATTCCCCTAGGTGTGTAGTTTTAAAAAATGCGCTGGTTTGCTAGGTTTCCCCAGGTGCCGGCTGAGCTAGAGGCCAAAATCCACAGGTAGGCACTTTGAAAAAAACACCTTTGTTTTCTGTGAAAAAATGTGATGTGACCACATGGTGTTTTGGGCCATTTTCTTTCGTGGGCGCTAGGCCTTACCACACAAGTGAGGTACCATTTTTATCGGAAGACTTGGAGGAACGCTGGGAGAAAGGAAATTTGTGGCTCCTCCCAGATTCCAGAACTTTCTGTCACCGAAATTAGAGGAAAAAGTATTTTTTTGGTCAAATTTTGAGGTTTGCAAAGGATTCTGGGTAACAGAACCTGGTCAGAGCCCCACAAGTCACCCCATCTTGGATTCCCCTAGGTGTCTAGTTTTAAAATATGCGCTGGTTTGCTTGGTTTCCTAAGTGCCGGCTGAGCTAGAGGCCAAAATCCACAGGTAGGCACTTTGCAAAAAACACCTCTGTTTTCTGTGAAAAAATGTGATGTGACCACATTGTGTTTTGGGCCATTTTCTTTCGTGGGCGCTAGGCCTACCCACACAAGTGAGGTACCATTCCTATCGGAAGACTTGGAGGAACGCTGGGTGGAATGAAATTTGTGGCTCCTCTCAGATTCCAGAACTTTCTGTCACCAAAATTAGAGGAAAAAGTGTTTTTTTGGTTACATTATGAGGTCTGCAAAGGATTCTGGGTAACAGAACCTGGTCAGAGCCCCACAAGTCACCCCATCTTGGATTCCCCTAGGTTTCTAGTTTTAAAATATGCGCTGGTTTGCTAGGTTTCCTAAGTGCCGGCTGAGCTAGAGGCCAAAATCCACAGGTAGGCACTTTGTAAAAAACACCTCTGTTTTGTGTGAAAAAATGTGATGTCACCACATTGTGTTTTGGGCCATTTTCTTTTGTGGGCGCTAGGCCTACCCACACAAGTGAGGTACCATTTTTATCGGAAGACTTGGAGGAACGCTGGGTGGAAGGAAATTTGTGGCTCCTCCCAGATTCCAGAACTTTCTGTCACTTAAATTAGAGGAAAAAGTGTTTTTTTGGTCAGATTTTGAGGTTTGCAAAGGATTCTGGGTAACAGAACCTGGTCAGAGCCCCATAAGTCATCCTGTCTTGGATTCCCCTAGGTGTCTAGTTTTCAAAAATGCGCTGGTTTGCTAGGTTTCCCCAGGTGCCGGCTGAGGTAGAGGCCAAAATCGATAGGTAGGCACTTTGTAAAAAACACCTCTGTTTTGTGTGAAAAAATGTGATGTGTCCACATTGTGTTTTGGCCCATTTCATTTCGTGGGCGCTAGGCCTACCCACACAAGTGAGGTACCATTTTTAACGGGAGACTTAGGGGAACGCTGGGTGGAAGGAAATTTGTGGCTCCTCTCAGATTCCAGAACTTTCTGTCACCAAAATGAGATGAACAAGTGTTTTTTTGGTCAAATATTGAGGTTTGCAAAGGATTCTGGGTAACAGAACCTGGTCAGAGCCCCACAAGTCACCCTGTCTTGGATTCCCCTAGGTGTCTAGTTTTCAAAAATGCGCTGGTTTGCTAGGTTCCCCAGGTGCTGGCTGAGCTAGAGGCCAAAATCCACAGGTAGGCACTCTGTAAAAAACACCTCTGTTTTCAGTGAAAAAATGTGATGTGTCCATGTTGTGTTTTGGGCCATTTCCTTTCGTGGGCGCTAGGCTTACCCACACAAGTGAGGTACCATTTATATCGGGAGACTTAAGGGAACGCTGGGTGGAAGGAAATTTGTGGCTCCTCTCAGATTCCAGAACTTTCTGTCACCGAAATGAGAGGAAAAAATGTTTTTTGGGCCAAATCTTGAGGTTTGCAAAGGATTCTGGGTAACAGAACCTGGTCAGAGCCCCACAAGTCACCCCATCTTGGATTCCCCTAGGTGTGTAGTTTTAAAAAATGCGCTGGTTTGCTAGGTTTCCCCAGGTGCCGGCTGAGCTAGAGGCCAAAATCCACAGGTAGGCACTTTGAAAAAAACACCTTTGTTTTCTGTGAAAAAATGTGATGTGACCACATGGTGTTTTGGGCCATTTTCTTTCGTGGGCGCTAGGCCTTACCACACAAGTGAGGTACCATTTTTATCGGAAGACTTGGAGGAACGCTGGGTGGAAGGAAATTTGTGGCTCCTCCCAGATTCCAGAACTTTCTGTCACCGAAATTAGAGGAAAAAGTATTTTTTTGGTCAAATTTTGAGGTTTGCAAAGGATTCTGGGTAACAGAACCTGGTCAGAGCCCCACAAGTCACCCCATCTTGGATTCCCCTAGGTGTCTAGTTTTAAAATATGCGCTGGTTTGCTAGGTTTCCTAAGTGCCGGCTGAGCTAGAGGCCAAAATCCACAGGTAGGCACTTTGCAAAAAACACCTCTGTTTTCTGTGAAAAAATGTGATGTGACCACATTGTGTTTTGGGCCATTTTCTTTCGTGGGCGCTAGGCCTACCCACACAAGTGAGGTACCATTCCTATCGGAAGACTTGGAGGAACGCTGGGTGGAATGAAATTTGTGGCTCCTCTCAGATTCCAGAACTTTCTGTCACCAAAATTAGAGGAAAAAGTGTTTTTTTGGTTACATTATGAGGTCTGCAAAGGATTCTGGGTAACAGAACCTGGTCAGAGCCCCACAAGTCACCCCATCTTGGATTCCCCTAGGTGTCTAGTTTTAAAATATGCGCTGGTTTGCTAGGTTTCCTAAGTGCCGGCTGAGCTAGAGGCCAAAATCCACAGGTAGGCACTTTGTAAAAAACACCTCTGTTTTGTGTGAAAAAATGTGATGTCACCACATTGTGTTTTGGGCCATTTTCTTTTGTGGGCGCTAGGCCTACCCACACAAGTGAGGTACCATTTTTATCGGAAGACTTGGAGGAACGCTGGGTGGAAGGAAATTTGTGGCTCCTCCCAGATTCCAGAACTTTCTGTCACTTAAATTAGAGGAAAAAGTGTTTTTTTGGTCAGATTTTGAGGTTTGCAAAGGATTCTGGGTAACAGAACCTGGTCAGAGCCCCATAAGTCATCCTGTCTTGGATTCCCCTAGGTGTCTAGTTTTCAAAAATGCGCTGGTTTGCTAGGTTTCCCCAGGTGCCGGCTGAGGTAGAGGCCAAAATCGATAGGTAGGCACTTTGTAAAAAACACCTCTGTTTTGTGTGAAAAAATGTGATGTGTCCACATTGTGTTTTGGCCCATTTCATTTCGTGGGCGCTAGGCCTACCCACACAAGTGAGGTACCATTTTTAACGGGAGACTTAGGGGAACGCTGGGTGGAAGGAAATTTGTGGCTCCTCTCAGATTCCAGAACTTTCTGTCACCAAAATGAGATGAACAAGTGTTTTTTTGGTCAAATATTGAGGTTTGCAAAGGATTCTGGGTAACAGAACCTGGTCAGAGCCCCACAAGTCACCCTGTCTTGGATTCCATTAGGTGTCTAGTTTTCAAAAATGCGCTGGTTTGCTAGGTTCCCCAGGTGCTGGCTGAGCTAGAGGCCAAAATCCACAGGTAGGCACTTTGTAAAAAACACCTCTGTTTTCTGTGAAAAAATGTGATGTGTCCATGTTGTGTTTTGGGCCATTTCCTTTCGTGGGCGCTAGGGTTACCCACACAAGTGAGGTACCATTTTTATCGGGAGACTTGGGGGAATGCTGGGTGGAAGGAAATTTGTGGCTCCTCTCAGATTCCAGAACTTTCTGTCACCGAAATGAGAGGAAAAAGTGTTTTTTTGGCCAAATTGTGAGGCTTGCAAAGGATTCTGGGTAACAGGACCTGGTCAGATCCCCACAAGTCACCCCATCTTGAATTCCCCTAGGTGTCTAGTTTTCACAAATGTGCTGGTTTGCTAGGCTTCCCCAGGTGCCGGCTGAGCTAGAGGCCAAAATCCACAGGTAGGTAGTTTGTAAAAAACAACTCTGTTTTCTGTGAAAAAATGTGATGTGTCCACGTTGTGTTTTGGGCCATTTCCTTTTGTGGGCACTAGGCCTATCCACACAAGTGAGGTACCATTTTTATCGGGACGCTAGGGGGAATGCTGGGTGGAAGGAACTTTGTGGCTCCTCCCAGATTCCACAACTTTCTGTCACCGAAATTAGAGGAAAAAGTGTTTTTTTGGTCATATTTTGAGGTTTGCAAAGGATTCTGGGTAACAGAACCTGGTCAGAGCCCCACAAGTCATCCTGTCTTGGATTCCCCTAGGTGTCTAGTTTTCAAAAATGCGCTGGTTTGCTAGGTTTCCCCAGGTGCCGGCTGAGCTAGAGGCCAAAATCCATAGGTAGGCACTTTGTAAAAAACACCTCTGTTTTCTGTGAAAAATTGTGATGTGTCCACATTGTGTTTTGGGCCATTTCATTTCGTGGGCGCTAGGCCTACCCACACAAGTGAGGTGACATTTTTATCAGGAGACTTAGGGGAACGCTGGGTGGAAGGAAATTTGTGGCTCCTCCCAGATTCCAGAACTTTCTGTCACCGAAATTAGAGGAAAAAGTGTTTTTTTTGGTCAAATTTTGAGGTTTGCAAAGGATTCTGGGTAACAGAACCTGGTCAGAGCCCCACAAGTCACCCTGTCTTGGATTCCCCTAGGTGTCTAGTTTTAAAAAATGTGATGGTTTGCTAGGTTTCCCCAGGTGCCGGCTGAGCTAGAGGCCAAAATCCACAGGTTGGCACTTTGTAAAAAACACCTCTGTTTTCTGTGTAAAAATGTGATGTGACCACATTGTGTTTTGGGCCATTTCCTTTCGTGGGCGCTAGGCCTACCCACACAAGTGAGGTACCATTTTTATCGGGAGACATGGCGGAACGCTGGGTGGAAGGAAATTTGTGGCTCCTCCCAGATTCCAGAACTTTCTGTCACCGAAATGAGAGGAAAAAGTGTTTTTTTGGCCAAATTGTGAGGCTTGCAAAGGATTCTGGGTAACAGAACCTGGTCAGAGCCCCACAAGTCACCCCATCTTGGATTCCCCTAGGTGTCTAGTTTTCAAAAATGTGCTGGTTTGCTAGGTTTCCGCAAGTGCCGGCTGAGCTAGAGGCCAAAATCCACAGGTAGGCACTTTGTAAAAAACACCTCTGTTTTCTGTGTAAAAATGTGATGTGACCACATTGTGTTTTGGGCCATTTCCTTTCGTGGGCGCTAGGCCTACCCACACAAGAGAGGTACCATTTTTATCGGAAGACTTGGCGGAACGCTGGGTGGAAGGAAATTTGTGGCTCCTCCCAGATTCCAGAACTTTCTGTCACCGAAATTAGAGGAAAAAGTGTTTTTTTGGTCATATTTTGAGGTTTGCAAAGGATTCTGGGTATCCGAATCTGGTCAGAGCCCCACAAGTCACCCCATCTTGGATTCCCCTAGGTGTCTAGTTTTAAAAAACTGCGCTGGTTTGCTGGGTTTCCCCAGGTGCCGGCTGAGCTAGAGGCCAAAATCCACAGGTAGGCACTTTGTAAAAAACACCTCTGTTTTCTGTGTAAAAATGTGATGTGACCACATTGTGTTTTGGGCCATTTCCTTTCGTGGGCGCTAGGCCTACCCACACAAGTGAGGTACCATTTTTATCGGAAGACTTGGAGGAACGCTGGGTGGAAGGACATTTGTGGCTCCTCCCAGATTCCAGAACTTTCTGTCACCGAAATTAGAGGAAAAAGTGTTTTTTTTGGTCAAATTTTGAGGTTTGCAAAGGATTCTGGGTAACAGAACCTGGTCAGAGCCCCACAAGTCACCCTGTCTTGGATTCCCCTAGGTGTCTAGTTTTAAAAAATGTGATGGTTTGCTAGGTTTCCCCAGGTGCCTGCTGAGCTAGAGGCCAAAATCCACAGGTAGGCACTTTGTAAAAAACACCTCTGTTTTCTGTAAAAAAAAATGTGATGTGTTCACGTTGTGTTTTGGGCCATTTCCTTTCGTGGGCGCTAGGCCTACCCACACAAGTGAGGTACCATTTTTATCGGAAGACTTGGAGGAACGCTGGGTGGAAGGAAATTTGTGGCTCCTCCCAGATTCCAGAACTTTCTGTCACCGAAATTAGAGGAAAAAGTGTTTTTTTTGGTCACATTTTGAGGTTTGCAAAGGATTCTGGGTAACAGAACCTGGTCAGAGCCCCATAGGTCATCCTGTCTTGGATTCCCCTAGGTGTCTAGTTTTCAAAAATGCGCTGGTTTGCTAGGTTTCCCCAGGTGCCGGCTGAGCTAGAGGCCAAAATCCATGGGTAGGCACTTTGTAAAAAACACCTCTGTTTTGAGTGAAAAAATGTGATGTGTCCACATTGTGTTTTGGCCCATTTCATTTTGTGGGCGCTAGGCCTACCCACACAAGTGAGGTACCATTTTTATCGGGAGACTTAGGGGAACGCTGGGTGGAAGGAAATTTGTGGCTCCTCTCAGATTCCAGAACTTTCTGTCACCAAAATGAGATGAACAAGTGTTTTTTTGGTCAAATATTGAGGTTTGCAAAGGATTCTGGGTAACAGAACCTGGTCAGAGCCCCACAAGTCACCCTGTCTTGGATTCCCCTAGGTGTCTAGTTTTCAAAAATGCGCTGGTTTGCTAGGTTCCCCAGGTGCTGGCTGAGCTAGAGGCCAAAATCCACAGGTAGGCACTTTGTAAAAAACACCTCTGTTTTCTGTGAAAAAATGTGATGTGTCCATGTTGTGTTTTGGGCCATTTCCTTTCGTGGGCGCTAGGCTTACCCACACAAGTGAGGTACCATTTATATCGGGAGACTTAGGGGAACGCTGGGTGGAAGGAAATTTGTGGCTCCTCTCAGATTCCAGAACTTTCTGTCACCGAAATGAGAGGAAAAAATGTTTTTTGGGCCAAATCTTGAGGTTTGCAAAGGATTCTGGGTAACAGAACCTGGTCAGAGCCCCACAAGTCACCCCATCTTGGATTCCCCTAGGTGTGTAGTTTTAAAAAATGCGCTGGTTTGCTAGGTTTCCCCAGGTGCCGGCTGAGCTAGAGGCCAAAATCCACAGGTAGGCACTTTGAAAAAAACACCTTTGTTTTCTGTGAAAAAATGTGATGTGACCACATGGTGTTTTGGTCCATTTTCTTTCGTGGGCGCTAGGCCTTACCACACAAGTGAGGTACCATTTTTATCGGAAGACTTGGAGGAACGCTGGGTGGAAGGAAATTTGTGGCTCCTCCCAGATTCCAGAACTTTCTGTCACCGAAATTAGAGGAAAAAGTATTTTTTTGGTCAAATTTTGAGGTTTGCAAAGGATTCTGGGTAACAGAACCTGGTCAGAGCCCCACAAGTCACCCCATCTTGGATTCCCCTAGGTGTCTAGTTTTAAAATATGCGCTGGTTTGCTAGGTTTCCTAAGTGCCGGCTGAGCTAGAGGCCAAAATCCACAGGTAGGCACTTTGCAAAAAACACCTCTGTTTTCTGTGAAAAAATGTGATGTGACCACATTGTGTTTTGGGCCATTTTCTTTCGTGGGCGCTAGGCCTACCCACACAAGTGAGGTACCATTCCTATCGGAAGACTTGGAGGAACGCTGGGTGGAATGAAATTTGTGGCTCCTCTCAGATTCCAGAACTTTCTGTCACCAAAATTAGAGGAAAAAGTGTTTTTTTGGTTACATTATGAGGTCTGCAAAGGATTCTGGGTAACAGAACCTGGTCAGAGCCCCACAAGTCACCCCATCTTGGATTCCCCTAGGTGTCTAGTTTTAAAATATGCGCTGGTTTGCTAGGTTTCCTAAGTGCCGGCTGAGCTAGAGGCCAAAATCCACAGGTAGGCACTTTGTAAAAAACACCTCTGTTTTGTGTGAAAAAATGTGATGTCACCACATTGTGTTTTGGGCCATTTTCTTTTGTGGGCGCTAGGCCTACCCACACAAGTGAGGTACCATTTTTATCGGAAGACTTGGAGGAACGCTGGGTGGAAGGAAATTTGTGGCTCCTCCCAGATTCCAGAACTTTCTGTCACCGAAATTAGAGGAAAAAGTGTTTTTTTGGTCAGATTTTGAGGTTTGCAAAGGATTCTGGGTAACAGAACCTGGTCAGAGCCCCATAAGTCATCCTGTCTTGGATTCCCCTAGGTGTCTAGTTTTCAAAAATGCGCTGGTTTGCTAGGTTCCCCAGGTGCTGGCTGAGCTAGAGGCCAAAATCCACAGGTAGGCACTTTGTAAAAAACACCTCTGTTTTCTGTGAAAAAATGTGATGTGTCCATGTTGTGTTTTGGGCCATTTCCTTTCGTGGGCGCTAGGCTTACCCACACAAGTGAGGTACCATTTTTATCGGGAGACTTGGGGGAATGCTGGGTGGAAGGAAATTTGTGGCTCCTCTCAGATTCCAGAACTTTCTGTCACCGAAATGAGAGGAAAAAGTGTTTTTTTGGCCAAATTGTGAGGCTTGCAAAGGATTCTGGGTAACAGAACCTGGTCAGATCCCCACAAGTCACCCCATCTTGAATTCCCCTAGGTGTCTAGTTTTCACAAATGTGCTGGTTTGCTAGGCTTCCCCAGGTGCCGGCTGAGCTAGAGGCCAAAATCCACAGGTAGGTAGTTTGTAAAAAACAACTCTGTTTTCTGTGAAAAAATGTGATGTGTCCACGTTGTGTTTTGGGCCATTTCCTTTTGTGGGCACTAGGCCTATCCACACAAGTGAGGTACCATTTTTATCGGGACGCTAGGGGGAATGCTGGGTGGAAGGAACTTTGTGGCTCCTCCCAGATTCCACAACTTTCTGTCACCGAAATTAGAGGAAAAAGTGTTTTTTTGGTCATATTTTGAGGTTTGCAAAGGATTCTGGGTAACAGAACCTGGTCAGAGCCCCACAAGTCATCCTGTCTGGATTCCCCTAGGTGTCTAGTTTTCAAAAATGCGCTGGTTTGCTAGGTTTCCCCAGGTGCCGGCTGAGCTAGAGGCCAAAATCCATAGGTAGGCACTTTGTAAAAAACACCTCTGTTTTCTGTGAAAAATTGTGATGTGTCCACATTGTGTTTTGGGCCATTTCATTTCGTGGGCGCTAGGCCTACCCACACAAGTGAGGTGCCATTTTTATCAGGAGACTTAGGGGAACGCTGGGTGGAAGGAAATTTGTGGCTCCTCCCAGATTCCAGAACTTTCTGTCACCGAAATTAGAGGAAAAAGTGTTTTTTTTGGTCAAATTTTGAGGTTTGCAAAGGATTCTGGGTAACAGAACCTGGTCAGAGCCCCACAAGTCACCCTGTCTTGGATTCCCCTAGGTGTCTAGTTTTAAAAAATGTGATGGTTTGCTAGGTTTCCCCAGGTGCCGGCTGAGCTAGAGGCCAAAATCCACAGGTTGGCACTTTGTAAAAAACACCTCTGTTTTCTGTAAAAAAAATGTGATGTGTCCACGTTGTGTTTTGGGCCATTTCCTTTCGTGGGCGCTAGGCCTACCCACACAAGTGAGGTACCATTTTTATCAGGAGACTTAGGGGAACGTAGGGTGGAAGGAAATTTGTGGCTCCTCCCAGATTCCAGAACTTTCTGTCACCGAAATTAGAGGAACAAGTGTTTTTTTGGTCAAATTTTGAGGTTTGCAAAGGATTCTGGGTAACAGAACCTGGTCAGAGCCCCACAAGTCACCCCATCTTGGATTCCCCTAGGTGTCTAGTTTTAAAAAATGTGCTGGTTTGCTAGGTTTCCCCAGGTACCGGCTGAGCTAGAGGCCAAAATCCACAGGTAGGCACTTTGTAAAAAACACCTCTGTTTTCTGTGAAAAAATGTGATGTGATCACATTGTGTTTTGGGCCTTTTTCTTTCGTGGGCGCTAGGCCTACCCACACAAGTGAGGTACCATTTTTAGCGGAAGACTTGGAGGAACGCAGGGTGGAAGGAAATTTGTGGCTCCTCCCAGATTCCAGAACTTTCTGTCACCGAAATTAGAGGAACAAGTGTTTTTTTGGTCAAATTTTGAGGTTTGCAAAGGATTCTGGGTAACAGAACCTGGTCAGAGCCCCACAAGTCACCCCATCTTGGATTCCCCTAGGTGTCTAGTTTTAAAAAATGCGCTGGTTTGCTAGGTTTCCTAAGTGCCAGCTGAGCTAGAGGCCAAAATCCACAGGTAGGCACATTGTAAAAAACACCTCTGTTTTCTGTGAAAAAATGTGATGTGTCCACGTTGTGTTTTGGGCCATTTCCTTTCGTGGGCGCTAGGCCTACCCACACAAGTGAGGTACCATTTTTATCGGGAGACATGGCGGAACGCTGGGTGGAAGGAAATTTGTGGCTTCTCCCAGATTCCAGAACTTTCTGTCACCGAAATGAGAGGAAAAAGTGTTTTTTTGGCCAAATTGTGAGGCTTGCAAAGGATTCTGGGTAACAGAACCTGGTCAGAGCCCCGCAAGTCACCCCATCTTGGATTCCCCTAGGTGTCTAGTTTTCAAAAATGCGCTGGTTTGCTAGGTTTCCCCTGGTGCCGGCTGAGCTAGAGGCCAAAATCCATAGGTAGGCACTTTGTAAAAAACACCTCTGTTTTGTGTGAAAAAATGTGATGTGTCCACATTGTGTTTTGGGCCATTTCCTTTCGTGGGCGCTAGGCCTACCCACACAAGTGAGGTACCATTTTTATCGGGAGACTTGGCGGAACGCTGGGTGGAAGGAAATTTGTGGCTCCTCCCAGATTCCAGAACTTTCTGTCACCGAAATGAGAGGAAAAAGTGTTTTTTTGTCCAAATTGTGAGGCTTGCAAAGGATTCTGGGTAACAGAACCTGGTCAGAGCCCCACAAGTCACCCCATCTTGGATTCCCCTAGGTGTCTAGTTTTCAAAAATGTGCTGGTTTGCTAGGTTTCCGCAGGTGCCGGCTGAGCTAGAGGCCAAAATCCACAGGTAGGCACTTTGTAAAAAACACCTCTGTTTTCTGTGAAAAAATGTGATGTGACCACATTGTGTTTTGGGCCATTTCCTTTCGTGGGCGCTAGGCCTACCCACACAAGTGAGGTACCATTTTTATCGGGAGACTTGGCGGAACGCTGGGTGGAAGGAAATTTGTGGCTCCTCCCAGATTACAGAACTTTCTGTCACCGAAATTAGAGGAAAAAGTGTTTTTTTGGTCATATTTTGAGGTTTGCAAAGGATTCTGGGTAACCGAATCGGGTCAGAGCCCCACAAGTCACCCCATCTTGGATTCCCCTAGGTGTCTAGTTTTAAAAAACTGCGCTGGTTTGCTGGGTTTCCCCAGGTGCCGGCTTAGCTAGAGGCCAAAATCCACAGGTAGGCACTTTGTAAAAAACACCTCTGTTTTCTGTGAAAAAATGTGATGTGACCACATTGTGTTTTGGGCCATTTCCTTTTGTGGGCGCTAGGCCTACCCACACAAGTAAGGTACCATTTTTATCGGAAGACTTGGAGGAACCCTGGGTGGAAGGAAATTTGTGGCTCCTCCCAGATTCCAGAACTTTCTGTCACCGAAATTAGAGGAAAAATTGTTTTTTTTGGTCAAATTTTGAAGTTTGCAAAGGATTCTGGGTAACAGAACCTGGTCAGAGCCCCACAAGTCACCCTGTCTTGGATTCCCCTAGGTGTCTAGTTTTAAAAAATGTGATGGTTTGCTAGGTTTCCCCAGGTGCCGGCTGAGCTAGAGGCCAAAATCCACAGGTAGGCACTTTGTAAAAAATACCTCTGTTTTCTGTAAAAAATATGTGATGTGTCCACATTGTGTTTTGGGCCATTTCCTTTCGTGGGCGCTAGGCCTACCCACACAAGTGAGGTACCATT
The DNA here is from genome assembly GCF_031143425.1 of Pleurodeles waltl. Lineage (NCBI taxonomy): Eukaryota > Metazoa > Chordata > Amphibia > Caudata > Salamandridae > Pleurodeles > Pleurodeles waltl. Next base: position 1,688,923,603 of record NC_090444.1, on the reverse strand, counting down.
TTTATCGGGAGACTTAGGGGAACGCTGGGTGGAAGGAAATTTGTGGCTCCTCTCACATTCCAGAACTTTCTGTCACCGAAATGAGAGGAAAAAATGTTTTTTTGGCCAAATTTTGAGGTTTGCAAAGGATTCTGGGTAACAGAACCTGGTCAGAGCCCCACAAGTCACCCCATCTTGGATTCCCCTAGGTGTTTAGTTTTAAAAAATGCGCTGGTTTGCTAGGTTTCCCCAGGTGCCGGCTGAGCTAGAGGCCAAAATCCACAGGTAGGCACTTTGTAAAAAACACCTCTGTTTTCTGTGAAAAAAATGTGAAGTGACCACATTGTGTTTTGGGCCATTTTCTTTCGTGTGCGCTAGGCCTACCCACACAAGTGAGGTACCATTTTTATCGGAAGACTTGGAGGAACGGTGGGTGGAAGGTAATTTCTGGCTCCTCCCAGATTCCAGAACTTTCTGTCACCGAAATTAGAGGAAAAAGTGTTTTTTTTGGTCACATTTTGAGGTTTGCAAAGGATTCTGGGTAACAGAACCTGGTCAGAGCCCCATAAGTCATCCTGTCTTGGATTCCCCTAGGTGTCTAGTTTTCAAAAATGCGCTGGTTTGCCTGGTTTCCCCAGGTGCCGGCTGAGCTAGAGGCCAAAATCCATAGGTAGGCACTTTGTAAAAAACACCTCTGATTTTGTGTGAAAAAATGTGATGTGTCCACATTGTGTTTTGGGCCATTTCATTTCGTGGGCGATAGGCCTACCCACACAAGTGAGGTACCATTTTTATCAGGAGACTTAGGGGAACGCTGGGTGGAAGGAAATTTGTGGCTCCTCTCAGATTCCAGAACTTTCTGTCACCAAAATGAGAGGAAAAAGTGTTTTTTTGGTCAAATATTGAGGTTTGCAAAGGATTCTGGGTAACAGAACCTGGTCACAGCCCCACAAGTCACCCCATCTTGGATTCCCCTAGGTGTCTAGTTTTCAAAAATGCACTGGATTGCTAGGTTCCCCAGGTGCTGGCTGAGCTAGAGGCCAAAATCCACAGTTTGGCACTTTGTAAAAAACACCTCTGTTTTCTATGAAAAAATGCGATGTGTCCACGTTGTGTTTTGGGCCATTTTCTTTTGTGGGCGCTAGGCGTACCCACACAAGTGAGGTACCATTTTTATCGGGCGACTTGGCGGAACGCTGGGTGGAAGGAAATTTGTGGCTCCTCCCAGATTCCAGAACTTTCTGTTACCGAAATGAGAGGAAAAAGTTTTTTTTGGCCAAATTGTGAGGCTTGCAAAGGATTCTGGGTAACAGAACCTGGTCAGAGCCCCACAAGTAACCCCATCTTGGATTCCCCTAGGTGTCTAGTTTTAAAAAACTGCGCTGGTTTGCTGGGTTTCCCCAGGTGCTGGCTGAGCTAGAGGCCAAAATCCACAGGTAGGCACTTTGTAAAAAACACCTCTGTTTTCTATGAAAAAATGTGATGTGTCCACGTTGTGTTTTGGGCCATTTTCTTTTGTGGGCGCTAGGCGTACCCACAGAAGTGAGGTACCATTTTTATCGGGAGACTTGGCGGAACGCTGGGTGGAAGGAAATTTGTGGCTCCTCCCAGATTCCAGAACTTTCTGTCACCGAAATGAGAGGAAAAAGTGTTTTTTTGGCCAAATTGTGAGGCTTGCAAAGGATTCTGGGTAACAGAACCTGGTCAGAGCCCCACAAGTAACCCCATCTTGGATTCCCCTAGGTGTCTAATTTTAAAAAACTGCGCTGGTTTGCTGGGTTTCCCCAGGTGCCGGCTGAGCTAGAGTCCAAAATCCACAGGTAGGCAATTTGTAAAAAACACCTCTGTTTTCTGTGAAAAAATGTGATGTGACCACATTGTGTTTTGGGCCATTTCCTTTCGTGGGCGCTAGGCCTACCCACACAAGTGAGGTACCATTTTTATCGGAAGACTTGGAGGAACGCTGGGTGGAAGGAAATTTGTGGCTCCTCCCAGATTCCAGAACTTTCTGTCACCGAAATTAGAGGAAAAAGTGTTTTTTTTGGTCAAATTTTGAGGGTTGCAAAGGATTCTGGGTAACAGAACCTGGTCAGAGCCCCACAAGTCACCCTGTCTTGGATTCCCCTAGGTGTCTAGTTTTAAAAAATGTGATGGTTTGCTAGGTTTCCCCAGGTGCCGGCTGAGCTAGAGGCCAAAATCCACAGGTTGGTACTATGTAAAAAACACTTCTGTTTTCTGTAAAAAAAATGTGATGTGTCCACGTTGTGTTTTGGGCCATTTCCTTTCGTGGGCGCTAGGCCTACCCACACACGTGAGGTACCATTGTTATCAGGAGACTTAGGGGAACGCTGGGTGGAAGGAAATTTGTGGCTCCTCTCAGATTCCAGAACTTTATGTCACCGAAATGAGAGGAAAAAAATTTTTTGGGCCAAATTTTGAGGTTTGCAAAGGATTCTGGGTAACCGAATCTGGTCAGAGCCCCACAAGTCACCCCATCTTGGATTCCCCTAGGTGTCTAGTTTTAAAAAATGTGCTGGTTTGCCAGGTTTCCCCAGGTGCCGGCTGAGCTAGAGGCCAAAATCCACAGGTAGGCACTTTGTAAAAAACACCTCTGTTTATTGTGAAAAAATGTGATGTGACCACATTGTGTTTTGGGCCATTTTCTTTCGTGGGCGCTAGGCCTACCCACACAAGTGAGGTACCATTTTTATCAGAAGACTTGGAGGAACGCTGGGTGGTAGGAAATTTGTGGCTCCTCCCAGATTCCAGAACTTTCTGTCAGCAAAATTAGAGGAACAAGTGTTTTTTTGGTCAAATTTTGAGGTTTGCAAAGGATTCTGGGTAACAGAACCTGGTCAGAGCCCCACAAGTCACCCCATCTTGGATTCCCCTAGGTGTCTAGTTTTAAAAAATGCGCTGGTTTGCTAGGTTTCCTAAGTGCCAGCTGAGCTAGAGGCCAAAATCCACAGGTAGGCACTTTGTAAAAAACACCTCTGTTTTCTGTGAAAAAATGTGATGTGTCCACGTTGTGTTTTGGGCCATTTCCTTTCGTGGGCGCTAGGCCTACCCACACAAGTGAGGTACCATTTTTATCGGGAGACATGGCGGAACGCTGGGTGGAAGGAAATTTGTGGCTCCTCCCAGATTCCAGAACTTTCTGTCACCGAAATGAGAGGAAAAAGTGTTTTTTTTGGCCAAATTGTGAGGCTTGCAAAGGATTCTGGGTAACAGAACCTGGTCAGAGCCCCACAAGTCACCCCATCGTGGATTCCCCTAGGTGTCTAGTTTTCAAAAATGTGCTGGTTTGCTAGGTTTCCGCAGGTGCCGGCTGAGCTAGAGGCCAAAATCCACAGGTAGGCACTTTGTAAAAAACACCTCTGTTTTCTGTGAAAAAATGTGATGTGACCACATTGTGTTTTGGGCCATTTCCTTTTGTGGGCGCTAGGCCTACCCACACAAGTAAGGTACCATTTTTATCGTAAGACATGGAGGAACCCTGGGTGGAAGGAAATTTGTGGCTCCTCCCAGATTCCAGAACTTTCTGTCACCGAAATTAGAGGGAAAATTGTTTTTTTTGGTCAAATTTTGAAGTTTGCAAAGGATTCTGGGTAACAGAACCTGGTCAGAGCCCCACAAGTCACCCCATCTTGGATTCCCCTAGGTGTTTAGTTTTAAAAAATGCGCTGGTTTGCTAGGTTTCCCCAGGTGCCGGCTGAGCTAGAGGCCAAAATCCACAGGTAGGCACTTTGTAAAAAACACCTCTGTTTTCTGTGAAAAAAATGTGATGTGACCACATTGTGTTTTGGGCCATTTTCTTTCGTGGGCGCTAGGCCTATCCACACAAGTGAGGTACCATTTTTATCGGAAGACTTGGAGGAACGCTGGGTGGAAGGTAATTTCTGGCTCCTCCCAGATTCCAGAACTTTCTGTCACCGAAATTAGTGGAAAAAGTGTTTTTTTTTGTCAAATTTTGAGGGTTGCAAAGGATTCTGGGTAACAGAACCTGGTCAGAGCCCCACAAGTCACCCTGTCTTGGATTCCCCTTGGTGTCTAGTTTTAAAAAATGTGATGGTTTGCTAGGTTTCCCCAGGTGCCGGCTGAGCTAGAGGCCAAAATCCACAGGTTGGCACTTTGTAAAAAACACTTCTGTTTTCTGTAAAAAAAATGTGATGTGTCCACGTTGTGTTTTGGGCCATTTCCTTTCGTGGGCGCTAGGCCTACCCACACACGTGAGGTACCATTGTTATCAGGAGACTTAGGGGAACGCTGGGTGGAAGGAAATTTGTGGCTCCTCTCAGATTCCAGAACTTTATGTCACCGAAATGAGAGGAAAAAAATGTTTTGGGCCAAATTTTGAGGTTTGCAAAGGATTCTGGGTAACAGAACCTGGTCAGAGCCCCACAAGTCACCCCATCTTGGATTCCCCTAGGTGTCTAGTTTTAAAAAATGTGCTGGTTTGCCAGGTTTCCCCAGGTGCCGGCTGAGCTAGAGGCCAAAATCCACAGGTAGGCACTTTGTAAAAAACACCTCTGTTTATTGTGAAAAAATGTGATGTGACCACATTGTGTTTTGGGCCATTTTCTTTCGTGGGCGCTAGGCCTACCCACACAAGTAAGGTACCATTTTTATCGGAATACTTGGAGGAACCCTGGGTGGAAGGAAATTTGTGGCTCCTCCCAGATTCCAGAACTTTCTGTCACCGAAATTAGAGGAAAAATTGTTTTTTTTTTGGTCAAATTTTGAAGTTTGCAAAGGATTCTGGGTAACAGAACCTGGTCAGAGCCCCACAAGTCACCCCATCTTGGATTCCCCTAGGTGTCTAGTTTTAAAAAATGTGCTGGTTTGCTAGGTTTCCGCAGGTGCCGGCTGAGCTAGAGGCCAAAATCCACAGGTAGGCACTTTGTAAAAAACACCTCTGTTTTCTGTGAAAAAATGTGATGTGACCACATTGTGTTTTGGGCCATTTCCTTTTGTGGGCGCTAGGCCTACCCACACAAGTAAGGTACCATTTTTATCGGAAGACTTGGAGGAACCCTGGGTGGAAGGAAATTTGTGGCTCCTCCCAGATTCCAGAACTTTCTGTCACCGAAATTAGAGGAAAAATTGTTTTTTTTGGTCAAATTTTGAAGTTTGCAAAGGATTCTGGGTAACAGAACCTGGTCAGAGCCCCACAAGTCACCCCATCTTGGATTCCCCTAGGTGTCTAGTTTTCAAAAATGTGCTGGTTTGCTAGGTTTCCGCAGGTGCCGGCTGAGCTAGAGGCCAAAATCCACAGGTAGGCACTTTGTAAAAAACACCTCTGTTTTCTGTGAAAAAATGTGATGTGACCACATTGTGTTTTGGGCCATTTCCTTTTGTGGGCGCTAGGCCTACCCACACAAGTAAGGTACCATTTTTATCGGAAGACTTGGAGGAACCCTGGGTGGAAGGAAATTTGTGGCTCCTCCCAGATTCCAGAACTTTCTGTCACCGAAATTAGAGGAAAAATTGTTTTTTTTGGTCAAATTTTGAAGTTTGCAAAGGATTCTGGGTAACAGAACCTGGTCAGAGCCCCACAAGTCACCCCATCTTGGATTCCCCTAGGTGTCTAGTTTTCAAAAATGTGCTGGTTTGCTAGGTTTCCGCAGGTGCCGGCTGAGCTAGAGGCCAAAATCCACAGGTAGGCACTTTGTAAAAAACACCTCTGTTTTCTGTGAAAAAATGTGATGTGACCACATTGTGTTTTGGGCCATTTCCTTTTGTGGGCGCTAGGCCTACCCACACAAGTAAGGTACCATTTTTATCGGAGGACTTGGAGGAACCCTGGGTGGAAGGAAATTTGTGGCTCCTCCCAGATTCCAGAACTTTCTGTCACCGAAATTAGAGGAAAAATTGTTTTTTTTTGGTCAAATTTTGAAGTTTGCAAAGGATTCTGGGTAACAGAACATGGTCAGAGCCCCACAAGTCACCCTGTCTTGGATTCCCCTAGGTGTCTAGTTTTAAAAAATGTGATGGTTTGCTAGGTTTCCCCAGGTGCCGGCTGAGCTAGATGCCAAAATCCACAGGTAGGCACTTTGTAAAAAATACCTCTGTTTTCTGTAAAAAATATGTGATGTGTCCACATTGTGTTTTGGGCCATTTCCTTTCGTGGGCGCTAGGCCTACCCACACAAGTGAGGTACCATTTTTATCGGGAGACTTAGGGGAACGCTGGGTGGAAGGAAATTTGTGGCTCCTCTCACATTCCAGAACTTTCTGTCACCGAAATGAGAGGAAAAAATGTTTTTTTGGCCAAATTTTGAGGTTTGCAAAGGATTCTGGGTAACAGAACCTGGTTAGAGCCCCACAAGTCACCCCATCTTGGATTCCCCTAGGTGTTTAGTTTTAAAAAATGCGCTGGTTTGCTAGGCTTCCCCAGGTGCCGGCTGAGCTAGAGGCCAAAATCCACAGGTAGGCACTTTGTAAAAAACACCTCTGTTTTCTGTGAAAAAAATGTGATGTGACCACATTGTGTTTTGGGCCATTTTCTTTCGTGGGCGCTAGGCCTACCCACACAAGTGAGGTACCATTTTTATCGGAAGACTTGGAGGAACGCTGGGTGGAAGGTAATTTCTGGCTCCTCCCAGATTATAGAACTTTCTGTCACCGAAATTAGAGGAAAAAGTGTTTTTTTTGGTCAAATTTTGAGGTTTGCAAAGGATTCTGGGTAACAGAACCTGGTCAGAGCCCCATAAGTCATCCTGTCTTGGATTCCCCTAGGTGTCTAGTTTTCAAAAATGCGCTGGTTTGCCTGGTTTCCCAAGGTGCCGGCTGAGCTAGAGGCCAAAATCCATAGGTAGGCACTTTGTAAAAAACACCTCTGTTTTGTGTGAAAAAATGTGATGTGTCCACATTGTGTTTTGGGCCATTTCATTTCGTGGGCGATAGGCCTACCCACACAAGTGAGGTACCATTTTTATCAGGAGACTTAGGGGAACGCTGGGTGGAAGGAAATTTGTGGCTCCTCTCAGATTCCAGAACTTTCTGTCACCAAAATGAGAGGAAAAAGTGTTTTTTTGGTCAAATATTGAGGTTTGCAAAGGATTCTGGGTAACAGAACCTGGTCACAGCCCCACAAGTCACCCCATCTTGGATTCCCCTAGGTGTCTAGTTTTCAAAAATGCACTGGTTTGCTAGGTTCCCCAGGTGCTGGCTGAGCTAGAGGCCAAAATCCACAGGTAGGCACTTTGTAAAAAACACCTCTGTTTTCTATGAAAAAATGTGATGTGTCCACGTTGTGTTTTGGGCCATTTTCTTTTGTGGGCGCTAGGCGTACCCACACAAGTGAGGTACCATTTTTATCGGGAGACTTGGCGGAACGCTGGGTGGAAGGAAATTTGTGGCTCCTCCCAGATTCCAGAACTTTCTGTTACCGAAATGAGAGGAAAAAGTGTTTTTTTGGCCAAATTGTGAGGCTTGCAAAGGATTCTGGGTAACAGAACCTGGTCAGAGCCCCACAAGTAACCCCATCTTGGATTCCCCTAGGTGTCTAGTTTTAAAAAACTGCGCTGGTTTGCTGGGTTTCCCCAGGTGCCGGCTGAGCTAGAGTCCAAAATCCACAGGTAGGCACTTTGTAAAAAACACCTCTGTTTTCTGTGAAAAAATGTGATGTGACCACATTGTGTTTTGGGCCATTTCCTTTCGTGGGCGCTAGGCCTACCCACACAAGTGAGGTACCATTTTTATCGGAAGACTTGGAGGAACGCTGGGTGGGAGGAAATTTGTGGCTCCTCCCAGATTCCAGAACTTTCTGTCACCGAAATTAGAGGAAAAAGTGTTTTTTTTGATCAAATTTTTTAGGGTTGCAAAGGATTCTGGGTAACAGAACCTGGTCAGAGCCCTACAAGTCACCCTGTCTTGGATTCCCCTAGGTGTCTAGTTTTAAAAAATGTGATGGTTTGCTAGGTTTCCGCAGGTGCCGGCTGAGCTAGAGGCCAAAATCCACAGGTTGGCACTTTGTAAAAAACACTTCTGTTTTCTGTAAAAAAAATGTGATGTGTCCACGTTGTGTTTTGGGCCATTTCCTTTCGTGGGCGCTAGGCCTACCCACACACGTGAGGAACCATTGTTATCAGGAGACTTAGGGGAACGCTGGGTGGAAGGAAATTTGTGGCTCCTCTCAGATTCCAGAACTTTATGTCACCGAAATGAGAGGAAAAACATTTTTTGGGCCAAATTTTGAGGTTTGCAAAGGATTCTGGGTAACAGAACCTGGTCAGAGCCCCACAAGTCACCCCATCTTGGATTCCCCTAGGTGTCTAGTTTTAAAAAATGCGCTGGTTTGCTGGGTTTCCTAAGTGCCAGCTGAGCTAGAGGCCAAAATCCACAGGTAGGCACTTTGTAAAAAACACCTCTGTTTTCTGTGAAAAATTGTGATGTGTCCACATTGTGTTTTGGGCCATTTCATTTCGTGGGCGCTAGGCCTACCCACACAAGTGAGGTGCCATTTTTATCAGGAGACTTAGGGGAACGCTGGGTGGAAGGAAATTTGTGGCTCCTCCCAGATTCCAGAACTTTCTGTCACCGAAATTAGAGGAAAAAGTGGTTTTTTTGGTCAAATTTTGAGGTTTGCAAAGGATTCTGGGTAACAGAACCTGGTCAGAGCCCCACAAGTCACCCTGTCTTGGATTCCCCTAGGTGTCTAGTTTTAAAAAATGTGATGGTTTGCTAGGTTTCCCCAGGTGCCGGCTGAGCTAGAGGCCAAAATCCACAGGTTGGCACTTTGTAAAAAACACCTCTGTTTTCTGTGAAAAAATGTGATGTGTCCACATTGTGTTTTGGGCCATTTCATTTCGTGGGCGCTAGGCCTACCCACACAAGTGAGGTACCATTTTTATCAGGAGGCTTAGGGGAACGCAGGGTGGAAGGAAATTTGTGGCTCCTCTCAGATTCCAGAACTTTATGTCACCGAAATGAGAGGAAAAAATGTTTTTTGGGCCAAATTTTGAGGTTTGCAAAGGATTCTGGGTAACAGAACCTGGTCAGAGCCCCACAAGTCACCCCATCTTGGATTCCCCTAGGTGTCTAGTTTTAAAAAATGTGCTGGTTTGCTAGGTTTCCCCAGGTGCCGGCTGAGCTAGAGGCCAAAATCCACAGGTAGGCACTTTGTAAAAAACACCTCTGTTTTCTGTGAAAAAATGTGATGTGATCACATTGTGTTTTGGGCCATTTTCTTTCGTGGGCGCTAGGCCTACCCACACAAGTGAGGTACCATTTTTATCGGAAGACTTGGAGGAACGCTGGGTGGAAGGAAATTTGTGGCTCCTCCCAGATTCCAGAACTTTCTGTCACCTAAATTAGAGGAACAAGTGTTTTTTTTGGTCAAATTTTGAGGTTTGCAAAGGATTCTGGGTAACAGAACCTGGTCAGAGCCCCACAAGTCACCCCATCTTGGATTCCCCTAGGTGTCTAGTTTTAAAAAATGCGCTGGTTTGCTAGGTTTCCTAAGTGCCAGCTGAGCTAGAGGCCAAAATCCACAGGTAGGCACATTGTAAAAAACACCTCTGTTTTCTGTGAAAAAATGTGATGAGTCCACGTTGTATTTTGGGCCATTTCCTTTCGTGGGCGCAAGGCCTACCCACACAAGTGAGGTACCATTTTTATCGGGAGACATGGCGGAACGCTGGGTGGAAGGAAATTTGTGGCTTCTCCCAGATTCCAGAACTTTCTGTCACCGAAATGAGAGGAAAAAGTGTTTTTTTGGCCAAATTGTGAGGCTTGCAAAGGATTCTGGGTAACAGAACCTGGTCAGAGCCCCACAAGTCACCCCATCTTGGATTCCCCTAGGTGTCTAGTTTTCAAAAATGCGCTGGTTTGCTAGGTTTCCCCTGGTGCCGGCTGAGCTAGAGGCCAAAATCCATAGGTAGGCACTTTGTAAAAAACACCTCTGTTTTGTGTGAAAAAATGTGATGTGTCCACATTGTGTTTTGGGCCATTTCCTTTCGTGGGCGCTAGGCCTACCCACACAAGTGAGGTACCATTTTTATCGGGAGACTTGGCGGAACGCTGGGTGGAAGGAAATTTGTCGCTCCTCCCAGATTCCAGAACTTTCTGTCACCGAAATGAGAGGAAAAAGTGTTTTTTTGGCCAAATTGTGAGGCTTGCAAAGGATTCTGGGTAACAGAACCTGGTCAGAGCCCCACAAGTCACCCCATCTTGGATTCCCCTAGGTGTCTAGTTTTCAAAAATGTGCTGGTTTGCTAGGTTTCCGCAGGTGCCGGCTGAGCTAGAGGCCAAAATCCACATGTAGGCACTTTGTAAAAAACACCTCTGTTTTCTGTGAAAAAATGTGATGGGACCACATTGTGTTTTGGGCCATTTCCTTTCGTGGGCGCTAGGCCTACCCACACAAGTAAGGTACCATTTTTATCGGGAGACTTGGCGGAACGCTGGGTGGAAGGAAATTTGTGGCTCCTCCCAGATTACAGAACTTTCTGTCACCGAAATTAGAGGAAAAAGTGTTTTTTTGGTCATATTTTGAGGTTTGCAAAGGATTCTGGGTAACCGAATCTGGTCAGAGCCCCACAAGTCACCCCATCTTGGATTCCCCTAGGTGTCTAGTTTTAAAAAACTGCGCTGGTTTGCTGGGTTTCCCCAGGTGCCGGCTGAGCTAGAGGCCAAAATCCACAGGTAGGCACTTTGTAAAAAACACCTCTGTTTTCTGTGAAAAAATGTGATGTGACCACATTGTGTTTTGGGCCATTTCCTTTTGTGGGCGCTAGGCCTACCCACACAAGTAAGGTACCATTTTTATCGGAAGACTTGGAGGAACCCTGGGTGGAAGGAAATTTGTGGCTCCTCCCAGATTCCAGAACTTTCTGTCACCGAAATTAGAGGAAAAATTGTTTTTTTTGGTCAAATTTTGAAGTTTGCAAATGATTCTGGGTAACAGAACCTGGTCAGAGCCCCACAAGTCACCCTGTCTTGGATTCCCCTAGGTGTCTAGTTTTAAAAAATGTGATGGTTTGCTAGGTTTCCCCAGGTGCCGGCTGAGCTAGAGGCCAAAATCCACAGGTAGGCACTTTGTAAAAAATACCTCTGTTTTCTGTAAAAAATATGTGATGTGTCCACATTGTGTTTTGGGCCATTTTCTTTCGTGGGCGCTAGGCCTACCCACACAAGTGAGGTACCATTTTTATCGGGAGACTTAGGGGAACGCTGGGTGGAAGGAAATTTGTGGCTCCTCTCACATTCCAGAACTTTCTGTCACCGAAATGAGAGGAAAAAATGTTTTTTTGGCCAAATTTTGAGGTTTGCAAAGGATTCTGGGTAACAGAACCTGGTCAGAGACCCACAAGTCACCCCATCTTGGATTCCCCTAGGTGTTTAGTTTTAAAAAATGCGCTGGTTTGCTAGGTTTCCCCAGGTGCCGGCTGAGCTAGAGGCCAAAATCCACAGGTAGGCACTTTGTAAAAAACACCTCTGTTTTCTGTGAAAAAAATGTGATGTGACCACATTGTGTTTTGGGCCATTTTCTTTCGTGGGCGCTAGGCCTACCCACACAAGTGAGGTACCATTTTTATCGGAAGACTTGGAGGAACGCTGGGTGGAAGGTAATTTCTGGCTCCTCCCAGACTCCAGAACTTTCTGTCACCGAAATTAGAGGAAAAAGTGTTTTTTTTTGGTCACATTTTGAGGTTTGCAAAGGATTCTGGGTAACAGAACCTGGTCAGAGCCCCATAAGTCATCCTGTCTTGGATTCCCCTAGGTGTCTAGTTTTCAAAAATGCGCTGGTTTGCCTCGTTTCCCCAGGTGCCGGCTGAGCTAGAGGCCAAAATCCATAGGTAGGCACTTTGTAAAAAACACCTCTGTTTTGTGTGAAAAAATGTGATGTGTCCACATTGTGTTTTGGGCCATTTAATTTCGTGGGCGATAGGCCTACCCACACAAGTGAGGTACCATTTTTATCAGGAGACTTAGGGGAACGCTGGGTGGAAGGAAATTTGTGGCTCCTCTCAGATTCCAGAACTTTCTGTCACCAAAATGAGAGGAAAAAGTGTTTTTTTGGTCAAATATTGAGGTTTGCAAAGGATTCTGGGTAACAGAACCTGGTCACAGCCCCACAAGTCACCCCATCTTGGATTCCCCTAGGTGTCTAGTTTTCAAAAATGCACTGGTTTGCTAGGTTCCCCAGGTGCCGGCTGAGCTAGAGGCCAAAATCCACAGGTAGGCACTTTGTAAAAAACACCTCTGTTTTCTGTGAAAAAATGTGATGTGACCACATTGTGTTTTGGGCCATTTCCTTTTGTGGGCGCTAGGCCTACCCACACAAGTAAGGTACCATTTTTATCGGAAGACTTGGAGGAACCCTGGGTGGAAGGAAATTTGTGGCTCCTCCCAGATTCCAGAACTTTCTGTCACCGAAATTAGAGGAAAAATTGTTTTTTTTGGTCAAATTTTGAAGTTTGCAAATGATTCTGGGTAACAGAACCTGGTCAGAGCCCCACAAGTCACCCTGTCTTGGATTCCCCTAGGTGTCTAGTTTTAAAAAATGTGATGGTTTGCTAGGTTTCCCCAGGTGCCGGATGAGCTAGAGGCCAAAATCCACAGGTAGGCACTTTGTAAAAAATACCTCTGTTTTCTGTAAAAAATATGTGATGTGTCCACATTGTGTTTTGGGCCATTTTCTTTCGTGGGCGCTAGGCCTACCCACACAAGTGAGGTACCATTTTTATCGGGAGACTTAGGGGAACGCTGGGTGGAAGGAAATTTGTGGCTCCTCTCACATTCCAGAACTTTCTGTCACCGAAATGAGAGGAAAAAATGTTTTTTTGGCCAAATTTTGAGGTTTGCAAAGGATTCTGGGTAACAGAACCTGGTCAGAGCCCCACAAGTCACCCCATCTTGGATTCCCCTAGGTGTTTAGTTTTAAAAAATGCGCTGGTTTGCTAGGTTTCCCCAGGTGCCGGCTGAGCTAGAGGCCAAAATCCACAGGTAGGCACTTTGTAAAAAACACCTCTGTTTTCTGTGAAAAAAATGTGATGTGACCACATTGTGTTTTGGGCCATTTTCTTTCGTGGGCGCTAGGCCTACCCACACAAGTGAGGTACCATTTTTATCGGAAGACTTGGAGGAACGCTGGGTGGAAGGTAATTTCTGGCTCCTCCCAGACTCCAGAACTTTCTGTCACCGAAATTAGAGGAACAAGTGTTTTTTTGGTCACATTTTGAGGTTTGCAAAGGATTCTGGGTAACAGAACCTGGTCAGAGCCCCATAAGTCATCCTGTCTTGGATTCCCCTAGGTGTCTAGTTTTCAAAAATGCGCTGGTTTGCCTCGTTTCCCCAGGTGCCGGCTGAGCTAGAGGCCAAAATCCATAGGTAGGCACTTTGTAAAAAACACCTCTGTTTTGTGTGAAAAAATGTGATGTGTCCACATTGTGTTTTGGGCCATTTAATTTCGTGGGCGATAGGCCTACCCACACAAGTGAGGTACCATTTTTATCAGGAGACTTAGGGGAACGCTGGGTGGAAGGAAATTTGTGGCTCCTCTCAGATTCCAGAACTTTCTGTCACCAAAATGAGAGGAAAAAGTGTTTTTTTGGTCAAATATTGAGGTTTGCAAAGGATTCTGGGTAACAGAACCTGGTCACAGCCCCACAAGTCACCCCATCTTGGATTCCCCTAGGTGTCTAGTTTTCAAAAATGCACTGGTTTGCTAGGTTCCCCAGGTGCTGGCTGAGCTAGAGGCCAAAATCCACAGGTAGGCACTTTGTAAAAAACACCTCTGTTTTCTATGAAAAAATGTGATGTGTCCACGTTGTGTTTTGGGCCATTTTCTTTTGTGGGCGCTAGGCGTACCCACACAAGTGAGGTACCATTTTTATCGGGAGACTTGGCGGAACGCTGGGTGGAAGGAAATTTGTGGCTCCTCCCAGATTCCAGAACTTTCTGTAACCGAAATGAGAGGAAAAAGTGTTTTTTTGACCAAATTGTGAGGCTTGCAAAGGATTCTGGGTAACAGAACCTGGTCAGAGCCCCACAAGTAACCCCATCTTGGATTCCCCTAGGTGTCTAGTTTTAAAAAATGTGCTGGTTTGCTAGGTTTCCGCAGGTGCCGGCTGAGCTAGAGGCCAAAATCCACAGGTAGGCACTTTGTAAAAAACACCTCTGTTTTCTGTGAAAAAATGTGATGTGACCACATTGTGTTTTGGGCCATTTCCTTTCGTGGGCGCTAGGCCTACCCACACAAGTGAGGTACCATTTTTATCGGGAGACTTGGCGGAACGCTGGGTGGAAGGAAATTTGTGGCTCCTCCCAGATTCCAGAACTTTCTGTCACCGAAATTAGAGGAAAAAGTGTTTTTTTGGTCATATTTTGAGGTTTGCAAAGGATTCTGGGTAACCGAATCTGGTCAGAGCCCCACAAGTCACCCCATCTTGGATTCCCCTAGGTGTCTAGTTTTAAAAAACTGCGCTGGTTTGCTGGGTTTCCCCAGGTGCCGGCTGAGCTAGAGTCCAAAATCCACAGGTAGGCACTTTGTAAAAAACACCTCTGTTTTCTGTGAAAAAATGTGATGTGACCACATTGTGTTTTGGGCCATTTCCTTTCGTGGGCGCTAGGCCTACCCAAACAAGTGAGGTACCATTTTTATCGGAAGACTTGGAGGAACGCTGGGTGGAAGGAAATTTGTGGCTCCTCCCAGATTCCAGAACTTTCTGTCAACGAAATTAGAGGAAAAAGTATTTTTTTTGGTCAAATTTTGAGGGTTGCAAAGGATTCTGGGTAACAGAACGTGGTCAGAGCCCCACAAGTCACCCTGTCTTGGATTCCCCTAGGTGTCTAGTTTTAAAAAATGTGATGGTTTGCTAGGTTTCCCCAGGTGCCGGCTGAGCTAGAGGCCAAAATCCACAGGTTGGCACTTTGTAAAAAACACTTCTGTTTTCTGTAAAAAAAATGTAATGTGTCCACGTTGTGTTTTGGGCCATTTCCTTTCGTGGGCGCTAGGCCTACCCACACAAGTGAGGTACCATTGTTATCAGGAGACTTAGGGGAACGCTGGGTGGAAGGAAATTTGTGGCTCCTCTCAGATTCCAGAACTTTATGTCACCGAAATGAGAGGAAAAAAAATTTTGGGGCCAAATTTTGAGGTTTGCAAAGGATTCTGGGTAACAGAACCTGGTCAGAGCCCCACAAGTCACCCCATCTTGGATTCCCCTAGGTGTCTAGTTTTAAAAAATGTGCTGGTTTGCCAGGTTTCCCCAGGTGCCGGCTGAGCTAGAGGCCAAAATCCACAGGTAGGCACTTTGTAAAAAACACCTCTGTTTATTGTGAAAAAATGTGATGTGACCACATTGTGTTTTGGGCCATTTTCTTTCGTAGGCGCTAGGCCTACCCACACAAGTGAGGTACCATTTTTATCGGAAGACTTGGAGGAACGCTGGGTGGAAGGAAATTTGTGGCTCCTCCCAGATTCCAGAACTTTCTGTCAGCAAAATTAGAGGAACAAGTGTTTTTTTGGTCAAATTTTGAGGTTTGCAAAGGATTCTGGGTAACAGAACCTGGTCAGAGCCCCACAAGTCACCCCATCTTGGATTCCCCTAGGTGTCTAGTTTTCAAAAATGTGCTGGTTTGCTAGGTTTCTGCAGGTGCCGGCTGAGCTAGAGGCCAAAATCCACAGGTAGGCACTTTTTAAAAAACACCTCTGTTTTCTGTGAAAAAATGTGATGTGACCACATTGTGTTTTGGGCCATTTCCTTTCGTGGGCGCTAGGCCTACCCACACAAGTGAGGTACCATTTTTATCGAGAGACTTGGCGGAACGCTGGGTGTAAGGACATTTGTGGCTCCTCCCAGATTCCAGAACATTCTGTCACCGAAATTAGAGGAAAAAGTGTTTTTTTGGTCATATTTTGAGGTTTGCAAAGGATTCTGGGTAACCGAATCTGGTCAGAGCCCCACAAGTCATCCCATCTTGGATTCCCCTAGGTGTCTAGTTTTAAAAAACTGCGCTGGTTTGCGGGGTTTCCCCAGGTGCCGGCGGGAGCTAGAGGCCAAAATCCACAGGTAGGCACTTTGTAAAAAACACCTCTGTTTTCTGTGTAAAAATGTGATGTGACCACATTGTGTTTTGGGCCATTTCCTTTCGTGGGCGCTAGGCCTACCCACACAAGTGAGGTACCATTTTTATCGGAAGACTTGGCGGAACGCTGGGTGGAAGGAAATTTGTGGCTCCTCCCAGATTCCAGAACTTTCTGTCACCGAAATTAGAGGAAAAAGTGTTTTTTTGGTCATATTTTGAGGTTTGCAAAGGATTCTGGGTAACCGAATCTGGTCAGAGCCCCACAAGTCACCCCATCTTGGATTCCCCTAGGTGTCTAGTTTTAAAAAACTGCGCTGGTTTGCTGGGTTTCCCCAGGTGCCGGCTGAGCTAGAGGCCAAAATCCACAGGTAGGCACTTTGTAAAAAACACCTCTGTTTTCTGTGTAAAAATGTGATGTGACCACATTGTGTTTTGGGCCATTTCCTTTCGTGGGCGCTAGGCCTACCCACACAAGTGAGGTACCATTTTTATCGGAAGACTTGGAGGAACGCTGGGTGGAAGGACATTTGTGGCTCCTCCCAGATTCCAGAACTTTCTGTCACCAAAATTAGAGGAAAAAGTGTTTTTTTTGGTCAAATTTTGAGGTTTGCAAAGGATTCTGGGTAACCGAACCTGGTCAGAGCCCCACAAGTCACCCTGTCTTGGATTCCCCTAGGTGTCTAGTTTTAAAAAATGTGATGGTTTGCTAGGTTTCCCCAGGTGCCGGCTGAGCTAGAGGCCAAAATCCACAGGTAGGCACTTTGTAAAAAACACCTCTGTTTTCTGTGAAAAAATGTGATGTGACCACATTGTGTTTTGGGCCATTTTCTTTCGTGGGCGCTAGGCCTACCCACACAAGTGAGGTACCATTCCTATCGGAAGACTTGGAGGAACGCTGGGTGGAAGGAAATTTGTGGCTCCTCCCAGATTCCAGAACTTTCTGTCACCAAAATTAGAGGAGAAAGTGTTTTTTTGGTTACATTATGAGGTCTGCAAAGGATTCTGGGTAACAGAACCTGGTCAGAGCCCCACAAGTCACCCCATCTTGGATTCCCCTAGGTGTCTAGTTTTAAAATATGCGCTGGTTTGCTAGGTTTCCTAAGTGCCGGCTGAGCTAGAGGCCAAAATCCACAGGTAGGCACTTTGTAAAAAACACCTCTGTTTTGTGTGAAAAAATGTGATGTCACGACATTGTGTTTTGGGCCATTTTCTTTCGTGGGCGCTAGGCCTACCCACACAAGTGAGGTACCATTTTTATCGGAAGACTTGGAGGAACGCTGGGTGGAAGAAAATTTGTGGCTCCTCCCAGATTCCAGAACTTTCTGTCACCGAAATTAGAGGAAAAAGTGTTTTTTTGGTCAAATTTTGAGGTTTGCAAAGGATTCTGGGTAACAGAACCTGGTCAGAGCCCCATAAGTCATCCTGTCTTGGATTCCCCTAAGTGTCTAGTTTTCAAAAATGCGCTGGTTTGCTAGGTTTCCCCAGGTGCCGGCTGAGCTAGAGGCCAAAATCCATAGGTAGGCACTTTGTAAAAAACACCTCTGTTTTGTGTGAAAAAATGTGATGTGTCCACATTGTGTTTTGGCCCATTTCGTTTCGTGGGCGCTAGGCCTACCCACACAAGTGAGGTACCATTTTTATCGGGAGACTTAGGGGAACGCTGGGTGGAAGGAAATTTGTGGCTCCTCCCAGATTCCAGAACTTTCTGTCACCGAAATTAGAGGAAAAAGTGTTTTTTTTGGTCACATTTTGAGGTTTGCAAAGGATTCTGGGTAACAGAACCTGGTCAGAGCCCCATAAGTCATCCTGTCTTGGATTCCCTTAGGTGTCTAGTTTTCAAAAATGCGCTGGTTTGTTCGGTTTCCCCAGGTGCCGGCTGAGCTAGAGGCCAAAATCCATGGGTAGGCACTTTGTAAAAAACACCTCTGTTTTCTGTGAAAAAATGTGATGTGTCCAAATTGTGTTTTGGGCCATTTAATTTCGTGGGCGCTAGGCCTACCCACACAAGTGAGGTTCCATTTTTATCGGGAGACTCAGGGGAACGCTGGGTGGAAGGAAATTTGTGGCTCCTCTCAGATTCCAGAACTTTCTGTCACCGAAATGAGAGGAAAAAATGTTTTTTGGGCCAAATTTTGAGGTTTGCAAAGGATTCTGGGTAACAGAACCTGGTCAGAGCCCCACAAGTCACCCCATCTTGGATTCCCCTAGGTGTGTAGTTTTAAAAAATGCGCTGGTTTGCTAGGTTTCCCCAGGTGCCGGCTGAGCTAGAGGCCAAAATCCACAGGTAGGCACTTTGTAAAAAACACCTTTGTTTTCTGTGAAAAAATTTGATGTGACCACATTGTGTTTTGGGCCATTTTCTTTCGTGGGCGCTAGGCCTACCCACACAAGTGAGGTACCATTTTTATCGGAAGACTTGGAGGAACGCTGGGTGGAAGGAAATTTGTGGCTCCTCCCAGATTCCAGAACTTTCTGTCACTGAAATTAGAGGAAAAAGTATTTTTTTGGTCAAATTTTGAGGTTTGCAAAGGATTCTGGGTAACAGAACCTGGCCAGAGCACCACAAGTCACCCCATCTTGGATTCCCCTAGGTGTCTAGTTTTAAAATATGCGCTGGTTTGCTAGGTTTCCTAAGTGCCGGCTGAGCTAGAGGCCAAAATCCACAGGTAGGCACTTTGTAAAAAACACCTCTGTTTTCTGTGAAAAAATGTGATGTGACCACATTGTGTTTTGAGCCATTCTCTTTCGTGGGCGCTAGGCCTACCCACACAAGTGAGGTACCATTCCTATCGGAAGACTTGGAGGAACGCTGGGTGGAATGAAATTTGTGGCTCCTCCCAGATTCCAGAACTTTCTGTCACCAAAATTAGAGGAAAAAGTGTTTTTTTGGTTACATTATGAGGTCTGCAAAGGATTCTGGGTAACAGAACCTGGTCAGAGCCCCACAAGTCACCCCATCTTGGATTCCCCTAGGTGTCTAGTTTTAAAATATGCGCTGGTTTGCTAGGTTTCCTAAGTGCCGGCTGAGCTAGAGGCCAAAATCCACAGGTAGGCACTTTGTAAAAAACACCTCTGTTTTCTGTGAAAAAATGTGATGTGACCACATTGTGTTTTGGGCCATTTCCTTTCGTGGGCACTAGGCCTACCCACACAAGTGAGGTACCATTTTTATCGGGAGACTTGGCGGAACGCTGGGTGGAAGGAAATTTGTGGCTCCTCCCAGATTCCAGAACTTTCTGTCACCGAAATTAGAGGAAAAAGTGTTTTTTTTGGTCATATTTTGAGGTTTGCAAAGGATTCTGGGTAACCGAATCTGGTCAGAGCCCCACAAGTCACCCCATCTTGGATTCCCCTAGGTGTCTAGTTTTAAAAAACTGTGCTGGTTTGCTGGGTTTCCCCAGGTGCCGGCTGAGTTAGAGTCCAAAATCCACAGGTAGGCACTTTGTAAAAAACACCTCTGTTTTCTGTGAAAAAATGTGATGTGACCACATTGTGTTTTGGGCCATTTCCTTTCGTGGGCACTAGGCCTACCCAAACAAGTGAGGTACCATTTTTATCGGAAGACTTGGAGGAACGCTGGGTGGAAGGAAATTTGTGGCTCCTCCCAGATTCCAGAACTTTCTGTCACCGAAATTAGAGGAAAAAGTGTTTTTTTTTGTCAAATTTTGAGGGTTGCAAAGGATTCTGGGTAACAGAACCTGGTCAGAGCCCCACAAGTCACCCTGTCTTGGATTCCCTTAGGTGTCTAGTTTTAAAAAATGTGATGGTTTGCTAGGTTTCCCCAGGTGCCGGCTGAGCTAGAGGCCAAAATCCACAGGTTGGTACTATGTAAAAAACACTTCTGTTTTCTGTAAAAAAAATGTGATGTGTCCACGTTGTGTTTTGGGCCATTTCCTTTCGTGGGCGCTAGGCCTACCCACACAAGTGAGGTACCATTGTTATCAGGAGACTTAGGGGAACGCTGGGTGGAAGGAAATTTGTGGCTCCTCTCAGATTCCAGAACTTTATGTCACCGAAATGAGAGGAAAAAAATGTTTTGGGCCAAATTTTGAGGTTTGCAAAGGATTCTGGGTAACAGAACCTGGTCAGAGCCCCACAAGTCACCCCATCTTGGATTCCCCTAGGTGTCTAGTTTTAAAAAATGTGCTGGTTTGCCAGGTTTCCCCAGGTGCCGGCTGAGCTAGAGGCCAAAATCCACAGGTAGGCACTTTGTAAAAAACACCTCTGTTTATTGTGAAAAAATGTGATGTGACCACATTGTGTTTTGGGCCATTTTCTTTCGTGGGCGCTAGGCCTACCCACACAAGTGAGGTACCATTTTTATCAGAAGACTTGGAGGAACGCTGGGTGGAAGGAAATTTGTGGCTCCTCCCAGATTCCAGAACTTTCTGTCAGCAAAATTAGAGGAACAAGTGTTTTTTTGGTCAAATTTTGAGGTTTGCAAAGGATTCTGGGTAACAGAACCTGGTCAGAGCCCCATAAGTCACCCCATCTTGGATTCCCCTAGGTGTCTAGTTTTCAAAAATGTGCTGGTTTGCTAGGTTTCTGCAGGTGCCGGCTGAGCTAGAGGCCAAAATCCACAGGTAGGCACTTTTTAAAAAACACCTCTGTTTTCTGTGAAAAAATGTGATGTGACCACATTGTGTTTTGGGCCATTTCCTTTCGTGGGCGCTAGGCCTACCCACACAAGTGAGGTACCATTTTTATCGAGAGACTTGGCGGAACGCTGGGTGTAAGGACATTTGTGGCTCCTCCCAGATTCCAGAACATTCTGTCACCGAAATTAGAGGAAAAAGTGTTTTTTTGGTCATATTTTGAGGTTTGCAAAGGAATCTGGGTAACCGAATCTGGTCAGAGCCCCACAAGTCACCCCATCTTGGATTCCCCTAGTTGTCTAGTTTTAAAAAACTGCGCTGGTTTGCGGGGTTTCCCCAGGTGCCGGCGGGAGCTAGAGGCCAAAATCCACAGGTAGGCACTTTGTAAAAAACACCTCTGTTTTCTGTGTAAAAATGTGATGTGACCACATTGTGTTTTGGGCCATTTCCTTTCGTGGGCGCTAGGCCTACCCACACAAGTGAGGTACCATTTTTATCGGAAGACTTGGCGGAACGCTGGGTGGAAGGAAATTTGTGGCTCCTCCCAGATTCCAGAACTTTCTGTCACCGAAATTAGAGGAAAAAGTGTTTTTTTGGTCATATTTTGAGGTTTGCAAAGGATTCTGGGTAACCGAATCTGGTCAGAGCCCCACAAGTCACCCCATCTTGGATTCCCCTAGGTGTCTAGTTTTAAAAAACTGCGCTGGTTTGCTGGGTTTCCCCAGGTGCCGGCTGAGCTAGAGGCCAAAATCCACAGGTAGGCACTTTGTAAAAAACACCTCTGTTTTCTGTGTAAAAATGTGATGTGACCACATTGTGTTTTGGGCCATTTCCTTTCGTGGGCGCTAGGCCTACCCACACAAGTGAGGTACCATTTTTATCGGAAGACTTGGAGGAACGCTGGGTGGAAGGACATTTGTGGCTCCTCCCAGATTCCAGAACTTTCTGTCACCAAAATTAGAGGAAAAAGTGTTTTTTTTGGTCAAATTTTGAGGTTTGCAAAGGATTCTGGGTAACCGAACCTGGTCAGAGCCCCACAAGTCACCCTGTCTTGGATTCCCCTAGGTGTCTAGTTTTAAAAAATGTGATGGTTTGGTAGGTTTCCCCAGGTGCCGGCTGAGCTAGAGGCCAAAATCCACAGGTAGGCACTTTGTAAAAAACACCTCTGTTTTCTGTGAAAAAATGTGATGTGACCACATTGTGTTTTGGGCCATTTTCTTTCGTGGGCGCTAGGCCTACCCACACAAGTGAGGTACCATTCCTATCGGAAGACTTGGAGGAACGCTGGGTGGAATGAAATTTGTGGCTCCTCCCAGATTCCAGAACTTTCTGTCACCAAAATTAGAGGAAAAAGTGTTTTTTTGGTTACATTATGAGGTCTGCAAAGGATTCTGGGTAACAGAACCTGGTCAGAGCCCCACAAGTCACCCCATCTTGGATTCCCCTAGGTGTCTAGTTTTAAAATATGCGCTGGTTTGCTAGGTTTCCTAAGTGCCGGCTGAGCTAGAGGCCAAAATCCACAGGTAGGCACTTTGTAAAAAACACCTCTGTTTTGTGTGAAAAAATGTGATGTCACGACATTGTGTTTTGGGCCATTTTCTTTCGTGGGCGCTAGGCCTACCCACACAAGTGAGGTACCATTTTTATCGGAAGACTTGGAGGAACGCTGGGTGGAAGAAAATTTGTGGCTCCTCCCAGATTCCAGAACTTTCTGTCACCGAAATTAGAGGAAAAAGTGTTTTTTTGGTCAAATTTTGAGGTTTGCAAAGGATTCTGGGTAACAGAACCTGGTCAGAGCCCCATAAGTCATCCTGTCTTGGATTCCCCTAGGTGTCTAGTTTTCAAAAATGCGCTGGTTTGCTAGGTTTCCCCAGGTGCCGGCTGAGCTAGAGGCCAAAATCCATAGGTAGGCACTTTGTAAAAAACACCTCTGTTTTGTGTGAAAAAATGTGATGTGTCCACATTGTGTTTTGGCCCATTTCGTTTCGTGGGCGCTAGGCCTACCCACACAAGTGAGGTACCATTTTTATCGGGAGACTTAGGGGAACGCTGGGTGGAAGGAAATTTGTGGCTCCTCCCAGATTCCAGAACTTTCTGTCACCGAAATTAGAGGAAAAAGTGTTTTTTTTGGTCACATTTTGAGGTTTGCAAAGGATTCTGGGTAACAGAACCTGGTCAGAGCCCCATAAGTCATCCTGTTTTGGATTCCCTTAGGTGTCTAGTTTTCAAAAATGCGCTGGTTTGTTCGGTTTCCCCAGGTGCCGGCTGAGCTAGAGGCCAAAATCCATGGGTAGGCACTTTGTAAAAAACACCTCTGTTTTCTGTGAAAAAATGTGATGTGTCCAAATTGTGTTTTGGGCCATTTCATTTCGTGGGCGCTAGGCCTACCCACACAAGTGAGGTACCATTTTTATCGGGAGACTTAGGGGAACGCTGGGTGGAAGGAAATTTGTGGCTCCTCTCAGATTCCAGAACTTTCTGTCACCGAAATGAGAGGAAAAAATGTTTTTTGGGCCAAATTTCGAGGTTTGCAAAGGATTCTGGGTAACAGAACCTGGTCAGAGCCCCACAAGTCACCCCATCTTGGATTCCCCTAGGTGTGTAGTTTTAAAAAATGCGCTGGTTTGCTAGGTTTCCCCAGGTGCCGGCTGAGCTAGAGGCCAAAATCCACAGGTAGGCACTTTGTAAAAAACACCTTTGTTTTCTGTGAAAAAATGTGATGTGACCACATTGTGTTTTGGGCCATTTTCTTTCGTGGGCGCTAGGCCTACCCACACAAGTGAGGTACCATTTTTATCGGAAGACTTGGAGGAACGCTGGGTGGAAGGAAATTTGTGGCTCCTCCCAGATTCCAGAACTTTCTGTCACTGAAATTAGAGGAAAAAGTATTTTTTTGGTCAAATTTTGAGGTTTGCAAAGGATTCTGGGTAACAGAACCTGGCCAGAGCACCACAAGTCACCCCATCTTGGATTCCCCTAGGTGTCTAGTTTTAAAATATGCGCTGGTTTGCTAGGTTTCCTAAGTGCCGGCTGAGCTAGAGGCCAAAATCCACAGGTAGGAACTTTGTAAAAAACACCTCTGTTTTCTGTGAAAAAATGTGATGTGACCACATTGTGTTTTGAGCCATTTTCTTTCGTGGGCGCTAGGCCTACCCACACAAGTGAGGTACCATTCCTATCGGAAGACTTGGAGGAACGCTGGGTGGAATGAAATTTGTGGCTCCTCCCAGATTCCAGAACTTTCTGTCACCAAAATTAGAGGAAAAAGTGTTTTTTTGGTTACATTATGAGGTCTGCAAAGGATTCTGGGTAACAGAACCTGGTCAGAGCCCCACAAGTCACCCCATCTTGGATTCCCCTAGGTGTCTAGTTTTAAAATATGCGCTGGTTTGCTAGGTTTCCTAAGTGCCGGCTGAGCTAGAGGCCAAAATCCACAGGTAGGCACTTTGTAAAAAACACCTCTGTTTTCTGTGAAAAAATGTGATGTGACCACATTGTGTTTTGGGCCATTTCCTTTCGTGGGCGCTAGGCCTACCCACACAAGTGAGGTACCATTTTTATCGGGAGACTTGGCGGAACGCTGGGTGGAAGGAAATTTGTGGCTCCTCCCAGATTCCAGAACTTTCTGTCACCGAAATTAGAGGAAAAAGTGTTTTTTTTGGTCATATTTTGAGGTTTGCAAAGGATTCTGGGTAACCGAATCTGGTCAGAGCCCCACAAGTCACCCCATCTTGGATTCCCCTAGGTGTCTAGTTTTAAAAAACTGCGCTGGTTTGCTGGGTTTCCCCAGGTGCCGGCTGAGCTAGAGTCCAAAATCCACAGGTAGGCAGTTTGTAAAAAACACCTCTGTTTTCTGTGAAAAAATGTGATGTGACCACATTGTGTTTTGGGCCATTTCCTTTCGTGGGCGCTAGGCCTACCCAAACAAGTGAGGTACCATTTTTATCGGAAGACTTGGAGGAACGCTGGGTGGAAGGAAATTTGTGGCTCCTCCCAGATTCCAGAACTTTCTGTCACCGAAATTAGAGGAAAAAGTGTTTTTTTTGGTCAAATTTTGAGGGTTGCAAAGGATTCTGGGTAACAGAACCTGGTCAGAGCCCCACAAGTCACCCTGTCTTGGATTCCCCTAGGTGTCTAGTTTTAAAAAATGTGATGGTTTGCTAGGTTTCCCCAGGTGCCGGCTGAGCTAGAGGCCAAAATCCACAGGTTGGCACTATGTAAAAAAAACTTCTGTTTTCTGTAAAAAAAATGTGATGTGTCCACGTTGTGTTTTGGGCCATTTCCTTTTGTGGGCGCTAGGCCTACCCACACAAGTGAGGTACCATTGTTATCAGGAGACTTAGGGGAACGCTGGGTGGAAGGAAATTTGTGGCTCCTCTCAGATTCCAGAACTTTATGTCACCGAAATGAGAGGAAAAAATTTTTTTGGGCCAAATTTTGAGGTTTGCAAAGGATTCTGGGTAACAGAACCTGGTCAGAGCCCCACAAGTCACCCCATCTTGGATTCCCCTAGGTGTCTAGTTTTAAAAAATGTGCTGGTTTGCCAGGTTTCCCCAGGTGCCGGCTGAGCTAGAGGCCAAAATCCACAGGTAGGCACTTTGTAAAAAACACCTCTGTTTATTGTGAAAAAATGTGATGTGACCACATTGTGTTTTGGGCCATTTTCTTTCGTGGGCGCTAGGCCTACCCACACAAGTGAGGTACCATTTTTATCGGAAGACTTGGAGGAACGCTGGGTGGAAGGAAATTTGTGGCTCCTCCCAGATTCCAGAACTTTCTGTCAGCAAAATTAGAGGAAAAAGTGTTTTTTTGGCCAAATTGTGAGGCTTGCAAAGGATTCTGGGTAACAGAACCTGGTCAGAGCCCCACAAGTCACCCCATCTTGGATTCCCCTAGGTGTCTAGTTTTCAAAAATGTGCTGGTTTGCTAGGTTTCTGCAGGTGCCGGCTGAGCTAGAGGCCAAAATCCACAGGTAGGCACTTTTTAAAAATGACCTCTGTTTTCTGTGAAAAAATGTGATGTGACCACATTGTGTTTTGGGCCATTTCCTTTCGTGGGCGCTAGGCCTACCCACACAAGTGAGGTACCATTTTTATCGAGAGACTTGGCGGAACGCTGGGTGTAAGGACATTTGTGGCTCCTCCCAGATTCCAGAACATTCTGTCACCGAAATTAGAGGAAAAAGTGTTTTTTTGGTCATATTTTGAGGTTTGCAAAGGAATCTGGGTAACCGAATCTGGTCAGAGCCCCACAAGTCACCCCATCTTGGATTCCCCTAGGTGTCTAGTTTTAAAAAACTGCGCTGGTTTGCGGGGTTTCCCCAGGTGCCGGCGGGAGCTAGAGGCCAAAATCCACAGGTAGGCACTTTGTAAAAAACACCTCTGTTTTCTGTGTAAAAATGTGATGTGACCACATTGTGTTTTGGGCCATTTCCTTTCGTGGGCGCTAGGCCTACCCACACAAGTGAGGTACCATTTTTATCGGAAGACTTGGCGGAACGCTAGTTGGAAGGAAATTTGTGGCTCCTCCCAGATTCCAGAACTTTCTGTCACCGAAATTAGAGGAAAAAGTGTTTTTTTGGTCATATTTTGAGGTTTGCAAAGGATTCTGGGTAACCGAATCTGGTCAGAGCCCCACAAGTCACCCCATCTTGGATTCCCCTAGGTGTCTAGTTTTAAAAAACTGCGCTGGTTTGCTGGGTTTCCCCAGGTGCCGGCTGAGCTAGAGGCCAAAATCCACAGGTAGGCACTTTGTAAAAAACACCTCTGTTTTCTGTGTAAAAATGTGATGTGACCACATTGTGTTTTGGGCCATTTCCTTTCGTGGGCGCTAGGCCTACCCACACAAGTGAGGTACCATTTTTATCGGAAGACTTGGAGGAACGCTGGGTGGAAGGACATTTGTGGCTCCTCCCAGATTCCAGAACTTTCTGTCACCAAAATTAGAGGAAAAAGTGTTTTTTTTGGTCAAATTTTGAGGTTTGCAAAGGATTCTGGGTAACAGAACCTGGTCAGAGCCCCACAAGTCACCCTGTCTTGGATTCCCCTAGGTGTCTAGTTTTAAAAAATGTGATGGTTTGGTAGGTTTCCCCAGGTGCCGGCTGAGCTAGAGGCCAAAATCCACAGGTAGGCACTTTGTAAAAAACACCTCTGTTTTCTGTGAAAAAATGTGATGTGACCACATTGTGTTTTGGGCCATTTTCTTTCGTGGGCGCTAGGCCTACCCACACAAGTGAGGTACCATTCCTATCGGAAGACTTGGAGGAACGCTGGGTGGAATGAAATTTGTGGCTCCTCCCAGATTCCAGAACTTTCTGTCACCAAAATTAGAGGAAAAAGTGTTTTTTTGGTTACATTATGAGGTCTGCAAAGGATTCTGGGTAACAGAACCTGGTCAGAGCCCCACAAGTCACCCCATCTTGGATTCCCCTAGGTGTCTAGTTTTAAAATATGCGCTGGTTTGCTAGGTTTCCTAAGTGCCGGCTGAGCTAGAGGCCAAAATCCACAGGTAGGCACTTTGTAAAAAACACCTCTGTTTTGTGTGAAAAAATGTGATGTCACGACATTGTGTTTTGGGCCATTTTCTTTCGTGGGCGCTAGGCCTACCCACACAAGTGAGGTACCATTTTTATCGGAAGACTTGGAGGAACGCTGGGTGGAAGAAAATTTGTGGCTCCTCCCAGATTCCAGAACTTTCTGTCACCGAAATTAGAGGAAAAAGTGTTTTTTTGGTCAAATTTTGAGGTTTGCAAAGGATTCTGGGTAACAGAACCTGGTCAGAGCCCCATAAGTCATCCTGTCTTGGATTCCCCTAGGTGTCTAGTTTTCAAAAATGCGCTGGTTTGCTAGGTTTCCCCAGGTGCCGGCTGAGCTAGAGGCCAAAATCCATAGGTAGGCACTTTGTAAAAAACACCTCTGTTTTGTGTGAAAAAATTTGATGTGTCCACATTGTGTTTTGGCCCATTTCGTTTCGTGGGCGCTAGGCCTACCCACACAAGTGAGGTACCATTTTTATCGGGAGACTTAGGGGAACGCTGGGTGGAAGGAAATTTGTGGCTCCTCCCAGATTCCAGAACTTTCTGTCACCGAAATTAGAGGAAAAAGTGTTTTTTTTGGTCACATTTTGAGGTTTGCAAAGGATTCTGGGTAACAGAACCTGGTCAGAGCCCCATAAGTCATCCTGTTTTGGATTCCCTTAGGTGTCTAGTTTTCAAAAATGCACTGGTTTGTTCGGTTTCCCCAGGTGCCGGCTGAGCTAGAGGCCAAAATCCATGGGTAGGCACTTTGTAAAAAACACCTCTGTTTTCTGTGAAAAAATGTGATGTGTCCAAATTGTGTTTTGGGCCATTTCATTTCGTGGGCGCTAGGCCTACCCACACAAGTGAGGTACCATTTTTATCGGGAGACTTAGGGGAACGCTGGGTGGAAGGAAATTTGTGGCTCCTCTCAGATTCCAGAACTTTCTGTCACCGAAATGAGAGGAAAAAATGTTTTTTGGGCCAAATTTTGAGGTTTGCAAAGGATTCTGGGTAACAGAACCTGGTCAGAGCCCCACAAGTCACCCCATCTTGGATTCCCCTAGGTGTGTAGTTTTAAAAAATGCCCTGGTTTGCTAGGTTTCCCCAGGTGCCGGCTGAGCTAGAGGCCAAAATCCACAGGTAGGCACTTTGTAAAAAACACCTTTGTTTTCTGTGAAAAAATGTGATGTGACCACATTGTGTTTTGGGCCATTTTCTTTCGTGGGCGCTAGGCCTACCCACACAAGTGAGGTACCATTTTTATCGGAAGACTTGGAGGAACGCTGGGTGGAAGGAAATTTGTGGCTCCTCCCAGATTCCAGAACTTTCTGTCACTGAAATTAGAGGAAAAAGTATTTTTTTGGTCAAATTTTGAGGTTTGCAAAGGATTCTGGGTAACAGAACCTGGCCAGAGCACCACAAGTCACCCCATCTTGGATTCCCCTAGGTGTCTAGTTTTAAAATATGCGCTGGTTTGCTAGGTTTCCTAAGTGCCGGCTGAGCTAGAGGCCAAAATCCACAGGTAGGCACTTTGTAAAAAACACCTCTGTTTTCTGTGAAAAAATGTGATGTGACCACATTGTGTTTTGAGCCATCTTCTTTCGTGGGCGCTAGGCCTACCCACACAAGTGAGGTACCATTCCTATCGGAAGACTTGGAGGAACGCTGGGTGGAATGAAATTTGTGGCTCCTCCCAGATTCCAGAACTTTCTGTCACCAAAATTAGAGGAAAAAGTGTTTTTTTGGTTACATTATGAGGTCTGCAAAGGATTCTGGGTAACAGAACCTGGTCAGAGCCCCACAAGTCACCCCATCTTGGATTCCC
Source organism: Pleurodeles waltl (assembly GCF_031143425.1). Classification (NCBI taxonomy): domain Eukaryota; kingdom Metazoa; phylum Chordata; class Amphibia; order Caudata; family Salamandridae; genus Pleurodeles; species Pleurodeles waltl. Next base: position 1,688,894,653 of record NC_090444.1, on the reverse strand, counting down.
CTAGGTGTCTAGTTTTAAAATATGCGCTGGTTTGCTAGGTTTCCTAAGTGCCGGCTGAGCTAGAGGCCAAAATCCACAGGTAGGCACTTTGTAAAAAACACCTCTGTTTTCTGTGAAAAAATGTGATGTGACCACATTGTGTTTTGGGCCATTTCCTTTCGTGGGCGCTAGGCCTACCCACACAAGTGAGGTACCATTTTTATCGGGAGACTTGGCGGAACGCTGGGTGGAAGGAAATTTGTGGCTCCTCCCAGATTCCAGAACTTTCTGTCACCGAAATTAGAGGAAAAAGTGTTTTTTTTGGTCATATTTTGAGGTTTGCAAAGGATTCTGGGTAACCGAATCTGGTCAGAGCCCCACAAGTCACCCCATCTTGGATTCCCCTAGGTGTCTAGTTTTAAAAAACTGCGCTGGTTTGCTGGGTTTCCCCAGGTGCCGGCTGAGCTAGAGTCCAAAATCCACAGGTAGGCACTTTGTAAAAAACACCTCTGTTTTCTGTGAAAAAATGTGATGTGACCACATTGTGTTTTGGGCCATTTCCTTTCGTGGGCGCTAGGCCTACCCAAACAAGTGAGGTACCATTTTTATCGGAAGACTTGGAGGAACGCTGGGTGGAAGGAAATTTGTGGCTCCTCCCAGATTCCAGAACTTTCTGTCACCGAAATTAGAGGAAAAAGTGTTTTTTTTGGTCAAATTTTGAGGGTTGCAAAGGATTCTGGGTAACAGAACCTGGCCAGAGCCCCACAAGTCACCCCATCTTGGATTCCCCTAGGTGTCTAGTTTTAAAATATGCGCTGGTTTGCTAGGTTTCCTAAGTGCCGGCTGAGCTAGAGGCCAAAATCCACAGGTAGGCACTTTGTAAAAAACACCTCTGTTTTCTGTGAAAAAATGTGATGTGACCACATTGTGTTTTGAGCCATTTTCTTTCGTGGGCGCTAGGCCTACCCACACAAGTGAGGTACCATTCCTATCGGAAGACTTGGAGGAACGCTGGGTGGAAGGAAATTTGTGGCTCCTCTCAGATTCCAGAACTTTCTGTCACCGAAATGAGAGGAAAAAATGTTTTTGGGGCCAAATTTTGAGGTTTGCAAAGGATTCTGGGTAACAGAACCTGGTCAGAGCCCCACAAGTCACCCCATCTTGGATTCCCCTAGGTGTGTAGTTTTAAAAAATGCGCTGGTTTGCTAGGTTTCCCCAGGTGCCGGCTGAGCTAGAGGCCAAAATCCACAGGTTGGCACTATGTAAAAAACACTTCTGTTTTCTGTAAAAAAAATGTGATGTGTCCACGTTGTGTTTTGGGCCATTTCCTTTTGTGGGCGCTAGGCCTACCCACACAAGTGAGGTACCATTTTTATCGGAAGACTTGGAGGAACGCTGGGTGGAAGGAAATTTGTGGCTCCTCCCAGATTCCAGAACTTTCTGTCACCGAAATTAGAGGAAAAAGTATTTTTTGGGTCAAATTTTGAGGTTTGCAAAGGATTCTGGGTAACAGAACCTGGCCAGAGCCCCACAAGTCACCCCATCTTGGATTCCCCTAGGTGTCTAGTTTTAAAATATGCGCTGGTTTGTTCGGTTTCCCCAGGTGCCGGCTAAGCTAGAGGCCAAAATCCATGGGTAGGCACTTTGTATAAAACACCTCTGTTTTCTGTGAAAAAATGTGATGTGTCCAAATTGTGTTTTGGGCCATTTCATTTCGTGGGCGCTAGGCCTACCCACACAAGTGAGGTACCATTTTTATCGGGAGACTTGGAGGAACGCTGGGTGGAATGAAATTTGTGGCTCCTCCCAGATTCCAGAACTTTCTGTCACCAAAATTAGAGGAAAAAGTGTTTTTTTGGTTACATTATGAGGTCTGCAAAGGATTCTGGGTAAGAGAACCTGGTCAGAGCCCCACAAGTCACCCCATCTTGGATTCCCCTAGGTGTCTAGTTTTAAAATATGCGCTGGTTTGCTAGGTTTCCTAAGTGCCGGCTGAGCTAGAGGCCAAAATCCACAGGTAGGCACTTTGTAAAAAACACCTCTGTTTTGTGTGAAAAAATGTGATGTCACCACATTGTGTTTTGGGCCATTTTCTTTCGTGGGCGCTAGGCCTACCCACACAAGTGAGGTACCATTTTTATCGGAAGACTTGGAGGAACGCTGGGTGGAAGGAAATTTGTGGCTCCTCCCAGATTCCAGAACTTTCTGTCACCAAAATTAGAGGAAAAAGTGTTTTTTTGGTCAAATTTTGAGGTTTGCAAAGGATTCTGGGTAACAGAACCTGGTCAGAGCCCCATAAGTCATCCTGTCTTGGATTACCCTAGGTGTCTAGTTTTCAAAAATGCGCTGGTTTGCTAGGTTTCCCCAGGTGCCGGCTGAGCTAGAGGCCAAAATCCATAGGTAGGCACTTTGTAAAAAACACCTCTGTTTTGTGTGAAAAAATGTGATGTGTCCACATTGTGTTTTGGCCCATTTCATTTCGTGGGCGCTAGGCCTACCCACACAAGTGAGGTACCATTTTTATCGGGAGACTTAGGGGAACGCTGGGTGGAAGGAAATTTGTGGCTCCTCCCAGATTCCAGAACTTTCTGTCACCGAAATTAGAGGAAAAGGTGTTTTTTTTGGTCAAATTTTGAGGTTTGCAAAGGATTCTGGGTAACAGAACCTGGTCAGAGCCCCACAAGTCACCCTGTCTTGTATTCCCCTAGGTGTCTAGTTTTAAAAAATGTGCTGGTTTTCTAGGTTTCCCCGGGTGCCGGCTGAGCTAGAGGCCAAAATCCATAGGTAGGCACTTTGTAAAAAACACCTCTGTTTTGTGTGAAAAAATGTGATGTGTCCACATTGTGTTTTGGCCCATTTCATTTCGTGGGCGCTAGGCCTACCCACACAAGTGAGGTACCATTTTTATCGGGAGACTTAGGGGAACGCTGGGTGGAAGGAAATTTGTGGCTCCTCTCAGATTCCAGAACTTTCTGTCACCAAAATGAGAGGAAAAATTGTTTTTTTGGTCAAATATTGAGGTTTGCAAAGGATTCTGGGTAACAGAACCTGGTCACAGCCCCACAAGTCACCCCATCTTGGATTCCCCTACGTGTCTAGTTTTAAAAAATGCGATGGTTTGCTAGGTTTCCCCAGGTGCCGGCTGAGCTAGAGGCCAAAATCCATAGGTAGGCACTTTGTAAAAAACACCTCTGTTTTGTGTGAAAAAATGTGATGTGTCCACATTGTGTTTTGGGCCATTTCATTTCGTGGGCGTTAGGCCTACCCACACAAGTGAGGTACCATTTTTATCGGGAGACTTAGGGGAACGCTGGGTGGAAGGAAATTTGTGGCTCCTCCCAGATTCCAGAACTTTCTGTCACCGAAATTAGAGGAAAAAGTGTTTTTTTGTCACATTTTGAGGTTTGCAAAGGATTCTGGGTTACAGAACCTGGTCAGAGCCCCACAAGTCATCCTATCTTGGATTCCCCTTGGTGTCTAGTTTTCAAAAATGTGCTGGTTTGCTAGGTTTCCCCAGGTGCCGGCTGAGCTAGAGGCCAAAATCCATAGGTAGGCACTTTGTAAAAAACACCTCTGTATTCTGTAAAAAAATTTGATGTGACCACATTGTGTTTAGGGCCATTTTCTTTCGTGGGCGCTAGGCCTACCCACACAAGTGAGGTACCATTTTTATCGGAAGACTTGGAGGAACGCTGGGTGGAAGGAAATTTGTGGCTCCTCCCAGATTCCAGAACTTTCTGTCACCGAAATTAGAGGAAAAAGTGTTTTTTTGGTCAAATTTTGAGGTTTGCAAAGGATTCTGGGTAACAGAACCTGGTCAGAGCCCCATAAGTCATCCTGTCTTGGATTCCCCTAGGTGTCTAGTTTTCAAAAATGCGCTGGTTTGCTAGGTTTCCCCAGGTGCCGGCTGAGCTAGAGGCCAAAATCCATAAGTAGGCACTTTGTAAAAAACACCTCTGTTTTGTGTGAAAAAATGTGATGTGTCCACATTGTGTTTTGGGCCATTTCATTTCGTGGGCGCTAGGCCTACCCACACAAGTGAGGTACCATTTTTATCGGGAGACTTAGGGGAACGCTGGGTGGAAGGAAATTTGTGGCTCCTCCCAGATTCCAGAACTTTCTGTCACCGAAATTAGAGGAAAAAGTGTTTTTTTTGGTCACATTTTGAGGTTTGCAAAGGATTCTGGGTAGCAGAACCTGGTCAGAGCCCCATAAGTCATCCTGTCTTGGATTCCCCTAGGTGTCTAGTTTTCAAAAATGCGCTGGTTTGCTAGGTTTCCCCAGGTGCCGGCTGAGCTAGAGGCCAAAATCCATGGGTAGGCACTTTGTAAAAAACACCTTTGTTTTCTGTGAAAAAATGTGATGTGTCCACATTGTGTTTTGGGCCATTTCATTTCGTGGGCGCTAGGCCTACCCACACAAGTGAGGTACCATTTTTATCGGGAGACTTAGGGGAACGCTGGGTGGAAGGAAATTTGTGGCTCCTCTCAGATTCCAGAACTTTCTGTCTCCGAAATGAGAGGAAAAAATGTTTTTTGGGCCAAATTTTGAGGTTTGCAAAGGATTCTGGGTAACAGAACCTGGTCAGAGCCCCACAAGTCACCCCATCTTGGATTCCCCTAGGTGTGTAGTTTTAAAAAATGCGCTGGTTTGCTAGGTTTCCCCAGGTGCCGGCTGAGCTAGAGGCCAAAATCCACAGGTAGGCACTTTGTAAAAAACACCTTTGTTTTCTGTGAAAAAATGTGATGTGACCACATTGTGTTTTGGGCCATTTTCTTTCGTGGGCGCTAGGCCTACCCACACAAGTGAGGTACCATTTTTATCGGAAGACTTGGAGGAACGCTGGGTGGAAGGAAATTTGTGGCTCCTCCCAGATTCCAGAACTTTCTGTCACCGAAATTAGAGGAAAAAGTATTTTTTTGGTCAAATTTTGAGGTTTGCAAAGGATTCTGGGTAACAGAACCTGGTCAGAGCCCCACAAGTCACCCCATCTTGGATTCCCCTAGGTGTCTAGTTTTAAAATATGCGCTGGTTTGCTAGGTTTCCTAAGTGCCGGCTGAGCTAGAGGCCAAAATCCACAGGTAGGCACTTTGTAAAAAACACCTCTGTTTTCTGTGAAAAAATGTGATGTGACCACATTGTGTTTTGAGCCATTTTCTTTCGTGGGCGCTAGGCCTACCCACACAAGTGAGGTACCATTCCTATCGGAAGACTTGGAGGAACGCTGGGTGGAATGAAATTTGTGGCTCCTCCCAGATTCCAGAACTTTCTGTCACCAAAATTAGAGGAAAAAGTGTTTTTTTGGCTACATTATGAGGTCTGCAAAGGATTCTGGGTAACAGAACCTGGTCAGAGCCCCACAAGTCACCCCATCTTGGATTCCCCTAGGTGTCTAGTTTTAAAATATGCGCTGGTTTGCTAGGTTTCCTAAGTGCCGGCTGAGCTAGAGGCCAAAATCCACAGGTAGGCACTTTGTAAAAAACACCTCTGTTTTGTGTGAAAAAATGTGATGTCACCACATTGTGTTTTGGGCCATTTTCTTTCGTGGGCGCTAGGCCTACCCACACAAGTGAGGTACCATTTTTATCGGAAGACTTGGAGGAACGCTGGGTGGAAGGAAATTTGTGGCTCCTCCCAGATTCCAGAACTTTCTGTCACCGAAATTAGAGGAAAAAGTGTTTTTTTGGTCAAATTTTGAGGTTTGCAAAGGATTCTGGGTAACAGAACCTGGTCAGAGCCCCATAAGTCATCCTGTCTTGGATTCCCCTAGGTGTCTAGTTTTCAAAAATGCGCTGGTTTGCTAGGTTTCCCCAGGTGCCGGCTGAGCTAGAGGCCAAAATCCATAGGTAGGCACTTTGTAAAAAACACCTCTGTTTTGTGTGAAAAAATGTGATGTGTCCACATTGAGTTTTGGCCCATTTCATTTCGTGGGCGCTAGGCCTACCCACACAAGTGAGGTACCATTTTTATCGGGAGACTTAGGGGAACGCTGGGTGGAAGGAAATTTGTGGCTCCTCTCAGATTCCAGAACTTTCTGTCACCAAAATGAGATTAACTAGTGTTTTTTTGGTCAAATATTGAGGTTTGCAAAGGATTCTGGGTAACCGAACCTGGTCAGAGCCCCACAAGTCACCCTGTCTTGGATTCCCCTAGGTGTCTAGTTTTCAAAAATGCGCTGGTTTGCTAGGTTCCCCAGGTGCTGGCTGAGCTAGAGGCCAAAATCCACAGGTAGGCACTTTGTAAAAAACACCTCTGTTTTCTGTGAAAAAATGTGATGTGTCCATGTTGTGTTTTGGGCCATTTCCTTTCGTGGGCGCTAGGCTTACCCACACAAGTGAGGTACCATTTTTATCGGGAGACTTGGGGGAACGCTGGGTGGAAGGAAATTTGTGGCTCCTCTCAGATTCCAGAACTTTCTGTCACCGAAATGAGAGGAAAAAGTGTTTTTTTGGCCAAATTGTGAGGCTTGCAAAGGATTCTGGGTAACAGAACCTGGTCAGATCCCCACAAGTCACCCCATCTTGATTTCCCCTAGGTGTCTAGTTTTCACAAATGTGCTGGTTTGCTAGGCTTCCCCAGGTGCCGGCTGAGCTAGAGGCCAAAATCCACAGGTAGGTAGTTTGTAAAAAACAACTCTGTTTTCTGTGAAAAAATGTGATGTGTCCACGTTGTGTTTTGGGCCATTTCCTTTTGTGGGCACTAGGCCTATCCACACAAGTGAGGTACCATTTTTATCGGGACGCTAGGGGGAATGCTGGGTGGAAGGAACTTTGTGGCTCCTCCCAGATTCCACAACTTTCTGTCACCGAAATTAGAGGAAAAAGTGTTTTTTTGGTCATATTTTGAGGTTTGCAAAGGATTCTGGGTAACAGAACCTGGTCAGAGCCCCACAAGTCATCCTGTCTTGGATTCCCCTAGGTGTCTAGTTTTCAAAAATGCGCTGGTTTGCTAGGTTTCCCCAGGTGCCGGCTGAGCTAGAGGCCAAAATCCATAGGTAGGCACTTTGTAAAAAACACCTCTGTTTTCTGTGAAAAATTGTGATGTGTCCACATTGTGTTTTGGGCCATTTCATTTCGTGGGCGCTAGGCCTATCCACACAAGTGAGGTACCATTTTAATCGGAAGACTTGGAGGAACGCTGGGTGGAAGGAAATTTGTGGCTCCTCCAAGATTCCAGAACTTTCTGTCACCGAAATTAGAGGAAAAAGTGTTTTTTTGGTCACATTTTGAGGTTTGCAAAGGATTCTGGGTTACAGAACCTGGTCAGAGCCCCACAAGTCATCCTGTCTTGGATTCCCCTAGGTGTCTAGTTTTCAAAAATGTGCTGGTTTGCTAGGTTTCCCCAGGTGCCGGCTGAGCTAGAGGCCAAAATCCACAGGTAGGCACTTTGTAAAAAACACCTCTGTTTTCTGGAAAAAAATGTGATGTGACCACATTGTGTTTTGGGCCATTTTCTTTCGTGGGCGCTAGGCCTACCCACACAAGTGAGGTACCATTTTTATCGGGAGACTTGGGGAAACGCTGGGTGGAAGGAAATTTGTGGCTCCTCCCAGATTCCAGAACTTTCTGTCACCGAAATTAGAGGAAAAAGTGTTTTTTTTGGTCAAAGTTTGAGGTTTGCAAAGGATTCTGGGTAACAGAACCTGGTCAGAGCCCCACAAGTCACACTGTCTTGTATTCCCCTAGGTGTCTAGTTTTAAAAAATGTGCTGGTTTTCTAGGTTTCCCCAGGTGCCGGCTGAGCTAGAGGCCAAAATCCACAGGTAGGCACTTTGTAAAAAACACCTCTGTTTTCTGTAAAAAAAATGTGATTTGTCCACGTTGTGTTTTGGGCCATTTCCTTTCGTGGGCGCTAGGCCTACCCACACAAGTGAGGTACCATTTTTATCGGGAGACTTAGGGGAACGGTAGGTGGAAGGAAATTTGTGGCTCCTCTCAGATTACAGAACTTTCTGTCACCGAAATGAGAGGAAAAAATGTTTTTTTGGCCAAATTTTGAGGTTTGCAAAGGACTCTGGGTAACAGAACCTGGTCAGAGCCCCAAAAGTCACCCCATCTTGGATTCCCCTACGTGTCTAGTTTTAAAAAATGCGCTGGTTTGCTAGGTTTCCCCAGGTGCCGGCTGAGCTAGAGGCCAAAATCCATAGGTAGGCACTTTGTAAAAAACACCTCTGTTTTGTGTGAAAAAATGTGATGTGTCCACATTGTGTTTTGGGCCATTTCATTTCGTGGGCGCTAGGCCTACCCACACAAGTGAGGTACCATTTTTATCGGGAGACTTAGGGGAACGCTGGGTGGAAGGAAATTTGTGGCTCCTCCCAGATTCCAGAACTTTCTGTCACCGAAATTAGAGGAAAAAGTGTTTTTTTGGTCACATTTTGAGGTTTGCAAAGGATTCTGGGTTACAGAACCTGGTCAGAGCCCCACAAGTCATCCTATCTTGGATTCCCCTAGGTGTCTAGTTTTCAAAAATGTGCTGGTTTGCTAGGTTTCCCCAGGTGCCGGCTGAGCTAGAGGCCAAAATCCACAGGTAGGCACTTTGTAAAAAACACCTGTGTTTTCTGTGAAAAAATGTGATGTGTCCACGTTGTGTTTTGGGCCATTTCCTTTCGTGGGCGCTAGGCCTACCCACACAAGTGAGGTACCATTTTTATCGGAAGAGTTGGAGGAACGCTGGGTGGAAGGTAATTTCTGGCTCCTCCCAGATTCCAGAACTTTCTGTCACCGAAATTAGAGGAAAAAGTGTTTTTTTTGGTCACATTTTGAGGTTTGCAAAGGATTCTGGGTAACAGAACCTGGTCAGAGCCCCATAAGTCATCCTGTCTTGGATTCCCCTAGGTGTCTAGTTTTAAAAAATGCGCTGGTTTGCCTGGTTTCCCCAGGTGCCGGCTGAGCTAGAGGCCAAAATCCATAGGTAGGCACTTTGTAAAAAACACCTCTGTTTTGTGTGAAAAAATGTGATGTGTCCACATTGTGTTTTGGGCCATTTCATTTCGTGGGCGATAGGCCTACCCACACAAGTGAGGTACCATTTTTATCAGGAGACTTAGGGGAACGCTGGGTGGAAGGAAATTTGTGGCTCCTCTCAGATTCCAGAACTTTCTGTCACCAAAATGAGAGGAAAAAGTGTTTTTTTGGTCAAATACTGAGGTTTGCAAAGGATTCTGGGTAACAGAACCTGGTCACAGCCCCACAAGTCACCCCATCTTGGATTCCCCTAGGTGTCTAGTTTTCAAAAATGCACTGGTTTGCTAGGTTCCCCAGGTGCTGGCTAAGCTAGAGGCCAAAATCCACAGGTAGGCACTTTGTAAAAAACACCTCTGTTTTCTATGAAAAAATGTGATGTGTCCACGTTCTGTTTTGGGCCATTTTCTTTTGTGGGCGCTAGGCGTACCCACACAAGTGAGGTACCATTTTTATCGGGAGACTTGGCGGAACGCTGGGTGGAAGGAAATTTGTGGCTCCTCCCAGATTCCAGAACTTTCTGTTACCGAAATGAGAGGAAAAAGTGTTTTTTTGGCCAAATTGTGAGGCTTGCAAAGGATTCTGGGTAACAGAACCTGGTCAGAGCCCCACAAGTCATCCTGTCTTGGATTCCCCTAGGTGTCTAGTTTTAAAAAATGTGCTGGTTTGCTAGGTTTCCGCAGGTGCCGGCTGAGCTAGAGGCCAAAATCCACAGGTAGGCACTTTGTAAAAAACACCTCTGTTTTCAGTGAAAAAATGTGATGTGACCACATTGTGTTTTGGGCCATTTCCTTTCGTGGGCGCTAGGCCTACCCACACAAGTGAGGTACCATTTTTATCGGGAGACTTGGCAGAACGCTGGGTGGAAGGAAATTTGTGGCTCCTCCCAGATTCCAGAACTTTCTGTCACCGAAATTAGAGGAAAAAGTGTTTTTTTGGTCATATTTTGAGGTTTGCAAAGGATTCTGGGTAACCGAATCTGGTCAGAGCCCCACAAGTCACCCCATCTTGGATTCCCCTAGGTGTCTAGTTTTAAAAAACTGCGCTGGTTTGCTGGGTTTCCCCAGGTGCCGGCTGAGCTAGAGTCCAAAATCCACAGGTAGGCACTTTGTAAAAAACACCTCTGTTTTCTGTGAAAAAATGTGATGTGACCACATTGTGTTTTGGGCCATTTCCTTTCGTGGGCGCTAGGCCTACCCACACAAGTGAGGTACCATTTTTATCGGAAGACTTGGAGGAACGCTGGGTGGAAGGAAATTTGTGGCTCCTCCCAGATTCCAGAACTTTCTGTCACCGAAATTAGAGGAAAAAGTGTTTTTTTTGGTCAAATTTTGAGGGTTGCAAAGGATTCTGGGTAACAGAACCTGGTCAGAGCCCCACAAGTCACCCTGTCTTGGATTCCCCTAGGTGTCTAGTTTTAAAAAATGTGATGGTTTGCTAGGTTTCCCCAGGTGCCGGCTGAGCTAGAGGCCAAAATCCACAGGTTGGCACTTTGTAAAAAACACTTCTGTTTTCTGTAAAAAAAATGTGATGTGTCCACGTTGTGTTTTGGGCCATTTCCTTTCGTGGGCGCTAGGCCTACCCACACAAGTGAGGTACCATTGTTATCAGGAGACTTAGGGGAACGCTGGGTGGAAGGAAATTTGTGGCTCCTCTCAGATTCCAGAACTTTATGTCACCGAAATGAGAGGAAAAAAAATTTTTGGGCCAAATTTTGAGGTTTGCAAAGGATTCTGGGTAACAGAACCTGGTCAGAGCCTCACAAGTCACCCCATCTTGGATTCCCCTAGGTGTCTAGTTTTAAAAAATGTGCTGGTTTGCCAGGTTTCCCCAGGTGCCGGCTGAGCTAGAGGCCAAAATCCACAGGTAGGCACTTTGTAAAAAACACCTCTGTTTATTGTGAAAAAATGTGATGTGACCACATTGTGTTTTGGGCCATTTTCTTTCGTGGGCGCTAGGCCTACCCACACAAGTGAGGTACCATTTTTATCGGAAGACTTGGAGGAACGCTGGGTGGAAGGAAATTTGTGGCTCCTCCCAGATTCCAGAACTTTCTGTCAGCAAAATTAGAGGAACAAGTGTTTTTTTGGTCAAATTTTGAGGTTTGCAAAGGATTCTGGGTAACAGAACCTGGTCAGAGCCCCACAAGTCACCCCATCTTGGATTCCCCTAGGTGTCTAGTTTTAAAAAATGCGCTGGTTTGCTAGGTTTCCTAAGTGCCAGCTGAGCTAGAGGCCAAAATCCACAGGTAGGCACTTTGTAAAAAACACCTCTGTTTTCTGTGAAAAAATGTGATGTGTCCACGTTGTGTTTTGGGCCATTTCCTTTCGTGGGCGCTAGGCCTACCCACACAAGTGAGGTACCATTTTTATCGGGAGACATGGCGGAACGCTGGGTGGAAGGAAATTTGTGGCTCCTCCCAGATTCCAGAACTTTCTGTCACCGAAATGAGAGGAAAAAGTGTTTTTTTGGCCAAATTGTGAGGCTTGCAAAGGATTCTGGGTAACAGAACCTGGTCAGAGCCCCACAAGTCACCCCATCTTGGATTCCCCTAGGTGTCTAGTTTTCAAAAATGTGCTGGTTTGCTAGGTTTCCGCAGGTGCCGGCTGAGCTAGAGGCCAAAATCCACAGGTAGGCACTTTTTAAAAAACACCTCTGTTTTCTGTGAAAAAATGTGATGTGACCACATTGTGTTTTGGGCCATTTCCTTTCGTGGGCGCTAGGCCTACCCACACAAGTGAGGTACCATTTTTATCGAGAGACTTGGCGGAACGCTGGGTGTAAGGAAATTTGTGGCTCCTCCCAGATTCCAGAACTTTCTGTCACCGAAATTAGAGGAAAAAGTGTTTTTTTGGTCATATTTTGAGGTTTGCAAAGGATTCTGGGTAACCGAATCTGGTCAGAGACCCACAAGTCACCCCATCTTGGATTCCCCTAGGTGTCTAGTTTTAAAAAACTGCGCTGGTTTGCTGGGTTTCCCCAGGTGCCGGCTGAGCTAGAGGCCAAAATCCACAGGTAGGCACTTTGTAAAAAACACCTCTGTTTTCTGTGTAAAAATGTGATGTGACCACATTGTGTTTTGGGCCATTTCCTTTCGTGGGCGCTAGGACTACCCACACAAGTGAGGTACCATTTTTATCGGAAGACTTGGAGGAACGCTGGGTGGAAGGACATTTGTGGCTCCTCCCAGATTCCAGAACTTTCTGTCACCGAAATTAGAGGAAAAAGTGTTTTTTTTGGTCAAATTTTGAGGTTTGCAAAGGATTCTGGGTAACAGAACCTGGTCAGAGCCCCACAAGTCACCCTGTCTTGGATTCCCCTAGGTGTCTAGTTTTAATAAATGTGATGGTTTGCTAGGTTTCCCCAGGTGCCGGCTGAGCTAGAGGCCAAAATCCACAGGTAGGCACTTTGTAAAAAACAACTCTGTGTTCTGTGAAAAAATGTGATGTGACCACATTGTGTTTTGGGCCATTTTCTTTCGTGGGCGCTAGGCCTACCCACACAAGTGAGGTACCATTCCTATCGGAAGACTTGGAGGAACGCTGGGTGGAATGAAATTTGTGGCTCCTCCCAGATTCCAGAACTTTCTGTCACCAAAATTAGAGGAAAAAGTGTTTTTTTGGTTACATTATGAGGTCTGCAAAGGATTCTGGGTAACAGAACCTGGTCAGAGCCCCACAAGTCACCCCATCTTGGATTCCCCTAGGTGTCTAGTTTTAAAATATGCGCTGGTTTTCTAGGTTTCCTAAGTGCCGGCTGAGCTAGAGGCCAAAATCCACAGGTAGGCACTTTGTAAAAAACACCTCTGTTTTGTGTGAAAAAATGTGATGTCACCACATTGTGTTTTGGGCCATTTTCTTTCGTGGGCGCTAGGCCTACCCACACAAGTGAGGTACCATTTTTATCGGAAGACTTGGAGGAACGCTGGGTGGAAGAAAATTTGTGGCTCCTCCCAGATTCCAGAACTTTCTGTCACCGAAATTAGAGGAAAAAGTGTTTTTTTTGGTCACATTTTGAGGTTTGCAAAGGATTCTGGGTAACAGAACCTGGTCAGAGCCCCATAAGTCATCCTGTCTTGGATTCCCTTAGGTGTCTAGTTTTCAAAAATGCGCTGGTTTGCTAGGTTTCCCCAGGTGCCGGCTGAGCTAGAGGCCAAAATCCATGGGTAGGCACTTTGTAAAAAACACCTCTGTTTTCTGTGAAAAAATGTGATGTGTCCAAATTGTGTTTTGGGCCATTTCATTTCGTGGGCGCTAGGCCTACCCACACAAGTGAGGTACCATTTTTATCGGGAGACATAGGGGAACGCTGGGTGGAAGGAAATTTGTGGCTCCTCTCAGATTCCAGAACTTTCTGTCACCGAAATGAGAGGAAAAAATGTTTTTTGGGCCAAATTTTGAGATTTGCAAAGGATTCTGGGTAACAGAACCTGGTCAGAGTCCCACAAGTCACCCCATCTTGGATTCCCCTAGGTGTCTAGTTTTCAAAAATGTGCTGGTTTGCTAGGTTTCTGCAGGTGCCGGCTGAGCTAGAGGCCAAAATCCACAGGTAGGCACTTTTTAAAAAACACCTCTGTTTTCTGTGAAAAAATGTGATGTGACCACATTGTGTTTTGGGCCATTTCCTTTCGTGGGCGCTAGGCCTACCCACACAAGTGAGGTACCATTTTTATCGAGAGACTTGGCGGAACGCTGGGTGTAAGGACATTTGTGGCTCCTCCCAGATTCCAGAACATTCTGTCACCGAAATTAGAGGAAAAAGTGTTTTTTTGGTCATATTTTGAGGTTTGCAAAGGAATCTGGGTAACCGAATCTGGTCAGAGCCCCACAAGTCACCCCATCTTGGATTCCCCTAGGTGTCTAGTTTTAAAAAACTGCGCTGGTTTGCGGGGTTTCCCCAGGTGCCGGCGGGAGCTTGAGGCCAAAATCCACAGGTAGGCACTTTGTAAAAAACACCTCTGTTTTCTGTGTAAAAATGTGATGTGACCACATTGTGTTTTGGGCCATTTCCTTTCATGGGCGCTAGGCCTACCCACACAAGTGAGGTACCATTTTTATCGGAAGACTTGGCGGAACGCTGGGTGGAAGGAAATTTGTGGCTCCTCCCAGATTCCAGAACTTTCTGTCACCGAAATTAGAGGAAAAAGTGTTTTTTTGGTCATATTTTGAGGTTTGCAAAGGATTCTGGGTAACCGAATCTGGTCAGAGCCCCACAAGTCACCCCATCTTGGATTCCCCTAGGTGTCTAGTTTTAAAAAACTGCGCTGGTTTGCTGGGTTTCCCCAGGTGCCGGCTGAGCTAGAGGCCAAAATCCACAGGTAGGCACTTTGTAAAAAACACCTCTGTTTTCTGTGTAAAAATGTGATGTGACCACATTGTGTTTTGGGCCATTTCCTTTCGTGGGCGCTAGGCCTACCCACACAAGTGAGGTACCATTTTTATCGGAAGACTTGGAGGAACGCTGGGTGGAAGGACATTTGTGGCTCCTCCCAGATTCCAGAACTTTCTGTCACCAAAATTAGAGGAAAAAGTGTTTTTTTTGGTCAAATTTTGAGGTTTGCAAAGGATTCTGGGTAACCGAACCTGGTCAGAGCCCCACAAGTCACCCTGTCTTGGATTCCCCTAGGTGTCTAGTTTTAAAAAATGTGATGGTTTGGTAGGTTTCCCCAGGTGCCGGCTGAGCTAGAGGCCAAAATCCACAGGTAGGCACTTTGTAAAAAACACCTCTGTTTTCTGTGAAAAAATGTGATGTGACCACATTGTGTTTTGGGCCATTTTCTTTCGTGGGCGCTAGGCCTACCCACACAAGTGAGGTACCATTCCTATCGGAAGACTTGGAGGAACGCTGGGTGGAATGAAATTTGTGGCTCCTCCCAGATTCCAGAACTTTCTGTCAACAAAATTAGAGGAAAAAGTGTTTTTTTGGTTACATTATGAGGTCTGCAAAGGATTCTGGGTAACAGAACCTGGTCAGAGCCCCACAAGTCACCCCATCTTGGATTCCCCTAGGTGTCTAGTTTTAAAATATGCGCTGGTTTGCTAGGTTTCCTAAGTGCCGGCTGAGCTAGAGGCCAAAATCCACAGGTAGGCACTTTGTAAAAAACACCTCTGTTTTGTGTGAAAAAATGTGATGTCACGACATTGTGTTTTGGGCCATTTTCTTTCGTGGGCGCTAGGCCTACCCACACAAGTGAGGTACCATTTTTATCGGAAGACTTGGAGGAACGCTAGGTGGAAGAAAATTTGTGGCTCCTCCCAGATTCCAGAACTTTCTGTCACCGAAATTAGAGGAAAAAGTGTTTTTTTGGTCAAATTTTGAGGTTTGCAAAGGATTCTGGGTAACAGAACCTGGTCAGAGCCCCATAAGTCATCCTGTCTTGGATTCCCCTAGGTGTCTAGTTTTCAAAAATGCGCTGGTTTGCTAGGTTTCCCCAGGTGCCGGCTGAGCTAGAGGCCAAAATCCATAGGTAGGCACTTTGTAAAAAACACCTCTGTTTTGTGTGAAAAAATGTGATGTGTCCACATTGTGTTTTGGCCCATTTCGTTTCGTGGGCGCTAGGCCTACCCACACAAGTGAGGTACCATTTTTATCGGGAGACTTAGGGGAACGCTGGGTGGAAGGAAATTTGTGGCTCCTCCCAGATTCCAGAACTTTCTGTCACCGAAATTAGAGGAAAAAGTGTTTTTTTTGGTCACATTTTGAGGTTTGCAAAGGATTCTGGGTAACAGAACCTGGTCAGAGCCCCATAAGTCATCCTGTTTTGGATTCCCTTAGGTGTCTAGTTTTCAAAAATGCGCTGGTTTGTTCGGTTTCCCCAGGTGCCGGCTGAGCTAGAGGCCAAAATCCATGGGTAGGCACTTTGTAAAAAACACCTCTGTTTTCTGTGAAAAAATGTGATGTGTCCAAATTGTGTTTTGGGCCATTTCATTTCGTGGGCGCTAGGCCTACCCACACAAGTGAGGTACCATTTTTATCGGGAGACTTAGGGGAACGCTGGGTGGAAGGAAATTTGTGGCTCCTCTCAGATTCCAGAACTTTCTGTCACCGAAATGAGAGGAAAAAATGTTTTTTGGGCCAAATTTTGA
Source organism: Pleurodeles waltl (assembly GCF_031143425.1). Classification (NCBI taxonomy): domain Eukaryota; kingdom Metazoa; phylum Chordata; class Amphibia; order Caudata; family Salamandridae; genus Pleurodeles; species Pleurodeles waltl. Next base: position 1,688,878,627 of record NC_090444.1, on the reverse strand, counting down.
GGTTTGCAAAGGATTCTGGGTAACAGAACCTGGTCAGAGCCCCACAAGTCACCCCATCTTGGATTCCCCTAGGTGTGTAGTTTTAAAAAATGCGCTGGTTTGCTAGGTTTCCCCAGGTGCCGGCTGAGCTAGAGGCCAAAATCCACAGGTAGGCACTTTGTAAAAAACACCTTTGTTTTCTGTGAAAAAATGTGATGTGACCACATTGTGTTTTGGGCCATTTTCTTTCGTGGGCGCTAGGCCTACCCACACAAGTGAGGTACCATTTTTATCGGAAGACTTGGAGGAACGCTGGGTGGAAGGAAATTTGTGGCTCCTCCCAGATTCCAGAACTTTCTGTCACTGAAATTAGAGGAAAAAGTATTTTTTTGGTCAAATTTTGAGGTTTGCAAAGGATTCTGGGTAACAGAACCTGGCCAGAGCACCACAAGTCACCCCATCTTGGATTCCCCTAGGTGTCTAGTTTTAAAATATGCGCTGGTTTGCTAGGTTTCCTAAGTGCCGGGTGAGCTAGAGGCCAAAATCCACAGGTAGGAACTTTGTAAAAAACACCTCTGTTTTCTGTGAAAAAATGTGATGTGACCACATTGTGTTTTGAGCCATTTTCTTTCGTGGGCGCTAGGCCTACCCACACAAGTGAGGTACCATTCCTATCGGAAGACTTGGAGGAACGCTGGGTGGAATGAAATTTGTGGCTCCTCCCAGATTCCAGAACTTTCTGTCACCAAAATTAGAGGAAAAAGTGTTTTTTTGGTTACATTATGAGGTCTGCAAAGGATTCTGGGTAACAGAACCTGGTCAGAGCCCCACAAGTCACCCCATCTTGGATTCCCCTAGGTGTCTAGTTTTAAAATATGCGCTGGTTTGCTAGGTTTCCTAAGTGCCGGCTGAGCTAGAGGCCAAAATCCACAGGTAGGCACTTTGTAAAAAACACCTCTGTTTTCTGTGAAAAAATGTGATGTGACCACATTGTGTTTTGGGCCATTTCCTTTCGTGGGCGCTAGGCCTACCCACACAAGTGAGGTACCATTTTTATCGGGAGACTTGGCGGAACGCTGGGTGGAAGGAAATTTGTGGCTCCTCCCAGATTCCAGAACTTTCTGTCACCGAAATTAGAGGAAAAAGTGTTTTTTTTGGTCATATTTTGAGGTTTGCAAAGGATTCTGGATAACCGAATCTGGTCAGAGCCCCACAAGTCACCCCATCTTGGATTCCCCTAGGTGTCTAGTTTTAAAAAACTGCGCTGGTTTGCTGGGTTTCCCCAGGTGCCGGCTGAGCTAGAGTCCAAAATCCACAGGTAGGCACTTTGTAAAAAACACCTCTGTTTTCTGTGAAAAAATGTGATGTGACCACATTGTGTTTTGGGCCATTTCCTTTCGTGGGCGCTAGGCCTACCCAAACAAGTGAGGTACCATTTTTATCGGAAGACTTGGAGGAACGCTGGGTGGAAGGAAATTTGTGGCTCCTCCCAGATTCCAGAACTTTCTGTCACCGAAATTAGAGGAAAAAGTGTTTTTTTTGGTCAAATTTTGAGGGTTGCAAAGGATTCTGGGTAACAGAACCTGGTCAGAGCCCCACAAGTCACCCTGTCTTGGATTCCCCTAGGTGTCTAGTTTTAAAAAATGTGATGGTTTGCTAGGTTTCCCCAGGTGCCGGCTGAGCTAGAGGCCAAAATCCACAGGTTGGCACTATGTAAAAAACACTTCTGTTTTCTGTAAAAAAAATGTGATGTGTCCACGTTGTGTTTTGGGCCATTTCCTTTTGTGGGCGCTAGGCCTACCCACACAAGTGAGGTACCATTGTTATCAGGAGACTTAGGGGAACGCTGGGTGGAAGGAAATTTGTGGCTCCTCTCAGATTCCAGAACTTTATGTCACCGAAATGAGAGGAAAAACATTTTTTGGGCCAAATTTTGAGGTTTGCAAAGGATTCTGGGTAACAGAACCTGGTCAGAGCCCCACAAGTCACCCCATCTTGGATTCCCCTAGGTGTCTAGTTTTAAAAAATGTGCTGGTTTGCCAGGTTTCCCCAGGTGCCGGCTGAGCTAGAGGCCAAAATCCACAGGTAGGCACTTTGTAAAAAACACCTCTGTTTATTGTGAAAAAATGTGATGTGACCACATTGTGTTTTGGGCCATTTTCTTTCGTGGGCGCTAGGCCTACCCACACAAGTGAGGTACCATTTTTATCGGAAGACTTGGAGGAACGCTGGGTGGAAGGAAATTTGTGGCTCCTCCCAGATTCCAGAACTTTCTGTCAGCAAAATTAGAGGAAAAAGTGTTTTTTTGGCCAAATTGTGAGGCTTGCAAAGGATTCTGGGTAACATAACCTGGTCAGAGCCCCACAAGTCACCCCATCTTGGATTCCCCTAGGTGTCTAGTTTTCAAAAATGTGCTGGTTTGCTAGGTTTCTGCAGGTGCCGGCTGAGCTAGAGGCCAAAATCCACAGGTAGGCACTTTTTAAAAAACACCTCTGTTTTCTGTGAAAAAATGTGATGTGACCACATTGTGTTTTGGGCCATTTCCTTTCGTGGGCGCTAGGCCTACCCACACAAGTGAGGTACCATTTTTATCGAGAGACTTGGCGGAACGCTGGGTGTAAGGACATTTGTGGCTCCTCCCAGATTCCAGAACATTCTGTCACCGAAATTAGAGGAAAAAGTGTTTTTTTGGTCATATTTTGAGGTTTGCAAAGGAATCTGGGTAACCGAATCTGGTCAGAGCCCCACAAGTCACCCCATCTTGGATTCCCCTTGGTGTCTAGTTTTAAAAAACTGCGCTGGTTTGCGGGGTTTCCCCAGGTGCCGGCGGGAGCTAGAGGCCAAAATCCACAGGTAGGCACTTTGTAAAAAACACCTCTGTTTTCTGTGTAAAAATGTGATGTGACCACATTGTGTTTTGGGCCATTTCCTTTCGTGGGCGCTAGGCCTACCCACACAAGTGAGGTACCATTTTTATCGGAAGACTTGGCGGAACGCTGGGTGGAAGGAAATTTGTGGCTCCTCCCAGATTCCAGAACTTTCTGTCACCGAAATTAGAGGAAAAAGTGTTTTTTTGGTCATATTTTGAGGTTTGCAAAGGATTCTGGGTAACCGAATCTGGTCAGAGCCCCACAAGTCACCCCATCTTGGATTCCCCTAGGTGTCTAGTTTTAAAAAACTGCGCTGGTTTGCTGGGTTTCCCCAGGTGCCGGCTGAGCTAGAGGCCAAAATCCACAGGTAGGCACTTTGTAAAAAACACCTCTGTTTTCTGTGTAAAAATGTGATGTGACCACATTGTGTTTTGGGCCATTTCCTTTCGTGGGCGCTAGGCCTACCCACACAAGTGAGGTACCATTTTTATCGGAAGACTTGGAGGAACGCTGGGTGGAAGGACATTTGTGGCTCCTCCCAGATTCCAGAACTTTCTGTCACCAAAATTAGAGGAAAAAGTGTTTTTTTTGGTCAAATTTTGAGGTTTGCAAAGGATTCTGGGTAACCGAACCTGGTCAGAGCCCCACAAGTCACCCTGTCTTGGATTCCCCTAGGTGTCTAGTTTTAAAAAATGTGATGGTTTGGTAGGTTTCCCCAGGTGCCGGCTGAGCTAGAGGCCAAAATCCACAGGTAGGCACTTTGTAAAAAACACCTCTGTTTTCTGTGAAAAAATGTGATGTGACCACATTGTGTTTTGGGCCATTTTCTTTCGTGGGCGCTAGGCCTACCCACACAAGTGAGGTACCATTCCTATCGGAAGACTTGGAGGAACGCTGGGTGGAATGAAATTTGTGGCTCCTCCCAGATTCCAGAACTTTCTGTCACCAAAATTAGAGGAAAAAGTGTTTTTTTGGTTACATTATGAGGTCTGCAAAGGATTCTGGGTAACAGAACCTGGTCAGAGCCCCACAAGTCACCCCATCTTGGATTCCCCTAGGTGTCTAGTTTTAAAATATGCGCTGGTTTGCTAGGTTTCCTAAGTGCCGGCTGAGCTAGAGGCCAAAATCCACAGGTAGGCACTTTGTAAAAAACACCTCTGTTTTGTGTGAAAAAATGTGATGTCACGACATTGTGTTTTGGGCCATTTTCTTTCGTGGGCGCTAGGCCTACCCACACAAGTGAGGTACCATTTTTATCGGAAGACTTGGAGGAACGCTGGGTGGAAGAAAATTTGTGGCTCCTCCCAGATTCCAGAACTTTCTGTCACCGAAATTAGAGGAAAAAGTGTTTTTTTGGTCAAATTTTGAGGTTTGCAAAGGATTCTGGGTAACAGAACCTGGTCAGAGCCCCATAAGTCATCCTGTCTTGGATTCCCCTAGGTGTCTAGTTTTCAAAAATGCGCTGGTTTGCTAGGTTTCCCCAGGTGCCGGCTGAGCTAGAGGCCAAAATCCATAGGTAGGCACTTTGTAAAAAACACCTCTGTTTTGTGTGAAAAAATGTGATGTGTCCACATTGTGTTTTGGCCCATTTCGTTTCGTGGGCGCTAGGCCTACCCACACAAGTGAGGTACCATTTTTATCGGGAGACTTAGGGGAACGCTGGGTGGAAGGAAATTTGTGGCTCCTCCCAGATTCCAGAACTTTCTGTCACCGAAATTAGAGGAAAAAGTGTTTTTTTTGGTCACATTTTGAGGTTTGCAAAGGATTCTGGGTAACAGAACCTGGTCAGAGCCCCATAAGTCATCCTGTTTTGGATTCCCTTAGGTGTCTAGTTTTCAAAAATGCGCTGGTTTGTTCGGTTTCCCCAGGTGCCGGCTGAGCTAGAGGCCAAAATCCATGGGTAGGCACTTTGTAAAAAACACCTCTGTTTTCTGTGAAAAAATGTGATGTGTCCAAATTGTGTTTTGGGCCATTTCATTTCGTGGGCGCTAGGCCTACCCACACAAGTGAGGTACCATTTTTATCGGGAGACTTAGGGGAACGCTGGGTGGAAGGAAATTTGTGGCTCCTCTCAGATTCCAGAACTTTCTGTCACCGAAATGAGAGGAAAAAATGTTTTTTGGGCCAAATTTTGAGGTTTGCAAAGGATTCTGGGTAACAGAACCTGGTCAGAGCCCCACAAGTCACCCCATCTTGGATTCCCCTAGGTGTGTAGTTTTAAAAAATGCGCTGGTTTGCTAGGTTTCCCCAGGTGCCGGCTGAGCTAGAGGCCAAAATCCACAGGTAGGCACTTTGTAAAAAACACCTTTGTTTTCTGTGAAAAAATGTGATGTGACCACATTGTGTTTTGGGCCATTTTCTTTCGTGGGCGCTAGGCCTACCCACACAAGTGAGGTACCATTTTTATCGGAAGACTTGGAGGAACGCTGGGTGGAATGAAATTTGTGGCTCCTCCCAGATTCCAGAACTTTCTGTCACCAAAATTAGAGGAAAAAGTGTTTTTTTGGTTACATTATGAGGTCTGCAAAGGATTCTGGGTAACAGAACCTGGTCAGAGCCCCACAAGTCACCCCATCTTGGATTCCCCTAGGTGTCTAGTTTTAAAATATGCGCTGGTTTGCTAGGTTTCCTAAGTGCCGGCTGAGCTAGAGGCCAAAATCCACAGGTAGGCACTTTGTAAAAAACACCTCTGTTTTCTGTGAAAAAATGTGATGTGACCACATTGTGTTTTGGGCCATTTCCTTTCGTGGGCGCTAGGCCTACCCACACAAGTGAGGTACCATTTTTATCGGGAGACTTGGCGGAACGCTGGGTGGAAGGAAATTTGTGGCTCCTCCCAGATTCCAGAACTTTCTGTCACCGAAATTAGAGGAAAAAGTGTTTTTTTTGGTCATATTTTGAGGTTTGCAAAGGATTCTGGGTAACCGAATCTGGTCAGAGCCCCACAAGTCACCCCATCTTGGATTCCTCTAGGTGTCTAGTTTTAAAAAACTGTGCTGGTTTGCTGGGTTTCCCCAGGTGCCGGCTGAGCTACAGTCCAAAATCCACAGGTAGGCACTTTGTAAAAAACACCTCTGTTTTCTGTGAAAAAATGTGATGTGACCACATTGTGTTTTGGGCCATTTCCTTTCGTGGGCGCTAGGCCTACCCAAACAAGTGAGGTACCATTTTTATCGGAAGACTTGGAGGAACGCTGGGTGGAAGGAAATTTGTGGCTCCTCCCAGATTCCAGAACTTTCTGTCACCGAAATTAGAGGAAAAAGTTTTTTTTTTGGTCAAATTTTGAGGGTTGCAAAGGATTCTGGGTAACAGAACCTGGTCAGAGCCCCACAAGTCACCCTGTCTTGGATTCCCCTAGGTGTCTAGTTTTAAAAAATGTGATGGTTTGCTAGGTTTCCCCAGGTGCCAGCTGAGCTAGAGGCCAAAATCCACAGGTTGGCACTATGTAAAAAACACTTCTGTTTTCTGTAAAAAAAATGTGATGTGTCCACGTTGTGTTTTGGGCCATTTCCTTTTGTGGGCGCTAGGCCTACCCACACAAGTGAGGTACCATTGTTATCAGGAGACTTAGGGGAACGCTGGGTGGAAGGAAATTTGTGGCTCCTCTCAGATTCCAGAACTTTATGTCACCGAAATGAGAGGAAAACTATTTTTTGGGCCAAATTTTGAGGTTTGCAAAGGATTCTGGGTAACAGAACCTGGTCAGAGCCCCACAAGTCACCCCATCTTGGATTCCCCTAGGTGTCTAGTTTTAAAAAATGTGCTGGTTTGCCAGGTTTCCCCAGGTGCCGGCTGAGCTAGAGGCCAAAATCCACAGGTAGGCACTTTGTAAAAAACACCTCTGTTTATTGTGAAAAAATGTGATGTGACCACATTGTGTTTTGGGCCATTTTCTTTCGTGGGCGCTAGGCCTACCCACACAAGTGAGGTACCATTTTTATCGGAAGACTTGGAGGAACGCTGGGTGGAAGGAAATTTGTGGCTCCTCCCAGATTCCAGAACTTTCTGTCAGCAAAATTAGAGGAAAAAGTGTTTTTTTGGCCAAATTGTGAGGCTTGCAAAGGATTCTGGGTAACAGAACCTGGTCAGAGCCCCACAAGTCACCCCATCTTGGATTCCCCTAGGTGTCTAGTTTTCAAAAATGTGCTGGTTTGCTAGGTTTCTGCAGGTGCCGGCTGAGCTAGAGGCCAAAATCCACAGGTAGGCACTTTTTAAAAAACACCTCTGTTTTCTGTGAAAAAATGTGATGTGACCACATTGTGTTTTGGGCCATTTCCTTTCGTGGGCGCTAGGCCTACCCACAAAAGTGAGGTACCATTTTTATCGAGAGACTTGGCGGAACGCTGGGTGTAAGGAAATTTGTGGCTCCTCCCAGATTCCAGAACTTTCTGTCACCGAAATTAGAGGAAAAAGTGTTTTTTTGGTCATATTTTGAGGTTTGCAAAGGATTCTGGGTAACCGAATCTGGTCAGAGCCCCACAAGTCACCCCATCTTGGATTCCCCTTGGTGTCTAGTTTTAAAAAACTGCGCTGGTTTGCGGGGTTTCCCCAGGTGCCGGCAGGAGCTAGAGGCCAAAATCCACAGGTAGGCACTTTGTAAAATACACCTCTGTTTTCTGTGTAAAAATGTGATGTGACTACATTGTGTTTTGGGCCATTTCCTTTCGTGGGCGCTAGGCCTACCCACACAAGTGAGGTACCATTTTTATCGGAAGACTTGGCGGAACGCTGGGTGGAAGGAAATTTGTGGCTCCTCCCAGATTCCAGAACTTTCTGTCACCGAAATTAGAGGAAAAAGTGTTTTTTTGGTCATATTTTGAGGTTTGCAAAGGATTCTGGGTAACCGAATCTGGTCAGAGCCCCACAAGTCACCCCATCTTGGATTCCCCTAGGTGTCTAGTTTTAAAAAACTGCGCTGGTTTGCTGGGTTTCCCCAGGTGCCGGCTGAGCTAGAGGCCAAAATCCACAGGTAGGCACTTTGTAAAAAACACCTCTGTTTTCTGTGTAAAAATGTGATGTGACCACATTGTGTTTTGGGCCATTTCCTTTCGTGGGCGCTAGGCCTACCCACACAAGTGAGGTACCATTTTTATCGGAAGACTTGGAGAAACGCTGGGTGGAAGGACATTTGTGGCTCCTCCCAGATTCCAGAACTTTCTGTCACCAAAATTAGAGGAAAAAGTGTTTTTTTTGGTCAAATTTTGAGGTTTGCAAAGGATTCTGGGTAACAGAACCTGGTCAGAGCCCCACAAGTCACCCTGTCTTGGATTCCCCTAGGTGTCTAGTTTTAAAAAATGTGATGGTTTGCTAGGTTTCCCCAGGTGCCGGCTGAGCTAGAGGCCAAAATCCACAGGTAGGCACTTTGTAAAAAACACCTCTGTTTTCTGTGAAAAAATGTGATGTGACCACATTGTGTTTTGGGCCATTTTCTTTCGTGGGCGCTAGGCCTACCCACACAAGTGAGGTACCATTCCTATCGGAAGACTTGGAGGAACGCTGGGTGGAATGAAATTTGTGGCTCCTCCCAGATTCCAGAACTTTCTGTCACCAAAATTAGAGGAAAAAGTGTTTTTTTGGTTCCATTATGAGGTCTGCAAAGGATTCTGGGTAACAGAACCTGGTCAGAGCACCACAAGTCACCCCATCTTGGATTCCCCTAGGTGTCTAGTTTTAAAATATGCGCTGGTTTGCTAGGTTTCCTAAGTGCCGGCTGAGCTAGAGGCCAAAATCCACAGGTAGGCACTTTGTAAAAAACACCTCTGTTTTGTGTGAAAAAATGTGATGTCACCACATTGTGTTTTGGGCCATTTTCTTTCGTGGGCGCTAGGCCTACCCACACAAGTGAGGTACCATTTTTATCGGGAGACTTAGGGGAACGCTGGGTGGAAGGAAATTTGTGGCTCCTCCCAGATTCCAGAAATTTCTGTCACCGAAATTAGAGGAAAAAGTGGTTTTTTTGGTCACATTTTGAGGTTTGCAAAGGATTCTGGGTAACAGAACCTGGTCAGAGCCCCATAAGTCATCCTGTCTTGGATTCCCATAGGTGTCTAGTTTTCAAAAATGCGCTGGTTTGTTCGGTTTCCCCAGGTGCCGGCTAAGCTAGAGGCCAAAATCCATGGGTAAGCACTTTGTATAAAACACCTCTGTTTTCTGTGAAAAAATGTGATGTGTCCAAATTGTGTTTTGGGCCATTTCATTTCGTGGGCGCTAGGCCTACCCACACAAGTGAGGTACCATTTTTATCGGGAGACTTAGGGGAACGCTGGGTGGAAGGAAATTTGTGGCTCCTCTCAGATTCCAGAACTTTCTGTCACCGAAATGAGAGGAAAAAATGTTTTTTGGGCCAAATTTTGAGGTTTGCAAAGGATTCTGGGTAACAGAACCTGGTCAGAGCCCCACAAGTCACCCCATCTTGGATTCCCCTAGGTGTGTAGTTTTAAAAAATGCGCTGGTTTGCTAGGTTTCCCCAGGTGCCGGCTGAGCTAGAGGCCAAAATCCACAGGTAGGCACTTTGTAAAAAACACCTTTGTTTTCTGTGAAAAAATGTGATGTGACCACATTGTGTTTTGGGCCATTTTCTTTCGTGGGCGCTAGGCCTACCCACACAAGTGAGGTACCATTTTTATCGGAAGACTTGGAGGAACGCTGGGTGGAAGGAAATTTGTGGCTCCTCCCAGATTCCAGAACTTTCTGTCACCGAAATTAGAGGAAAAAGTATTTTTTGGGTCAAATTTTGAGGTTTGCAAAGGATTCTGGGTAACAGAACCTGGCCAGAGCCCCACAAGTCACCCCATCTTGGATTCCCCTAGGTGTCTAGTTTTAAAATATGCGCTGGTTTGCTAGGTTTCCTAAGTGCCGGCTGAGCTAGAGGCCAAAATCCACAGGTAGGCACTTTGTAAAAAACACCTCTGTTTTCTGTGAAAAAATGTGATGTGACCACATTGTGTTTTGAGCCATTTTCTTTCGTGGGCGCTAGGCCTACCCACACAAGTGAGGTACCATTCCTATCGGAAGACTTGGAGGAACGCTGGGTGGAATGAAATTTGTGGCTCCTCCCAGATTCCAGAACTTTCTGTCACCAAAATTAGAGGAAAAAGTGTTTTTTTGGTTACATTATGAGGTCTGCAAAGGATTCTGGGTAAGAGAACCTGGTCAGAGCCCCACAAGTCACCCCATCTTGGATTCCCCTAGGTGTCTAGTTTTAAAATATGCGCTGGTTTGCTAGGTTTCCTAAGTGCCGGCTGAGCTAGAGGCCAAAATCCACAGGTAGGCACTTTGTAAAAAACACCTCTGTTTTGTGTGAAAAAATGTGATGTCACCACATTGTGTTTTGGGCCATTTTCTTTCGTGGGCGCTAGGCCTACCCACACAAGTGAGGTACCATTTTTATCGGAAGACTTGGAGGAACGCTGGGTGGAAGGAAATTTGTGGCTCCTCCCAGATTCCAGAACTTTCTGTCACCAAAATTAGAGGAAAAAGTGTTTTTTTGGTCAAATTTTGAGGTTTGCAAAGGATTCTGGGTAACAGAACCTGGTCAGAGCCCCATAAGTCATCCTGTCTTGGATTACCCTAGGTGTCTAGTTTTCAAAAATGCGCTGGTTTGCTAGGTTTCCCCAGGTGCCGGCTGAGCTAGAGGCCAAAATCCATAGGTAGGCACTTTGTCAAAAACACCTCTGTTTTGTGTGAAAAAATGTGATGTGTCCACATTGTGTTTTGGCCCATTTCATTTCGTGGGCGCTAGGCCTACCCACACAAGTGAGGTACCATTTTTATCGGGAGACTTAGGGGAACGCTGGGTGGAAGGAAATTTGTGGCTCCTCTCAGATTCCAGAACTTTCTGTCACCAAAATGAGATGAACAAGTGTTTTTTTGGTCAAATATTGAGGTTTGCAAAGGATTCTGGGTAACAGAACCTGGTCAGAGCCCCACAAGTCACCCTGTCTTGGATTCCCCTAGGTGTCTAGTTTTCAAAAATGCGCTGGTTTGCTAGGTTCCCCAGGTGCTGGCTGAGCTAGAGGTCAAAATCCACAGGTAGGCACTTTGTAAAAAACACCTCTGTTTTCTGTGAAAAAATGTGATGTGTCCATGTTGTGTTTTGGGCCATTTCCTTTCGTGGGCGCTAGGCTTACCCACACAAGTGAGGTACCATTTTTATCGGGAGACTTGGGGGAACGCTGGGTGGAAGTTAATTTGTGGCTCCTCTCAGATTCCAGAACTTTCTGTCACCGAAATGAGAGGAAAAAGTGTTTTTTTGGCCAAATTGTGAGGCTTGCAAAGGATTCTGGGTAACAGAACCTGGTCAGATCCCCACAAGTCACCCCATCTTGAATTCCTCTAGGTGTCTAGTGTTCACAAATGTGCTGGTTTGCTAGGTTTCCCCAGGTGCCGGCTGAGCTGGAGGACAAAATCCACAGGTAGGCACTTTGTAAAAAACACCTCTGTTTTCTGTGAAAAAATGTGATGTGACCACATTGTGTTTTGGGCCATTTTCTTTCGTGGGCGCTAGGCCTACCCACACAAGTGAGGTACCATTTTTATCGGAAGACTTGGAGGAACGCTGGGTGGAAGGAAATTTGTGGCTCCTCCCAGATTCCAGAACTTTCTGTCACCGAAATTAGAGGAAAAAGTATTTTTTGGGTCAAATTTTGAGGTTTGCAAAGGATTCTGGGTAACAGAACCTGGCCAGAGCCCCACAAGTCACCCCATCTTGGATTCCCCTAGGTGTCTAGTTTTAAAATATGCGCTGGTTTGCTAGGTTTCCTAAGTGCCGGCTGAGCTAGAGGCCAAAATCCACAGGTAGGCACTTTGTAAAAAACACCTCTGTTTTCTGTGAAAAAATGTGATGTGACCACATTGTGTTTTGAGCCATTTTCTTTCGTGGGCGCTAGGCCTACCCACACAAGTGAGGTACCATTCCTATCGGAAGACTTGGAGGAACGCTGGGTGGAATGAAATTTGTGGCTCCTCCCAGATTCCAGAACTTTCTGTCACCAAAATTAGAGGAAAAAGTGTTTTTTTGGTTACATTATGAGGTCTGCAAAGGATTCTGGGTAAGAGAACCTGGTCAGAGCCCCACAAGTCACCCCATCTTGGATTCCCCTAGGTGTCTAGTTTTAAAATATGCGCTGGTTTGCTAGGTTTCCTAAGTGCCGGCTGAGCTAGAGGCCAAAATCCACAGGTAGGCACTTTGTAAAAAACACCTCTGTTTTGTGTGAAAAAATGTGATGTCACCACATTGTGTTTTGGGCCATTTTCTTTCGTGGGCGCTAGGCCTACCCACACAAGTGAGGTACCATTTTTATCGGAAGACTTGGAGGAACGCTGGGTGGAAGGAAATTTGTGGCTCCTCCCAGATTCCAGAACTTTCTGTCACCAAAATTAGAGGAAAAAGTGTTTTTTTGGTCAAATTTTGAGGTTTGCAAAGGATTCTGGGAAACAGAACCTGGTCAGAGCCCCATAAGTCATCCTGTCTTGGATTACCCTAGGTGTCTAGTTTTCAAAAATGCGCTGGTTTGCTAGGTTTCCCCAGGTGCCGGCTGAGCTAGAGGCCAAAATCCATAGGTAGGCACTTTGTAAAAAACACCTCTGTTTTGTGTGAAAAAATGTGATGTGTCCACATTGTGTTTTGGCCCATTTCATTTCGTGGGCGCTAGGCCTACCCACACAAGTGAGGTACCATTTTTATCGGGAGACTTAGGGGAACGCTGGGTGGAAGGAAATTTGTGGCTCCTCTCAGATTCCAGAACTTTCTGTCACCAAAATGAGATGAACAAGTGTTTTTTTGGTCAAATATTGAGGTTTGCAAAGGATTCTGGGTAACAGAACCTGGTCAGAGCCCCACAAGTCACCCTGTCTTGGATTCCCCTAGGTGTCTAGTTTTCAAAAATGCGCTGGTTTGCTAGGTTCCCCAGGTGCTGGCTGAGCTAGAGGTCAAAATCCACAGGTAGGCACTTTGTAAAAAACACCTCTGTTTTCTGTGAAAAAATGTGATGTGTCCATGTTGTGTTTTGGGCCATTTCCTTTCGTGGGCGCTAGGCTTACCCACACAAGTGAGGTACCATTTTTATCGGGAGACTTGGGGGAACGCTGGGTGGAAGTTAATTTGTGGCTCCTCTCAGATTCCAGAACTTTCTGTCACCGAAATGAGAGGAAAAAGTGTTTTTTTGGCCAAATTGTGAGGCTTGCAAAGGATTCTGGGTAACAGAACCTGGTCAGATCCCCACAAGTCACCCCATCTTGAATTCCTCTAGGTGTCTAGTGTTCACAAATGTGCTGGTTTGCTAGGTTTCCCCAGGTGCCGGCTGAGCTGGAGGACAAAATCCACAGGTAGGCACTTTGTAAAAAACACCTCTGTTTTCTGTAAAAAAATGTGATGTGACCACATTGTGTTTTGGGCCATTTTCTTTCGTGGGCGCTAGGCCTACCCACACAAGTGAGGTACCATTTTTATCGGGAGACTTGGGGGAACGCTGGGTGGAAGGAAATTTGTGGCTCCTCCCAGATTCCAGAACTTTCTGTCACCGAAATTAGAGGAAAAAGTGTTTTTTTTGGTCAAAGTTTGAGGTTTGCAAAGGATTCTCGGTAACAGAACCTGGTCAGAGCCCCACAAGTCACCCTGTCTTGTATTCCCCTAGGTGTCTAGTTTTAAAAAATGTGCTGGTTTTCTAGGTTTCCCCAGGTGCCGGCTGAGCTAGAGGCCAAAATCCATAGGTAGGCACTTTGTAAAAAACACCTCTGTTTTGTGTGAAAAAATGTGATGTGTCCACATTGTGTTTTGGCCCATTTCATTTCGTGGGCGCTAGGCCTACCCACACAAGTGAGGTACCATTTTTATCGGGAGACTTAGGGGAACGCTGGGTGGAAGGAAATTTGTGGCTCCTCTCAGATTCCAGAACTTTCTGTCACCAAAATGAGAGGAAAAATTGTTTTTTTGGTCAAATATTGAGGTTTGCAAAGGATTCTGGGTAACAGAACCTGGTCACAGCCCCACAAGTCACCCCATCTTGGATTCCCCTACGTGTCTAGTTTTAAAAAATGCGATGGTTTGCTAGGTTTCCCCAGGTGCCGGCTGAGCTAGAGGCCAAAATCCATAGGTAGGCACTTTGTAAAAAACACCTCTGTTTTGTGTGAAAAAATGTGATGTGTCCACATTGTGTTTTGGGCCATTTCATTTCGTGGGCGCTAGGCCTACCCACACAAGTGAGGTACCATTTTTATCGGGAGACTTAGGGGAACGCTGGGTGGAAGGAAATTTGTGGCTCCTCCCAGATTCCAGAACTTTCTGTCACCGAAATTAGAGGAAAAAGTGTTTTTTTGTCACATTTTGAGGTTTGCAAAGGATTCTGGGTTACAGAACCTGGTCAGAGCCCCACAAGTCATCCTATCTTGGATTCCCCTTGGTGTCTAGTTTTCAAAAATGTGCTGGTTTGCTAGGTTTCCCCAGGTGCCGGCTGAGCTAGAGGCCAAAATCCATAGGTAGGCACTTTGTAAAAAACACCTCTGTTTTCTGTAAAAAAATTTGATGTGACCACATTGTGTTTAGGGCCATTTTCTTTCGTGGGCGCTAGGCCTACCCACACAAGTGAGGTACCATTTTTATCGGAAGACTTGGAGGAACGCTGGGTGGAAGGAAATTTGTGGCTCCTCCCAGATTCCAGAACTTTCTGTCACCGAAATTAGAGGAAAAAGTGTTTTTTTGGTCAAATTTTGAGGTTTGCAAAGGATTCTGGGTAACAGAACCTGGTCAGAGCCCCATAAGTCATCCTGTCTTGGATTCCCCTAGGTGTCTAGTTTTCAAAAATGCGCTGGTTTGCTAGGTTTCCCCAGGTGCCGGCTGAGCTAGAGGCCAAAATCCATAAGTAGGCACTTTGTAAAAAACACCTCTGTTTTGTGTGAAAAAATGTGATGTGTCCACATTGTGTTTTGGGCCATTTCATTTCGTGGGCGCTAGGCCTACCCACACAAGTGAGGTACCATTTTTATCGGGAGACTTAGGGGAACGCTGGGTGGAAGGAAATTTGTGGCTCCTCCCAGATTCCAGAACTTTCTGTCACCGAAATTAGAGGAAAAAGTGTTTTTTTTGGTCACATTTTGAGGTTTGCAAAGGATTCTGGGTAACAGAACCTGGTCAGAGCCCCATAAGTCATCCTGTCTTGGATTCCCCTAGGTGTCTAGTTTTCAAAAATGTGCTGGTTTGCTAGGTTTCCCCAGGTGCCGGCTGAGCTAGAGGCCAAAATCCATGGGTAGGCACTTTGTAAAAAACACCTTTGTTTTCTGTGAAAAAATGTGATGTGTCCACATTGTGTTTTGGGCCATTTCATTTCGTGGGCGCTAGGCCTACCCACACAAGTGAGGTACCATTTTTATCGGGAGACTTAGGGGAACGCTGGGTGGAAGGAAATTTGTGGCTCCTCTCAGATTCCAGAACTTTCTGTCACCGAAATGAGAGGAAAAAATGTTTTTTGGGCCAAATTTTGAGGTTTGCAAAGGATTCTGGGTAACAGAACCTGGTCAGAGGCCCACAAGTCACCCCATCTTGGATTCCCCTAGGTGTGTAGTTTTAAAAAATGCGCTGGTTTGCTAGGTTTCCCCAGGTGCCGGCTGAGCTAGAGGCCAAAATCCACAGGTAGGCACTTTGTAAAAAACACCTTTGTTTTCTGTGAAAAAATGTGATGTGACCACATTGTGTTTTGGGCCATTTTCTTTCGTGGGCGCTAGGCCTACCCACACAAGTGAGGTACCATTTTTATCGGAAGACTTGGAGGAACGCTGGGTGGAAGGAAATTTGTGGCTCCTCCCAGATTCCAGAACTTTCTGTCACCGAAATTAGAGGAAAAAGTATTTTTTTGGTCAAATTTTGAGGTTTGCAAAGGATTCTGGGTAACAGAACCTGGTCAGAGCCCCACAAGTCACCCCATCTTGGATTCCCCTAGGTGTCTAGTTTTAAAATATGCGCTGGTTTGCTAGGTTTCCTAAGTGCCGGCTGAGCTAGAGGCCAAAATCCACAGGTAGGCACTTTGTAAAAAACACCTCTGTTTTCTGTGAAAAAATGTGATGTGACCACATTGTGTTTTGAGCCATTTTCTTTCGTGGGCGCTAGGCCTACCCACACAAGTGAGGTACCATTCCTATCGGAAGACTTGGAGGAACGCTGGGTGGAATGAAATTTGTGGCTCCTCCCAGATTCCAGAACTTTCTGTCACCAAAATTAGAGGAAAAAGTGTTTTTTTGGCTACATTATGAGGTCTGCAAAGGATTCTGGGTAACAGAACCTGGTCAGAGCCCCACAAGTCACCCCATCTTGGATTCCCCTAGGTGTCTAGTTTTAAAATATGCGCTGGTTTGCTAGGTTTCCCCAGGTGCCGCCTGAGCTAGAGGCCAAAATCCATAGGTAGGCACTTTGTAAAAAACACCTCTGTTTTCTGTAAAAAAATTTGATGTGACCACATTGTGTTTAGGGCCATTTTCTTTCGTGGGCGCTAGGCCTACCCACACAAGTGAGGTACCATTTTTATCGGAAGACTTGGAGGAACGCTGGGTGGAAGGAAATTTGTGGCTCCTCCCAGATTCCAGAACTTTCTGTCACCGAAATTAGAGGAAAAAGTGTTTTTTTGGTCAAATTTTGAGGTTTGCAAAGGATTCTGGGTTACAGAACCTGGTCAGAGCCCCACAAGTCATCCTATCTTGGATTCCCCTTGGTGTCTAGTTTTCAAAAATGTGCTGGTTTGCTATTTTTCCCCAGGTGCCGGCTGAGCTAGAGGCCAAAATCCATAGGTAGGCACTTTGTAAAAAACACCTCTGTTTTCTGTAAAAAAATTTGATGTGACCACATTGTGTTTAGGGCCATTTTCTTTCGTGGGCGCTAGGCCTACCCACACAAGTGAGGTACCATTTTTATCGGAAGACTTGGAGGAACGCTGGGTGGAAGGAAATTTGTGGCTCCTCCCAGATTCCAGAACTTTCTGTCACCGAAATTAGAGGAAAAAGTATTTTTTTGGTCAAATTTTGAGGTTTGCAAAGGATTCTGGGTAACAGAACCTGGTCAGAGCCCCATAAGTCATCCTGTCTTGGATTCCCCTAGGTGTCTAGTTTTCAAAAATGTGCTGGTTTGCTAGGTTTCCCCAGGTGCCGGCTGAGCTAGAGGCCAAAATCCATAAGTAGGCACTTTGTAAAAAACACCTCTGTTTTGTGTGAAAAAATGTGATGTGTCCACATTGTGTTTTGGGCCATTTCATTTCGTGGGCGCTAGGCCTACCCACACAAGTGAGGTACCATTTTTATCGGGAGACTTAGGGGAACGCTGGGTGGAAGGAAATTTGTGGCTCCTCCCAGATTCCAGAACTTTCTGTCACCGAAATTAGAGGAAAAAGTGTTTTTTTTGGTCACATTTTGAGGTTTGCAAAGGATTCTGGGTAACAGAACCTGGTCAGAGCCCCATAAGTCATCCTGTCTTGGATTCCCCTAGGTGTCTAGTTTTCAAAAATGTGCTGGTTTGCTAGGTTTCCCCAGGTGCCGGCTGAGCTAGAGGCCAAAATCCATGGGTAGGCACTTTGTAAAAAACACCTTTGTTTTCTGTGAAAAAATGTGATGTGTCCACATTGTGTTTTGGGCCATTTCATTTCGTGGGCGCTAGGCCTACCCACACAAGTGAGGTACCATTTTTATCGGGAGACTTAGGGGAACGCTGGGTGGAAGGAAATTTGTGGCTCCTCTCAGATTCCAGAACTTTCTGTCACCGAAATGAGAGGAAAAAATGTTTTTTGGGCCAAATTTTGAGGTTTGCAAAGGATTCTGGGTAACAGAACCTGGTCAGAGCCCCACAAGTCACCCCATCTTGGATTCCCCTAGGTGTGTAGTTTTAAAAAATGCGCTGGTTTGCTAGGTTTCCCCAGGTGCCGGCTGAGCTAGAGGCCAAAATCCACAGGTAGGCACTTTGTAAAAAACACCTTTGTTTTCTGTGAAAAAATGTGATGTGACCACATTGTGTTTTGGGCCATTTTCTTTCGTGGGCGCTAGGCCTACCCACACAAGTGAGGTACCATTTTTATCGGAAGACTTGGAGGAACGCTGGGTGGAAGGAAATTTGTGGCTCCTCCCAGATTCCAGAACTTTCTGTCACCGAAATTAGAGGAAAAAGTATTTTTTTGGTCAAATTTTGAGGTTTGCAAAGGATTCTGGGTAACAGAACCTGGTCAGAGCCCCACAAGTCACCCCATCTTGGATTCCCCTAGGTGTCTAGTTTTAAAATATGCGCTGGTTTGCTAGGTTTCCTAAGTGCCGGCTGAGCTAGAGGCCAAAATCCACAGGTAGGCACTTTGTAAAAAACACCTCTGTTTTCTGTGAAAAAATGTGATGTGACCACATTGTGTTTTGAGCCATTTTCTTTCGTGGGCGCTAGGCCTACCCACACAAGTGAGGTACCATTCCTATCGGAAGACTTGGAGGAACGCTGGGTGGAATGAAATTTGTGGCTCCTCCCAGATTCCAGAACTTTCTGTCACCAAAATTAGAGGAAAAAGTGTTTTTTTGGCTACATTATGAGGTCTGCAAAGGATTCTGGGTAACAGAACCTGGTCAGAGCCCCACAAGTCACCCCATCTTGGATTCCCCTAGGTGTCTAGTTTTAAAATATGCGCTGGTTTGCTAGGTTTCCTAAGTGCCGGCTGAGCTAGAGGCCAAAATCCACAGGTAGGCACTTTGTAAAAAACACCTCTGTTTTGTGTGAAAAAATGTGATGTCACCACATTGTGTTTTGGGCCATTTTCTTTCGTGGGCGCTAGGCCTACCCACACAAGTGAGGTACCATTTTTATCGGAAGACTTGGAGGAACGCTGGGTGGAAGGAAATTTGTGGCTCCTCCCAGATTCCAGAACTTTCTGTCACTGAAATTAGAGGAAAAAGTGTTTTTTTGGTCAAATTTTGAGGTTTGCAAAGGATTCTGGGTAACAGAACCTGGTCAGAGCCCCATAAGTCATCCTGTCTTGGATTCCCCTAGGTGTCTAGTTTTCAAAAATGCACTGGTTTGCTAGGTTTCCCCAGGTGCCGGCTGAGCTAGAGGCCAAAATCCATAGGTAGGCACTTTGTAAAAAACACCTCTGTTTTGTGTGAAAAAATGTGATGTGTCCACATTGTGTTTTGGCCCATTTCATTTCGTGGGCGCTAGGCCTACCCACACAAGTGAGGTACCATTTTTATCGGGAGACTTAGGGGAACGCTGGGTGGAAGGAAATTTGTGGCTCCTCTCAGATTCCAGAACTTTCTGTCACCAAAATGAGATGAACTAGTGTTTTTTTGGTCAAATATTGAGGTTTGCAAAGGATTCTGGGTAACAGAACCTGGTCAGAGCCCCACAAGTCACCCTGTCTTGGATTCCCCTAGGTGTCTAGTTTTCAAAAATGCGCTGGTTTGCTAGGTTCCCCAGGTGCTGGCTGAGCTAGAGGCCAAAATCCACAGGTAGGCACTTTGTAAAAAACACCTCTGTTTTCTGTGAAAAAATTTGATGTGTCCATGTTGTGTTTTGGGCCATTTCCTTTCGTGGGCGCTAGGCTTACCCACACAAGTGAGGTACCATTTTTATCGGGAGACTTGGGGGAACGCTGGGTGGAAGGAAATTTGTGGCTCCTCTCAGATTCCAGAACTTTCTGTCACCGAAATGAGAGGAAAAAGTGTTTTTTTGGCCAAATTGTGAGGCTTGCAAAGGATTCTGGGTAACAGAACCTGGTCAGATCCCCACAAGTCACCCCATCTTGATTTCCCCTAGGTGTCTAGTTTTCACAAATGTGCTGGTTTGCTAGGCTTCCCCAGGTGCCGGCTGAGCTAGAGGCCAAAATCCACAGGTAGGTAGTTTGTAAAAAACAACTCTGTTTTCTGTGAAAAAATGTGATGTGTCCACGTTGTGTTTTGGGCCATTTCCTTTTGTGGGCACTAGTCCTATCCACACAAGTGAGGTACCATTTTTATCGGGACGCTAGGGGGAATGCTGGGTGGAAGGAACTTTGTGGCTCCTCCCAGATTCCACTACTTTCTGTCACCGAAATTAGAGGAAAAAGTGTTTTTTTGGTCATATTTTGAGGTTTGCAAAGGATTCTGGGTAACAGAACCTGGTCAGAGCCCCACAAGTCATCCTGTCTTGGATTCCCCTAGGTGTCTAGTTTTCAAAAATGCGCTGGTTTGCTAGGTTTCCCCAGGTGCCGGCTGAGCTAGAGGCCAAAATCCATAGGTAGGCACTTTGTAAAAAACACCTCTGTTTTCTGTGAAAAATTGTGATGTGTCCACATTGTGTTTTGGGCCATTTCATTTCGTGGGCGCTAGGCCTATCCACACAAGTGAGGTACCATTTTAATCGGAAGACTTGGAGGAACGCTGGGTGGAAGGAAATTTGTGGCTCCTCCAAGATTCCAGAACTTTCTGTCACCGAAATTAGAGGAAAAAGTGTTTTTTTGGTCACATTTTGAGGTTTGCAAAGGATTCTGGGTTACAGAACCTGGTCAGAGCCCCACAAGTCATCCTGTCTTGGATTCCCCTAGGTGTCTAGTTTTCAAAAATGTGCTGGTTTGCTAGGTTTCCCCAGGTGCCGGCTGAGCTAGAGGCCAAAATCCACAGGTAGGCACTTTGTAAAAAACACCTCTGTTTTCTGGAAAAAAATGTGATGTGACCACATTGTGTTTTGGGCCATTTTCTTTCGTGGGCGCTAGGCCTACCCACACAAGTGAGGTACCATTTTTATCGGGAGACTTGGGGGAACGCTGGGTGGAAGGAAATTTGTGGCTCCTCCCAGATTCCAGAACTTTCTGTCACCGAAATTAGAGGAAAAAGTGTTTTTTTTTGGTCAAAGTTTGAGGTTTGCAAAGGATTCTCGGTAACAGAACCTGGTCAGAGCCCCACAAGTCACACTGTCTTGTATTCCCCTAGGTGTCTAGTTTTAAAAAATGTGCTGGTTTTCTAGGTTTCCCCAGGTGCCGGCTGAGCTAGAGGCCAAAATCCACAGGTAGGCACTTTGTAAAAAACACCTCTGTTTTCTGTAAAAAAAATGTGATTTGTCCACGTTGTGTTTTGGGCCATTTCCTTTCGTGGGCGCTAGGCCTACCCACACAAGTGAGGTACCATTTTTATCGGGAGACTTAGGGGAACGCTAGGTGGAAGGAAATTTGTGGCTCCTCTCAGATTACAGAACTTTCTGTCACCGAAATGAGAGGAAAAAATGTTTTTTTGGCCAAATTTTGAGGTTTGCAAAGGACTCTGGGTAACAGAACCTGGTCAGAGCCCCAAAAGTCACCCCATCTTGGATTCCCCTACGTGTCTAGTTTTAAAAAA
Organism: Pleurodeles waltl; assembly: GCF_031143425.1. Lineage (NCBI taxonomy): Eukaryota > Metazoa > Chordata > Amphibia > Caudata > Salamandridae > Pleurodeles > Pleurodeles waltl. The sequence goes on along the minus strand of NC_090444.1, from coordinate 1,688,857,466 downwards.
TGCGCTGGTTTGCTAGGTTTCCCCAGGTGCCGGCTGAGCTAGAGGCCAAAATCCATAGGTAGGCACTTTGTAAAAAACACCTCTGTTTTGTGTGAAAAAATGTGATGTGTCCACATTGTGTTTTGGGCCATTTCATTTCGTGGGCGCTAGGCCTACCCACACAAGTGAGGTACCATTTTTATCGGGAGACTTAGGGGAACGCTGGGTGGAAGGAAATTTGTGGCTCCTCCCAGATTCCAGAACTTTCTGTCACCGAAATTAGAGGAAAAAGTGTTTTTTTGGTCACATTTTGAGGTTTGCAAAGGATTCTGGGTTACAGAACCTGGTCAGAGCCCCACAAGTCATCCTATCTTGGATTCCCCTAGGTGTCTAGTTTTCAAAAATGTGCTGGTTTGCTAGGTTTCCCCAGGTGCCGGCTGAGCTAGAGGCCAAAATCCACAGGTAGGCACTTTGTAAAAAACACCTGTGTTTTCTGTGAAAAAATGTGATGTGTCCACGTTGTGTTTTGGGCCATTTCCTTTCGTGGGCGCTAGGCCTACCCACACAAGTGAGGTACCATTTTTATCGGAAGACTTGGAGGAACGCTGGGTGGAAGGTAATTTCTGGCTCCTCCCAGATTCCAGAACTTTCTGTCACCGAAATTAGAGGAAAAAGTGTTTTTTTTTGGTCACATTTTGAGGTTTGCAAAGGATTCTGGGTAACAGAACCTGGTCAGAGCCCCATAAGTCATCCTGTCTTGGATTCCCCTAGGTGTCTAGTTTTAAAAAATGCGCTGGTTTGCCTGGTTTCCCCAGGTGCCGGCTGAGCTAGAGGCCAAAATCCATAGGTAGGCACTTTGTAAAAAACACCTCTGTTTTGTGTGAAAAAATGTGATGTGTCCACATTGTGTTTTGGGCCATTTCATTTCGTGGGCGATAGGCCTACCCACACAAGTGAGGTACCATTTTTATCAGGAGACTTAGGGGAACGCTGGGTGGAAGGAAATTTGTGGCTCCTCTCAGATTCCATAACTTTCTGTCACCAAAATGAGAGGAAAAAGTGTTTTTTTGGTCAAATACTGAGGTTTGCAAAGGATTCTGGGTAACAGAACCTGGTCACAGCCCCACAAGTCACCCCATCTTGGATTCCCCTAGGTGTCTAGTTTTCAAAAATGCACTGGTTTGCTAGGTTCCCCAGGTGCTGGCTGAGCTAGAGGCCAAAATCCACAGGTAGGCACTTTGTAAAAAACACCTCTGTTTTCTATGAAAAAATGTGATGTGTCCACGTTCTGTTTTGGGCCATTTTCTTTTGTGGGCGCTAGGCGTACCCACACAAGTGAGGTACCATTTTTATCGGGAGACTTGGCGGAACGCTGGGTGGAAGGAAATTTGTGGCTCCTCCCAGATTCCAGAACTTTCTGTTACCGAAATGAGAGGAAAAAGTGTTTTTTTGGCCAAATTGTGAGGCTTGCAAAGGATTCTGGGTAACAGAACCTGGTCAGAGCCCCACAAGTCATCCTGTCTTGGATTCCCCTAGGTGTCTAGTTTTAAAAAATGTGCTGGTTTGCTAGGTTTCCGCAGGTGCCGGCTGAGCTAGAGGCCAAAATCCACAGGTAGGCACTTTGTAAAAAACACCTCTGTTTTCTGTGAAAAAATGTGATGTGACCACATTGTGTTTTGGGCCATTTCCTTTCGTGGGCGCTAGGCCTACCCACACAAGTGAGGTACCATTTTTATCGGGAGACTTGGCAGAACGCTGGGTGGAAGGAAATTTGTGGCTCCTCCCAGATTCCAGAACTTTCTGTCACCGAAATTAGTGGAAAAAGTGTTTTTTTGGTCATATTTTGAGGTTTGCAAAGGATTCTGGGTAACCGAATCTGGTCAGAGCCCCACAAGTCACCCCATCTTGGATTCCCCTAGGTGTCTAGTTTTAAAAAACTGCGCTGGTTTGCTGGGTTTCCCCAGGTGCCGGCTGAGCTAGAGTCCAAAATCCACAGGTAGGCACTTTGTAAAAAACACCTCTGTTTTCTGTGAAAAAATGTGATGTGACCACATTGTGTTTTGGGCCATTTCCTTTCGTGGGCGCTAGGCCTACCCACACAAGTGAGGTACCATTTTTATCGGAAGACTTGGAGGAACGCTGGGTGGAAGGAAATTTGTGGCTCCTCCCAGATTCCAGAACTTTCTGTCACCGAAATTAGAGGAAAAAGTGTTTTTTTTGGTCAAATTTTGAGGGTTGCAAAGGATTCTGGGTAACAGAACCTGGTCAGAGCCCCACAAGTCACCCTGTCTTGGATTCCCCTAGGTGTCTAGTTTTAAAAAATGTGATGGTTTGCTAGGTTTCCCCAGGTGCCGGCTGAGCTAGAGGCCAAAATCCACAGGTTGGCACTTTGTAAAAAACACTTCTGTTTTCTGTAAAAAAAATGTGATGTGTCCACGTTGTGTTTTGGGCCATTTCCTTTCGTGGGCGCTAGGCCTACCCACACAAGTGAGGTACCATTGTTATCAGGAGACTTAGGGGAACGCTGGGTGGAAGGAAATTTGTGGCTCCTCTCAGATTCCAGAACTTTATGTCACCGAAATGAGAGGAAAAAAAATTTTTGGGCCAAATTTTGAGGTTTGCAAAGGATTCTGGGTAACAGAACCTGGTCAGAGCCTCACAAGTCACCCCATCTTGGATTCCCCTAGGTGTCTAGTTTTAAAAAATGTGCTGGTTTGCCAGGTTTCCCCAGGTGCCGGCTGAGCTAGAGGCCAAAATCCACAGGTAGGCACTTTGTAAAAAACACCTCTGTTTATTGTGAAAAAATGTGATGTGACCACATTGTGTTTTGGGCCATTTTCTTTCGTGGGCGCTAGGCCTACCCACACAAGTGAGGTACCATTTTTATCGGAAGACTTGGAGGAACGCTGGGTGGAAGGAAATTTGTGGCTCCTCCCAGATTCCAGAACTTTCTGTCAGCAAAATTAGAGGAACAAGTGTTTTTTTTGGTCAAATTTTGAGGTTTGCAAAGGATTCTGGGTAACAGAACCTGGTCAGAGCCCCACAAGTCACCCCATCTTGGATTCCCCTAGGTGTCTAGTTTTAAAAAATGCGCTGGTTTGCTAGGTTTCCTAAGTGCCAGCTGAGCTAGAGGCCAAAATCCACAGGTAGGCACTTTGTAAAAAACACCTCTGTTTTCTGTGAAAAAATGTGATGTGTCCACGTTGTCTTTTGGGCCATTTCCTTTCGTGGGCGCTAGGCCTACCCACACAAGTGAGGTACCATTTTTATCGGGAGACATGGCGGAACGCTGGGTGGAAGGAAATTTGTGGCTCCTCCCAGATTCCAGAACTTTCTGTCACCGAAATGAGAGGAAAAAGTGTTTTTTTGGCCAAATTGTGAGGCTTGCAAAGGATTCTGGGTAACAGAACCTGGTCAGAGCCCCACAAGTCACCCCATCTTGGATTCCCCTAGGTGTCTAGTTTTCAAAAATGTGCTGGTTTGCTAGGTTTCCGCAGGTGCCGGCTGAGCTAGAGGCCAAAATCCACAGGTAGGCACTTTTTAAAAAACACCTCTGTTTTCTGTGAAAAAATGTGATGTGTCCAAATTGTGTTTTGGGCCATTTCATTTCGTGGGCGCTAGGCCTACCCACACAAGTGAGGTACCATTTTTATCGGGAGACTTAGGGGAACGCTGGGTGGAAGGAAATTTGTGGCTCCTCTCAGATTCCAGAACTTTCTGTCACCGAAATGAGAGGAAAAAATGTTTTTTGGGCCAAATTTTGAGGTTTGCAAAGGATTCTGGGTAACAGAACCTGGTCAGAGCCCCACAAGTCACCCCATCTTGGATTCCCCTAGGTGTGTAGTTTTAAAAAATGCGCTGGTTTGCTAGGTTTCCCCAGGTGCCGGCTGAGCTAGAGGCCAAAATCCACAGGTAGGCACTTTGTAAAAAACACCTTTGTTTTCTGTGAAAAAATGTGATGTGACCACATTGTGTTTTGGGCCATTTCCTTTCGTGGGCGCTAGGCCTACCCACACAAGTGAGGTACCATTTTAATCGAGAGACTTGGCGGAACGCTGGGTGTAAGGAAATTTGTGGCTCCTCCCAGATTCCAGAACTTTCTGTCACCGAAATTAGAGGAAAAAGTGTTTTTTTTGGTCATATTTTGAGGTTTGCAAAGGATTCTGGGTAACCGAATCTGGTCAGAGCCCCACAAGTCACCCCATCTTGGATTCCCCTAGGTGTCTAGTTTTAAAAAACTGCGCTGGTTTGCTGGGTTTCCCCAGGTGCCGGCTGAGCTAGAGGCCAAAATCCACAGGTAGGCACTTTGTAAAAAACACCTCTGTTTTCTGTGTAAAAATGTGATGTGACCACATTGTGTTTTGGGCCATTTCCTTTCGTGGGCGCTAGGACTACCCTCACAAGTGAGGTACCATTTTTATCGGAAGACTTGGAGGAACGCTGGGTGGAAGGACATTTGTGGCTCCTCCCAGATTCCAGAACTTTCTGTCACCGAAATTAGAGTAAAAAGTGTTTTTTTTGGTCAAATTTTGAGGTTTGCAAAGGATTCTGGGTAACAGAACCTGGTCAGAGCCCCACAAGTCACCCTGTCTTGGATTCCCCTAGGTGTCTAGTTTTAAAAAATGTGATGGTTTGCTAGGTTTCCCCAGGTGCCGGCTGAGCTAGAGGCCAAAATCCACAGGTAGGCACTTTGTAAAAAACAACTCTGTGTTCTGTGAAAAAATGTGATGTGACCACATTGTGTTTTGGGCCATTTTCTTTCGTGGGCGCTAGGCCTACCCACACAAGTGAGGTACCATTCCTATCGGAAGACTTGGAGGAACGCTGGGTGGAATGAAATTTGTGGCTCCTCCCAGATTCCAGAACTTTCTGTCACCAAAATTAGAGGAAAAAGTGTTTTTTTTGGTTACATTATGAGGTCTGCAAAGGATTCTGGGTAACAGAACCTGGTCAGAGCCCCACAAGTCACCCCATCTTGGATTCCCCTAGGTGTCTAGTTTTAAAATATGCGCTGGTTTTCTAGGTTTCCTAAGTGCCGGCTGAGCTAGAGGCCAAAATCCACAGGTAGGCACTTTGTAAAAAACACCTCTGTTTTGTGTGAAAAAATGTGATGTCACCACATTGTGTTTTGGGCCATTTTCTTTCGTGGGCGCTAGGCCTACCCACACAAGTGAGGTACCATTTTTATCGGAAGACTTGGAGGAACGCTGGGTGGAAGAAAATTTGTGGCTCCTCCCAGATTCCAGAACTTTCTGTCACCGAAATTAGAGGAAAAAGTATTTTTTTGGTCAAATTTTGAGGTTTGCAAAGGATTCTGGGTAACAGAACCTGGTCAGAGCCCCATAAGTCATCCTGTCTTGGATTCCCCTAGGTGTCTAGTTTTCAAAAATGCGCTGGTTTGCTAGGTTTCCCCAGGTGCCGGCTGAGCTAGAGGCCAAAATCCATAGGTAGGCACTTTGTAAAAAACACCTCTGTTTTGTGTGAAAAAATGTGATGTGTCCACATTGTGTTTTGGCCCATTTCGTTTCGTGGGCGCTAGGCCTACCCACACAAGTGAGGTACCATTTTTATCGGGAGACTTAGGGGAACGCTGGGTGGAAGGAAATTTGTGGCTCCTCCCAGATTCCAGAACTTTCTGTCACCGAAATTAGAGGAAAAAGTGTTTTTTTTTGGTCACATTTTGAGGTTTGCAAAGGATTCTGGGTAACAGAACCTGGTCAGAGCCCCATAAGTCATCCTGTCTTGGATTCCCTTAGGTGTCTAGTTTTCAAAAATGCGCTGGTTTGCTAGGTTTCCCCAGGTGCCGGCTGAGCTAGAGGCCAAAATCCATGGGTAGGCACTTTGTAAAAAACACCTCTGTTTTCTGTGAAAAAATGTGATGTGTCCAAATTGTGTTTTGGGCCATTTCATTTCGTGGGCGCTAGGCCTACCCACACAAGTGAGGTACCATTTTTATCGGGAGACATAGGGGAACGCTGGGTGGAAGGAAATTTGTGGCTCCTCTCAGATTCCAGAACTTTCTGTCACCGAAATGAGAGGAAAAAATGTTTTTTGGGCCAAATTTTGAGATTTGCAAAGGATTCTGGGTAACAGAACCTGGTCAGAGCCCCACAAGTCACCCCATCTTGGATTCCCCTAGGTGTGTAGTTTTAAAAAATGCGCTGGTTTGCTAGGTTTCCCCAGGTGCCGGCTGAGCTAGAGGCCAAAATCCACAGGTAGGCACTTTGTAAAAAACACCTTTGTTTTCTGTGAAAAAATGTGATGTGACCACATTGTGTTTTGGGCCATTTTCTTTCGTGGGCGCTAGGCCTACCCACACAAGTGAGGTACCATTTTTATCGGAAGACTTGGAGGAACGCTGGGTGGAAGGAAATTTGTGGCTCCTCCCAGATTCCAGAACTTTCTGTCACCGAAATTAGAGGAAAAAGTTTTTTTTTGGTCAAATTTTTTGGTTTGCAAAGGATTCTGGGTAACAGAACCTGGTCAGAGCCCCACAAGTCACCCCATCTTGGATTCCCCTAGGTGTCTAGTTTTAAAATATGCGCTGGTTTGCTAGGTTTCCTAAGTGCCGGCTGAGCTAGAGGCCAAAATCCACAGGTAGGCACTTTGTAAAAAACACCTCTGTTTTCTGTGAAAAAATGTGATGTGACCACATTGTGTTTTGAGCCATTTTCTTTCGTGGGCGCTAGGCCTACCCACACAAGTGAGGTACCATTCCTATCGGAAGACTTGGAGGAACGCTGGGTGGAATGAAATTTGTGGCTCCTCCCAGATTCCAGAACTTTCTGTCACCAAAATTAGAGGAAAAAGTGTTTTTTTTGGTTACATTATGAGGTCTGCAAAGGATTCTGGGTAACAGAACCTGGTCAGAGCCCCACAAGTCACCCCATCTTGGATTCCCCTAGGTGTCTAGTTTTAAAATATGCGCTGGTTTGCTAGGTTTCCTAAGTGCCGGCTGAGCTAGAGGCCAAAATCCACAGGTAGGCACTTTGTAAAAAACACCTCTGTTTTGTGTGAAAAAATGTGATGTCACCACATTGTGTTTTGGGCCATTTTCTTTCGTGGGCGCTAGGCCTACCCACACAAGTGAGGTACCATTTTTATCGGAAGACTTGGAGGAACGCTGGGTGGAAGGAAATTTGTGGCTCCTCCCAGATTCCAGAACTTTCTGTCACCAAAATTAGAGGAAAAAGTGTTTTTTGGGTCAAATTTTGAGGTTTGCAAAGGATTCTGGGTAACAGAACCTGGTCAGAGCCCCATAAGTCATCCTGTCTTGGATTACCCTAGGTGTCTAGTTTTCAAAAATGCACTGGTTTGCTAGGTTTCCCCAGGTGCCGGCTGAGCTAGAGGCCAAAATCCATAGGTAGGCACTTTGTAAAAAACACCTCTGTTTTGTGTGAAAAAATGTGATGTGTCCACATTGTGTTTTGGCCCATTTCATTTCGTGGGCGCTAGGCCTACCCACACAAGTGAGGTACCATTTTTATCGGGAGACTTAGGGGAACGCTGGGTGGAAGGAAATTTGTGGCTCCTCTCAGATTCCAGAACTTTCTGTCACCAAAATGAGATGAACAAGTGTTTTTTTGGTCAAATATTGAGGTTTGCAAAGGATTCTGGGTAACAGAACCTGGTCAGAGCCCCACAAGTCACCCTGTCTTGGATTCCCCTAGGTGTCTAGTTTTCAAAAATGCGCTGGTTTGCTAGGTTCCCCAGGTGCTGGCTCAGCTAGAGGCCAAAATCCACAGATAGGCACTTTGTAAAAAACACCTCTGTTTTCTGTGAAAAAATGTGATGTGTCCATGTTGTGTTTTGGGCCATTTCCTTTCGTGGGCGCTAGGCTTACCCACACAAGTGAGGTACCATTTTTATCGGGAGACTTGGGGGAACGCTGGGTGGAAGTTAATTTGTGGCTGCTCTCAGATTCCAGAACTTTCTGTCACCGAAATGAGAGGAAAAAGTGTTTTTTTGGCCAAATTGAGAGGCTTGCAAAGGATTCTGGGTAACAGAACCTGGTCAGATCCCCACAAGTCACCCCATCTTGAATTCCCCTAGGTGTCTAGTGTTCACAAATGTGCTGGTTTGCTAGGCTTCCCCAGGTGCCGGCTGAGCTAGAGGCCAAAATCCACAGGTAGGTAGTTTGTAAAAAACAACTCTGTTTTCTGTGAAAAAATGTGATGTGTCCACGTTGTGTTTTGGGCCTTTTCCTTTTGTGGGCACTAGGCCTATCCACACAAGTGAGGTACCATTTTTATCGGGACGCTAGGGGGAATGCTGGGTGGAAGGAACTTTGTGGCTCCTCCCAGATTCCACAACTTTCTGTCACCGAAATTAGAGGAAAAAGTGTTTTTTTTGGTCATATTTTGAGGTTTGCAAAGGATTCTGGGTAACAGAACCTGGTCAGAGCCCCACAAGTCATCCTGTCTTGGATTCCCCTAGGTGTCTAGTTTTCAAAAATGCGCTGGTTTGCTAGGTTTCCCCAGGTGCCGGCTGAGCTAGAGCGCCAAAATCCATAGGTAGGCACTTTGTAAAAAACACCTCTGTTTTCTGTGAAAAATTGTGATGTGTCCACATTGTGTTTTGGGCCATTTCATTTCGTGGGCGCTAGGCCTATCCACACAAGTGAGGTACCATTTTAATCGGAAGACTTGGAGGAACGCTGGGTGGAAGGAAATTTGTGGCTCCTCCAAGATTCCAGAACTTTCTGTCACCGAAATTAGAGGAAAAAGTGTTTTTTTGGTCACATTTTGAGGTTTGCAAAGGATTCTGGGTTACAGAACCTGGTCAGAGCCCCACAAGTCATCCTGTCTTGGATTCCCCTAGGTGTCTAGTTTTCAAAAATGTGCTGGTTTGCTAGGTTTCCCCAGGTGCCGGCTGAGCTGGAGGACAAAATCCACAGGTAGGCACTTTGTAAAAAACACCTCTGTTTTCTGTAAAAAAATGTGATGTGACCACATTGTGTTTTGGGCCATTTTCTTTCGTGGGCGCTAGGCCTACCCACACAAGTGAGGTACCATTTTTATCGGGAGACTTGGGGGAACGCTGGGTGGAAGGAAATTTGTGGCTCCTCCCAGATTCCAGAACTTTCTGTCACCGAAATTAGAGGAAAAAGTGTTTTTTTTGGTCAAAGTTTGAGGTTTGCAAAGGATTCTCGGTAACAGAACCTGGTCAGAGCCCCACAAGTCAACCTGTCTTGTATTCCCCTAGGTGTCTAGTTTTAAAAAATGTGCTGGTTTTCTAGGTTTCCCCAGGTGCCGGCTGAGCTAGAGGCCAAAATCCACAGGTAGGCACTTTGTAAAAAACACCTCTGTTTTCTGTAAAAAAAATGTGATTTGTCCACGTTGTGTTTTGGGCCATTTACTTTCGTGGGCGCTAGGCCTACCCACACAAGTGAGGTACCATTTTTATCGGGATACTTAGGGGAATGCTGGGTGGAAGGAAATTTGTGGCTCCTCTCAGATTACAGAACTTTCTGTCACCGAAATTAGAGGAAAAAGTGTTTTTTTGGTCAAATTTTGAGGTTTGCAAAGGATTCTGGGTAACAGAACCTGGTCAGAGCCCCATAAGTCATCCTGTCTTGGATTCCCCTAGGTGTCTAGTTTTCAAAAATGCACTGGTTTGCTAGGTTTCCCCAGGTGCCGGCTGAGCTAGAGGCCAAAATCCATAGGTAGGCACTTTGTAAAAAACACCTCTGTTTTGTGTGAAAAAATGTGATGTGTCCACATTGTGTTTTGGCCCATTTCATTTCGTGGGCGCTAGGCCTACCCACACAAGTGAGGTACCATTTTTATCGGGAGACTTAGGGGAACGCTGGGTGGAAGGAAATTTGTGGCTCCTCCCAGATTCCAGAACTTTCTGTCACCGAAATTAGAGGAAAAAGTGTTTTTTTTTGGTCACATTTTGAGGTTTGCAAAGGATTCTGGGTAACAGAACCTGGTCAGAGCCCCATAAGTCATCCTGTCTTGGATTCCCCTAGGTGTCTAGTTTTCAAAAATGCGCTGGTTTGCTAGGTTTCCCCAGGTGCCGGCTGAGCTAGAGGCCAAAATCCATGGGTAGGCACTTTGTAAAAAACACCTCTGTTTTCTGTGAAAAAATGTGATGTGTCCACATTGTGTTTTGGGCCATTTCATTTCGTGGGCGCTAGGCCTACCCACACAAGTGAGGTACCATTTTTATCGGGAGACTTAGGGGAACGCTGGGTGGAAGGAAATTTGTGGCTCCTCTCAGATTCCAGAACTTTCTGTCACCGAAATGAGAGGAAAAAATGTTTTTTGGGCCAAATTTTGAGGTTTGCAAAGGATTCTGGGTAACAGAACCTGGTCAGAGCCCCACAAGTCACCCCATCTTGGATTCCCCTAGGTGTGTAGTTTTAAAAAATGCGCTGGTTTGCTAGGTTTCCCCAGGTGCCGGCTGAGCTGGAGGCCAAAATCCACAGGTAGGCACTTTGTAAAAAACACCTTTGTTTTCTGTGAAAAAATGTGATGTGACCACATTGTGTTTTGGGCCATTTTCTTTCGTGGGCGCTAGGCCTACCCACACAAGTGAGGTACCATTTTTATCGGAAGACTTGGAGGAACGCTGGGTGGAAGGAAATTTGTGGCTCCTCCCAGATTCCAGAACTTTCTGTCACCGAAATTAGAGGAAAAAGTATTTTTTTGGTCAAATTTTGAGGTTTGCAAAGGATTCTGGGTAACAGAACCTGGTCAGAGCCCCACAAGTCACCCCATCTTGGATTCCCCTAGGTGTCTAGTTTTAAAATATGCGCTGGTTTGCTAGGTTTCCTAAGTGCCGGCTGAGCTAGAGGCCAAAATCCACAGGTAGGCACTTTGTAAAAAACACCTCTGTTTTGTGTGAAAAAATGTGATGTCACCACATTGTGTTTTGGGCCATTCTCTTTCGTGGGCGCTAGGCCTACCCACACAAGTGAGGTACCATTTTTATCGGAAGACTTGGAGGAACGCTGGGTGGAAGGAAATTTGTGGCTCCTCCCAGATTCCAGAACTTTCTGTCACCGAAATTAGAGGAAAAAGTGTTTTTTTTGGTCAAATTTTGAGGTTTGCAAAGGATTCTGGGTAACAGAACCTGGTCAGAGCCCCATAAGTCATCCTGTCTTGGATTCCCCTAGGTGTCTAGTTTTCAAAAATGCGCTGGTTTGCTAGGTTTCCCCAGGTGCCGGCTGAGCTAGAGGCCAAAATCCATAGGTAGGCACTTTTTAAAAAACACCTCTGTTTTGTGTGAAAAAATGTGATGTCACCACATTGTGTTTTGGGCCATTTCATTTTGTGGGCGCTAGGCCTACCCACACAAGTGAGGTACCATTTTTATCGGGAGACTTAGGGGAACGCTGGGTGGAAGGAAATTTGTGGCTCCTCTCAGATTCCAGAACATTCTGTCACCGAAATGAGAGGAAAAAATGTTTTTTGGGCCAAATTTTGAGGTTTGCAAAGGATTCTGGGTAACAGAACCTGGTCAGAGCCCCACAAGTCACCCCATCTTGGATTCCCCTATGTGTCTAGTTTTAAAATATGCGCTGGTTTGCTAGGTTTCCTAAGTGCCGGCTGAGCTAGAGGCCAAAATCCACAGGTAGGCACTTTGTAAAAAACACCTCTGTTTTCTGTGAAAAAATGTGATGTGACCACATTGTGTTTTGGGCCATTTTCTTTCGTGGGCGCTAGGCCTACCCACACAAGTGAGGTACCATTCCTATCGGAAGACTTGGAGGAACGCTGGGTGGAATGAAATTTGTGGCTCCTCCCAGATTCCAGAACTTTCTGTCACCAAAATTAGAGGAAAAAGTGTTTTTTTTGGTTACATTATGAGGTCTGCAAAGGATTCTGGGTAACAGAACCTGGTCAGAGCCCCACAAGTCACCCCATCTTGGATTCCCCTAGGTGTCTAGTTTCAAAAAATATGCGCTGGTTTGCTAGGTTTCCTAAGTGCCGGCTGAGCTAGAGGCCAAAATCCACAGGTAGGCACTTTGTAAAAAACACCTCTGTTTTGTGTGAAAAAATGTGATGTCACCACATTGTGTTTTGGGCCGTTTTCTTTCGTGGGCGCTAGGCCTACCCACACAAGTGAGGTACCATTTTTATCGGAAGACTTGGAGGAACGCTGGGTGGAAGGAAATTTGTGGCTCCTCCCAGATTCCAGAACTTTCTGTCACTGAAATTAGAGGAAAAAGTGTTTTTTTGGTCAAATTTTGAGGTTTGCAAAGGATTCTGGGTAACAGAACCTGGTCAGAGCCCCATAAGTCATCCTGTCTTGGATTCCCCTAGGTGTCTAGTTTTCAAAAATGCGCTGGTTTGCTAGGTTTCCCCAGGTGCCGGCTGAGCTAGAGGCCAAAATCCATAGGTAGGCACTTTGTAAAAAACACCTCTGTTTTGTGTGAAAAAATGTGATGTGTCAACATTGTGTTTTGGCCCATTTCATTTCGTGGATGCTAGGCCTACCCACACAAGTGAGGTACCATTTTTATCGGGAGACTTAGGGGAACGCTGGGTGGAAGGAAATTTGTGGCTCCTCTCAGATTCCAGAACTTTCTGTCACCAAAATGAGATGAACAAGTGTTTTTTTGGTCAAATATTGAGGTTTGCAAAGGATTCTGGGTAACAGAACCTGGTCAGAGCCCCACAAGTCACCCTGTCTTGGATTCCCCTAGGTGTCTAGTTTTCAAAAATGCGCTGGTTTGCTAGGTTCCCCAGGTGCTGGCTGAGCTAGAGGCCAAAATCCACAGGTAGGCACTTTGTAAAAAACACCTCTGTTTTCTGTGAAAAAATGTGATGTGTCCATGTTGTGTTTTGGGCCATTTCCTTTCGTGGGCGCTAGGCTTACCCACACAAGTGAGGTACCATTTTTATCGGGAGACTTGGGGGAACGCTGGGTGGAAGGAAATTTGTGGCTCCTCTCAGATTCCAGAACTTTCTGTCACCGAAATGAGAGGAAAAAGTGTTTTTTTGGCCAAATTGTGAGGCTTGCAAAGGATTCTGGGTAACAGAACCTGGTCAGATCCCCACAAGTCACCCCATCTTGAATTCCCCTAGGTGTCTAGTTTTCACAAATGTGCTGGTTTGCTAGGCTTCCCCAGGAGCTAGAGGCCAAAATCCACAGGTAGGTACTTTGTAAAAAACAACTCTGTTTTCTGTGAAAAAATGTGATGTGTCCACGTTGTGTTTTGGGCCATTTCCTTTTGTGGGCACTAGGCCTATCCACACAAGTGAGGTACCATTTTTATCGGGACGCTAGGGGGAATGCTGGGTGGAAGGAACTTTGTGGCTCCTCCCAGATTCCAGAACTTTCTGTCACCAAAATTAGAGGAAAAAGTGTTTTTTTGGTCATATTTTGAGGTTTGCAAAGGATTCTGGGTAACAAAACCTGGTCAGAGCCCCACAAGTCATCCTGTCTTGGATTCCCCTAGGTGTCTAGTTTTCAAAAATGCGCTGGTTTGCTAGGTTTCCCCAGGTGCCGGCTGAGCTAGAGGCCAAAATCCATAGGTAGGCACTTTGTTAAAAACACCTCTGTTTTCTGTGAAAAATTGTGATGTGTCCACATTGTGTTTTGGGCCATTTCATTTCGTGGGCGCTAGGCCTATCCACACAAGTGAGGTACCATTTTAATCGGAAGACTTGGAGGAACGCTGGGTGGAAGGAAATTTGTGGCTCCTCCCAGATTCCAGAACTTTCTGTCACCGAAATTAGAGGAAAAAGTGTTTTTTTGGTCACATTTTGAGGTTTGCAAAGGATTCTGGGTTACAGAACCTGGTCAGAGCCCCACAAGTCATCCTGTCTTGAATTCCCCTAGGTGTCTAGTTTTCAAAAATGTGCTGGTTTGCTGGGTTTCCCCAGGTGCCGGCTGAGCTAGAGGCCAAAATCGATAGGTAGGCACTTTGTAAAAAACACCTCTGTTTTCTGTAAAAAAATTTGATGTGTCCACATTGTGTTTTGGGCCATTTCATTTCGTGGGCGCTAGGCCTATCCACACAAGTGACGTACCATTTTAATCGGAAGACTTGGAGGAACGCTGGGTGGAAGGAAAATTGTGGCTCCTCCCAGATTCCAGAACTTTCTGTCACCGAAATTAGAGGAAAAAGTGTTTTTTTGGTCACATTTTGAGGTTTGCAAAGGATTCTGGGTTACAGAACCTGGTCAGAGCCCCACAAGTCATCCTGTCTTGAATTCCCCTAGGTGTTTAGTTTTCAAAAATGTGCTGGTTTGCTAGGTTTCCCCAGGTGCCGGCTGAGCTAGAGGCCAAAATCGATAGGTAGGCACTTTGTAAAAAACATCTCTGTTTTCTGTAAAAAAATTTGATGTGACCACATTGTGTTTTGGGCCATTTTCTTTCGTGGGCGCTAGGCCTATCCACACAAGTGACGTACCATTTTAATCGGAAGACTTGGAGGAACGCTGGGTGGAAGGAAATTTGTGGCTCCTCCCAGATTCCAGAACTTTCTGTCACCGAAATTAGAGGAAAAAGTGTTTTTTTGGTCACATTTTGAGGTTTGCAAAGGATTCTGGGTTACAGAACCTGGTCAGAGCCCCACAAGTCATCCTATCTTGGATTCCCCTAGGTGTCTAGTTTTCAAAAATGTGCTGGTTTGCTAGGTTTCCCCAGGTGCCGGCTGAGCTAGAGGCCAAAATCCATAGGTAGGCACTTTGTAAAAAACACCTCTGTTTTCTGTAAAAAAATTTGATGTGACCACATTGTGTTTTGGGCCATTTTCTTTCGTGGGCGCTAGGCCTACCCACACAAGTGAGGTACCATTTTTATCGGAAGACTTGGAGGAACGCTGGGTGGAAGGAAATTTGTGGCTCCTCCCAGATTCCAGAACTTTCTGTCACCGAAATTAGAGGAAAAAGTGTTTTTTTTTGGTCAAAGTTTGAGGTTTGCAAAGGATTCTCGGTAACAGAACCTGGTCAGAGCCCCACAAGTCACCCTGTCTTGTATTCCCCTAGGTGTCTAGTTTTAAGAAATGTGCTGGTTTTCTAGGTTTCCCCAGGTGCCGGCTGATGCTAGAGGCCAAAATCCACAGGTAGGCACTTTGTAAAAAACACCTCTGTTTTCTGTAAAACAAATGTGATTTGTCCACGTTGTGTTTTGGGCCATTTCCTTTCGTGGGCGCTAGGCCTACCCACACAAGTGAGGTACCATTTTTATCGGGAGACTTAGGGGAACGCTGGGTGGAAGGAAATTTGTGGCTCCTCTCAGATTCCAGAACTTTCTGTCACCGAAATGAGAGGAAAAAATGTTTTTTGGGCCAAATTTTGAGATTTGCAAAGGATTCTGGGTAACAGAACCTGGTCAGAGCCCCACAAGTCACCCTGTCTTGGATTCCCCTAGGTGTCTAGTTTTCAAAAATGCGCTGGTTTGCTAGGTTCCCCAGGTGCTGGCTGAGCTAGAGGCCAAAATCCACAGGTAGGCACTTTGTAAAAAACACCTCTGTTTTCTGTGAAAAAATGTGATATGTCCATGTTGTGTTTTGGGCCATTTCCTTTCGTGGGCGCTAGGCTTACCCACACAAGTGAGGTACCATTTTTATCGGGAGACTTGGGGGAACGCTGGGTGGAAGGAAATTTTTGGCTCCTCTCAGATTCCAGAACTTTCTGTCACCGAAATGAGAGGAAAAAGTGTTTTTTTGGCCAAATTGTGAGGCTTGCAAAGGATTCTGGGTAACAGAACCTGGTCAGATCCCCACAAGTCACCCCATCTTGATTTCCCCTAGGTGTCTAGTTTTCACAAATGTGCTGGTTTGCTAGGCTTCCCCAGGTGCCGGCTGAGCTAGAGGCCAAAATCCACAGGTAGGTAGTTTGTAAAAAACAACTCTGTTTTCTGTGAAAAAATGTGATGTGTCCACGTTGTGTTTTGGGCCATTTCCTTTTGTGGGCACTAGGCCTATCCACACAAGTGAGGTACCATTTTTATCGGGACGCTAGGGGGAATGCTGGGTGGAAGGAACTTTGTGGCTCCTCCCAGATTCCACTACTTTCTGTCACCGAAATTAGAGGAAAAAGTGTTTTTTTGGTCATATTTTGAGGTTTGCAAAGGATTCTGGGTAACAGAACCTGGTCAGAGCCCCACAAGTCATCCTGTCTTGGATTCCCCTAGGTGTCTAGTTTTCAAAAATGCGCTGGTTTGCTAGGTTTCCCCAGGTGCCGGCTGAGCTAGAGGCCAAAATCCATAGGTAGGCACTTTGTAAAAAACACCTCTGTTTTCTGTGAAAAATTGTGATGTGTCCACATTGTGTTTTGGGTCATTTCATTTCGTGGGCGCTAGGCCTATCCACACAAGTGAGGTACCATTTTAATCGGAAGACTTGGAGGAACGCTGGGTGGAAGGAAATTTGTGGCTCCTCCAAGATTCCAGAACTTTCTGTCACCGAAATTAGAGGAAAAAGTGTTTTTTTGGTCACATTTTGAGGTTTGCAAAGGATTCTGGGTTACAGAACCTGGTCAGAGCCCCACAAGTCATCCTGTCTTGGATTCCCCTAGGTGTCTAGTTTTCAAAAATGTGCTGGTTTGCTAGGTTTCCCCAGGTGCCGGCTGAGCTAGAGGCCAAAATCCACAGGTAGGCACTTTGTAAAAAACACCTCTGTTTTCTGGAAAAAAATGTGATGTGACCACATTGTGTTTTGGGCCATTTTCTTTCGTGGGCGCTAGGCCTACCCACACAAGTGAGGTACCATTTTTATCGGGAGACTTGGGGGAACGCTGGGTGGAAGGAAATTTGTGGCTCCTCCCAGATTCCAGAACTTTCTGTCACCGAAATTAGAGGAAAAAGTGTTTTTTTTTGGTCAAAGTTTGAGGTTTGCAAAGGATTCTCGGTAACAGAACCTGGTCAGAGCCCCACAAGTCACACTGTCTTGTATTCCCCTAGGTGTCTAGTTTTAAAAAATGTGCTGGTTTTCTAGGTTTCCCCAGGTGCCGGCTGAGCTAGAGGCCAAAATCCACAGGTAGGCACTTTGTAAAAAACACCTCTGTTTTCTGTAAAAAAAAATGTGATTTGTCCACGTTGTGTTTTGGGCCATTTCCTTTCGTGGGCGCTAGGCCTACCCACACAAGTGAGGTACCATTTTTATCGGGAGACTTAGGGGAACGCTAGGTGGAAGGAAATTTGTGGCTCCTCTCAGATTACAGAACTTTCTGTCACCGAAATGAGAGGAAAAAATGTTTTTTTGGCCAAATTTTGAGGTTTGCAAAGGACTCTGGGTAACAGAACCTGGTCAGAGCCCCAAAAGTCACCCCATCTTGGATTCCCCTACGTGTCTAGTTTTAAAAAATGCGCTGGTTTGCTAGGTTTCCCCAGGTGCCGGCTGAGCTAGAGGCCAAAATCCATAGGTAGGCACTTTGTAAAAAACACCTCTGTTTTGTGTGAAAAAATGTGATGTGTCCACATTGTGTTTTGGGCCATTTCATTTCGTGGGCGCTAGGCCTACCCACACAAGTGAGGTACCATTTTTATCGGGAGACTTAGGGGAACGCTGGGTGGAAGGAAATTTGTGGCTCCTCCCAGATTCCAGAACTTTCTGTCACCGAAATTAGAGGAAAAAGTGTTTTTTTGGTCACATTTTGAGGTTTGCAAAGGATTCTGGGTTACAGAACCTGGTCAGAGCCCCACAAGTCATCCTATCTTGGATTCCCCTAGGTGTCTAGTTTTCAAAAATGTGCTGGTTTGCTAGGTTTCCCCAGGTGCCGGCTGAGCTAGAGGCCAAAATCCACAGGTAGGCACTTTGTAAAAAACACCTGTGTTTTCTGTGAAAAAATGTGATGTGTCCACGTTGTGTTTTGGGCCATTTCCTTTCGTGGGCGCTAGGCCTACACCCACAAGTGAGGTACCATTTTTATCGGAAGACTTGGAGGAACGCTGGGTGGAAGGTAATTTCTGGCTCCTCCCAGATTCCAGAACTTTCTGTCACCGAAATTAGAGGAAAAAGTGTTTTTTTTTGTCACATTTTGAGGTTTGCAAAGGATTCTGGGTAACAGAACCTGGTCAGAGCCCCATAAGTCATCCTGTCTTGGATTCCCCTAGGTGTCTAGTTTTAAAAAATGCGCTGGTTTGCCTGGTTTCCCCAGGTGCCGGCTGAGCTAGAGGCCAAAATCCATAGGTAGGCACTTTGTAAAAAACACCTCTGTTTTGTGTGAAAAAATGTGATGTGTCCACATTGTGTTTTGGGCCATTTCATTTCGTGGGCGATAGGCCTACCCACACAAGTGAGGTACCATTTTTATCAGGAGACTTAGGGGAACGCTGGGTGGAAGGAAATTTGTGGCTCCTCTCAGATTCCATAACTTTCTGTCACCAAAATGAGAGGAAAAAGTGTTTTTTTGGTCAAATACTGAGGTTTGCAAAGGATTCTGGGTAACAGAACCTGGTCACAGCCCCACAAGTCACCCCATCTTGGATTCCCCTAGGTGTCTAGTTTTCAAAAATGCACTGGTTTGCTAGGTTCCCCAGGTGCTGGCTGAGCTAGAGGCCAAAATCCACAGGTAGGCACTTTGTAAAAAACACCTCTGTTTTCTATGAAAAAATGTGATGTGTCCACGTTCTGTTTTGGGCCATTTTCTTTTGTGGGCGCTAGGCGTACCCACACAAGTGAGGTACCATTTTTATCGGGAGACTTGGCGGAACGCTGGGTGGAAGGAAATTTGTGGCTCCTCCCAGATTCCAGAACTTTCTGTTACCGAAATGAGAGGAAAAAGTGTTTTTTTGGCCAAATTGTGAGGCTTGCAAAGGATTCTGGGTAACAGAACCTGGTCAGAGCCCCACAAGTCATCCTGTCTTGGATTCCCCTAGGTGTCTAGTTTTAAAAAATGTGCTGGTTTGCTAGGTTTCCGCAGGTGCCGGCTGAGCTAGAGGCCAAAATCCACAGGTAGGCACTTTGTAAAAAACACCTCTGTTTTCTGTGAAAAAATGTGATGTGACCACATTGTGTTTTGGGCCATTTCCTTTCGTGGGCGCTAGGCCTACCCACACAAGTGAGGTACCATTTTTATCGGGAGACTTGGCAGAACGCTGGGTGGAAGGAAATTTGTGGCTCCTCCCAGATTCCAGAACTTTCTGTCACCGAAATTAGAGGAAAAAGTGTTTTTTTGGTCATATTTTGAGGTTTGCAAAGGATTCTGGGTAACCGAATCTGGTCAGAGCCCCACAAGTCACCCCATCTTGGATTCCCCTAGGTGTCTAGTTTTAAAAAACTGCGCTGGTTTGCTGGGTTTCCCCAGGTGCCGGCTGAGCTAGAGTCCAAAATCCACAGGTAGGCACTTTGTAAAAAACACCTCTGTTTTCTGTGAAAAAATGTGATGTGACCACATTGTGTTTTGGGCCATTTCCTTTCGTGGGCGCTAGGCCTACCCACACAAGTGAGGTACCATTTTTATCGGAAGACTTGGAGGAACGCTGGGTGGAAGGAAATTTGTGGCTCCTCCCAGATTCCAGAACTTTCTGTCACCGAAATTAGAGGAAAAAGTGTTTTTTTTGGTCAAATTTTGAGGGTTGCAAAGGATTCTGGGTAACAGAACCTGGTCAGAGCCCCACAAGTCACCCTGTCTTGGATTCCCCTAGGTGTCTAGTTTTAAAAAATGTGATGGTTTGCTAGGTTTCCCCAGGTGCCGGCTGAGCTAGAGGCCAAAATCCACAGGTTGGCACTTTGTAAAAAACACTTCTGTTTTCTGTAAAAAAAATGTGATGTGTCCACGTTGTGTTTTGGGCCATTTCCTTTCGTGGGCGCTAGGCCTACCCACACAAGTGAGGTACCATTTTTATCGGGAGACTTAGGGGAACGCTGGGTGGAAGGAAATTTGTGGCTCCTCTCAGATTCCAGAACTTTCTGTCACCAAAATGAGATGAACAAGTGTTTTTTTGGTCAAATATTGAGGTTTGCAAAGGATTCTGGGTAACAGAACCTGGTCAGAGCCCCACAAGTCACCCTGTCTTGGATTCCCCTAGGTGTCTAGTTTTCAAAAATGCGCTGGTTTGCTAGGTTCCCCAGGTGCTGGCTGAGCTAGAGGCCAAAATCCACAGGTAGGCACTTTGTAAAAAACACCTCTGTTTTCTGTGAAAAAATGTGATGTGTCCATGTTGTGTTTTGGGCCATTTCCTTTCGTGGGCGCTAGGCTTACCCACACAAGTGAGGTACCATTTTTATCGGGAGACTTGGGGGAACGCTGGGTGGAAGGAAATTTGTGGCTCCTCTCAGATTCCAGAACTTTCTGTCACCGAAATGAGAGGAAAAAGTGTTTTTTTGGCCAAATTGTGAGGCTTGCAAAGGATTCTGGGTAACAGAACCTGGTCAGATCCCCACAAGTCACCCCATCTTGAATTCCCCTAGGTGTCTAGTTTTCACAAATGTGCTGGTTTGCTAGGCTTCCCCAGGAGCTAGAGGCCAAAATCCACAGGTAGGTACTTTGTAAAAAACAACTCTGTTTTCTGTGAAAAAATGTGATGTGTCCACGTTGTGTTTTGGGCCATTTCCTTTTGTGGGCACTAGGCCTATCCACACAAGTGAGGTACCATTTTTATCGGGACGCTAGGGGGAATGCTGGGTGGAAGGAACTTTGTGGCTCCTCCCAGATTCCAGAACTTTCTGTCACCAAAATTAGAGGAAAAAGTGTTTTTTTGGTCATATTTTGAGGTTTGCAAAGGATTCTGGGTAACAAAACCTGGTCAGAGCCCCACAAGTCATCCTGTCTTGGATTCCCCTAGGTGTCTAGTTTTCAAAAATGCGCTGGTTTGCTAGGTTTCCCCAGGTGCCGGCTGAGCTAGAGGCCAAAATCCATAGGTAGGCACTTTGTTAAAAACACCTCTGTTTTCTGTGAAAAATTGTGATGTGTCCACATTGTGTTTTGGGCCATTTCATTTCGTGGGCGCTAGGCCTATCCACACAAGTGAGGTACCATTTTAATCGGAAGACTTGGAGGAACGCTGGGTGGAAGGAAATTTGTGGCTCCTCCCAGATTCCAGAACTTTCTGTCACCGAAATTAGAGGAAAAAGTGTTTTTTTGGTCACATTTTGAGGTTTGCAAAGGATTCTGGGTTACAGAACCTGGTCAGAGCCCCACAAGTCATCCTGTCTTGAATTCCCCTAGGTGTCTAGTTTTCAAAAATGTGCTGGTTTGCTGGGTTTCCCCAGGTGCCGGCTGAGCTAGAGGCCAAAATCGATAGGTAGGCACTTTGTAAAAAACACCTCTGTTTTCTGTAAAAAAATTTGATGTGTCCACATTGTGTTTTGGGCCATTTCATTTCGTGGGCGCTAGGCCTATCCACACAAGTGACGTACCATTTTAATCGGAAGACTTGGAGGAACGCTGGGTGGAAGGAAATTTGTGGCTCCTCCCAGATTCCAGAACTTTCTGTCACCGAAATTAGAGGAAAAAGTGTTTTTTTGGTCACATTTTGAGGTTTGCAAAGGATTCTGGGTTACAGAACCTGGTCAGAGCCCCACAAGTCATCCTGTCTTGAATTCCCCTAGGTGTTTAGTTTTCAAAAATGTGCTGGTTTGCTAGGTTTCCCCAGGTGCCGGCTGAGCTAGAGGCCAAAATCGATAGGTAGGCACTTTGTAAAAAACATCTCTGTTTTCTGTAAAAAAATTTGATGTGACCACATTGTGTTTTGGGCCATTTTCTTTCGTGGGCGCTAGGCCTATCCACACAAGTGACGTACCATTTTAATCGGAAGACTTGGAGGAACGCTGGGTGGAAGGAAATTTGTGGCTCCTCCCAGATTCCAGAACTTTCTGTCACCGAAATTAGAGGAAAAAGTGTTTTTTTTGGTCACATTTTGAGGTTTGCAAAGGATTCTGGGTTACAGAACCTGGTCAGAGCCCCACAAGTCATCCTATCTTGGATTCCCCTAGGTGTCTAGTTTTCAAAAATGTGCTGGTTTGCTAGGTTTCCCCAGGTGCCGGCTGAGCTAGAGGCCAAAATCCATAGGTAGGCACTTTGTAAAAAACACCTCTGTTTTCTGTAAAAAAATTTGATGTGACCACATTGTGTTTTGGGCCATTTTCTTTCGTGGGCGCTAGGCCTACCCACACAAGTGAGGTACCATTTTTATCGGAAGACTTGGAGGAACGCTGGGTGGAAGGAAATTTGTGGCTCCTCCCAGATTCCAGAACTTTCTGTCACCGAAATTAGAGGAAAAAGTGTTTTTTTTGGTCAAAGTTTGAGGTTTGCAAAGGATTCTCGGTAACAGAACCTGGTCAGAGCCCCACAAGTCACCCTGTCTTGGATTCCCCTAGGTGTCTAGTTTTCAAAAATGCGCTGGTTTGCTAGGTTCCCCAGGTGCTGGCTGAGCTAGAGGCCAAAATCCACAGGTAGGCACTTTGTAAAAAACACCTCTGTTTTCTGTGAAAAAATGTGATGTGTCCATGTTGTGTTTTGGGCCATTTCCTTTCGTGGGCGCTAGGCTTACCCACACAAGTGAGGTACCATTTTTATCGGGAGACTTGGGGGAACGCTGGGTGGAAGGAAATTTTTGGCTCCTCTCAGATTCCAGAACTTTCTGTCACCGAAATGAGAGGAAAAAGTGTTTTTTTGGCCAAATTGTGAGGCTTGCAAAGGATTCTGGGTAACAGAACCTGGTCAGATCCCCACAAGTCACCCCATCTTGATTTCCCCTAGGTGTCTAGTTTTCACAAATGTGCTGGTTTGCTAGGCTTCCCCAGGTGCCGGCTGAGCTAGAGGCCAAAATCCACAGGTAGGTAGTTTGTAAAAAACAACTCTGTTTTCTGTGAAAAAATGTGATGTGTCCACGTTGTGTTTTGGGCCATTTCCTTTTGTGGGCACTAGGCCTATCCACACAAGTGAGGTACCATTTTTATCGGGACGCTAGGGGGAATGCTGGGTGGAAGGAACTTTGTGGCTCCTCCCAGATTCCACTACTTTCTGTCACCGAAATTAGAGGAAAAAGTGTTTTTTTGGTCATATTTTGAGGTTTGCAAAGGATTCTGGGTAACAGAACCTGGTCAGAGCCCCACAAGTCATCCTGTCTTGGATTCCCCTAGGTGTCTAGTTTTCAAAAATGCGCTGGTTTGCTAGGTTTCCCCAGGTGCCGGCTGAGCTAGAGGCCAAAATCCATAGGTAGGCACTTTGTAAAAAACACCTCTGTTTTCTGTGAAAAATTGTGATGTGTCCACATTGTGTTTTGGGCCATTTCATTTCGTGGGCGCTAGGCCTATCCACACAAGTGAGGTACCATTTTAATCGGAAGACTTGGAGGAACGCTGGGTGGAAGGAAATTTGTGGCTCCTCCAAGATTCCAGAACTTTCTGTCACCGAAATTAGAGGAAAAAGTGTTTTTTTGGTCACATTTTGAGGTTTGCAAAGGATTCTGGGTTACAGAACCTGGTCAGAGCCCCACAAGTCATCCTGTCTTGGATTCCCCTAGGTGTCTAGTTTTCAAAAATGTGCTGGTTTGCTAGGTTTCCCCAGGTGCCGGCTGAGCTAGAGGCCAAAATCCACAGGTAGGCACTTTGTAAAAAACACCTCTGTTTTCTGGAAAAAAATGTGATGTGACCACATTGTGTTTTGGGCCATTTTCTTTCGTGGGCGCTAGGCCTACCCACACAAGTGAGGTACCATTTTTATCGGGAGACTTGGGGGAACGCTGGGTGGAAGGAAATTTGTGGCTCCTCCCAGATTCCAGAACTTTCTGTCACCGAAATTAGAGGAAAAAGTGTTTTTTTTGGTCAAAGTTTGAGGTTTGCAAAGGATTCTCGGTAACAGAACCTGGTCAGAGCCCCACAAGTCACACTGTCTTGTATTCCCCTAGGTGTCTAGTTTTAAAAAATGTGCTGGTTTTCTAGGTTTCCCCAGGTGCCGGCTGAGCTAGAGGCCAAAATCCACAGGTAGGCACTTTGTAAAAAACACCTCTGTTTTCTGTAAAAAAAATGTGATTTGTCCACGTTGTGTTTTGGGCCATTTCCTTTCGTGGGCGCTAGGCCTACCCACACAAGTGAGGTACCATTTTTATCGGGAGACTTAGGGGAACGCTAGGTGGAAGGAAATTTGTGGCTCCTCTCAGATTACAGAACTTTCTGTCACCGAAATGAGAGGAAAAAATGTTTTTTTGGCCAAATTTTGAGGTTTGCAAAGGACTCTGGGTAACAGAACCTGGTCAGAGCCCCAAAAGTCACCCCATCTTGGATTCCCCTACGTGTCTAGTTTTAAAAAATGCGCTGGTTTGCTAGGTTTCCCCAGGTGCCGGCTGAGCTAGAGGCCAAAATCCATAGGTAGGCACTTTGTAAAAAACACCTCTGTTTTGTGTGAAAAAATGTGATGTGTCCACATTGTGTTTTGGGCCATTTCATTTCGTGGGCGCTAGGCCTACCCACACAAGTGAGGTACCATTTTTATCGGGAGACTTAGGGGAACGCTGGGTGGAAGGAAATTTGTGGCTCCTCCCAGATTCCAGAACTTTCTGTCACCGAAATTAGAGGAAAAAGTGTTTTTTTGGTCACATTTTGAGGTTTGCAAAGGATTCTGGGTTACAGAACCTGGTCAGAGCCCCACAAGTCATCCTATCTTGGATTCCCCTAGGTGTCTAGTTTTCAAAAATGTGCTGGTTTGCTAGGTTTCCCCAGGTGCCGGCTGAGCTAGAGGCCAAAATCCACAGGTAGGCACTTTGTAAAAAACACCTGTGTTTTCTGTGAAAAAATGTGATGTGTCCACGTTGTGTTTTGGGCCATTTCCTTTCGTGGGCGCTAGGCCTACCCACACAAGTGAGGTACCATTTTTATCGGAAGACTTGGAGGAACGCTGGGTGGAAGGTAATTTCTGGCTCCTCCCAGATTCCAGAACTTTCTGTCACCGAAATTAGAGGAAAAAGTGTTTTTTTTTGTCACATTTTGAGGTTTGCAAAGGATTCTGGGTAACAGAACCTGGTCAGAGCCCCATAAGTCATCCTGTCTTGGATTCCCCTAGGTGTCTAGTTTTAAAAAATGCGCTGGTTTGCCTGGTTTCCCCAGGTGCCGGCTGAGCTAGAGGCCAAAATCCATAGGTAGGCACTTTGTAAAAAACACCTCTGTTTTGTGTGAAAAAATGTGATGTGTCCACATTGTGTTTTGGGCCATTTCATTTCGTGGGCGATAGGCCTACCCACACAAGTGAGGTACCATTTTTATCAGGAGACTTAGGGGAACGCTGGGTGGAAGGAAATTTGTGGCTCCTCTCAGATTCCATAACTTTCTGTCACCAAAATGAGAGGAAAAAGTGTTTTTTTGGTCAAATACTGAGGTTTGCAAAGGATTCTGGGTAACAGAACCTGGTCACAGCCCCACAAGTCACCCCATCTTGGATTCCCCTAGGTGTCTAGTTTTCAAAAATGCACTGGTTTGCTAGGTTCCCCAGGTGCTGGCTGAGCTAGAGGCCAAAATCCACAGGTAGGCACTTTGTAAAAAACACCTCTGTTTTCTATGAAAAAATGTGATGTGTCCACGTTCTGTTTTGGGCCATTTTCTTTTGTGGGCGCTAGGCGTACCCACACAAGTGAGGTACCATTTTTATCGGGAGACTTGGCGGAACGCTGGGTGGAAGGAAATTTGTGGCTCCTCCCAGATTCCAGAACTTTCTGTTACCGAAATGAGAGGAAAAAGTGTTTTTTTGGCCAAATTGTGAGGCTTGCAAAGGATTCTGGGTAACAGAACCTGGTCAGAGCCCCACAAGTCATCCTGTCTTGGATTCCCCTAGGTGTCTAGTTTTAAAAAATGTGCTGGTTTGCTAGGTTTCCGCAGGTGCCGGCTGAGCTAGAGGCCAAAATCCACAGGTAGGCACTTTGTAAAAAACACCTCTGTTTTCTGTGAAAAAATGTGATGTGACCACATTGTGTTTTGGGCCATTTCCTTTCGTGGGCGCTAGGCCTACCCACACAAGTGAGGTACCATTTTTATCGGGAGACTTGGCAGAACGCTGGGTGGAAGGAAATTTGTGGCTCCTCCCAGATTCCAGAACTTTCTGTCACCGAAATTAGAGGAAAAAGTGTTTTTTTGGTCATATTTTGAGGTTTGCAAAGGATTCTGGGTAACCGAATCTGGTCAGAGCCCCACAAGTCACCCCATCTTGGATTCCCCTAGGTGTCTAGTTTTAAAAAACTGCGCTGGTTTGCTGGGTTTCCCCAGGTGCCGGCTGAGCTAGAGTCCAAAATCCACAGGTAGGCACTTTGTAAAAAACACCTCTGTTTTCTGTGAAAAAATGTGATGTGACCACATTGTGTTTTGGGCCATTTCCTTTCGTGGGCGCTAGGCCTACCCACACAAGTGAGGTACCATTTTTATCGGAAGACTTGGAGGAACGCTGGGTGGAAGGAAATTTGTGGCTCCTCCCAGATTCCAGAACTTTCTGTCACCGAAATTAGAGGAAAAAGTGTTTTTTTTGGTCAAATTTTGAGGGTTGCAAAGGATTCTGGGTAACAGAACCTGGTCAGAGCCCCACAAGTCACCCTGTCTTGGATTCCCCTAGGTGTCTAGTTTTAAAAAATGTGATGGTTTGCTAGGTTTCCCCAGGTGCCGGCTGAGCTAGAGGCCAAAATCCACAGGTTGGCACTTTGTAAAAAACACTTCTGTTTTCTGTAAAAAAAATGTGATGTGTCCACGTTGTGTTTTGGGCCATTTCCTTTCGTGGGCGCTAGGCCTACCCACACAAGTGAGGTACCATTGTTATCAGGAGACTTAGGGGAACGCTGGGTGGAAGGAAATTTGTGGCTCCTCTCAGATTCCAGAACTTTATGTCACCGAAATGAGAGGAAAAAAAATTTTGGGGCCAAATTTTGAGGTTTGCAAAGGATTCTGGGTAACAGAACCTGGTCAGAGCCTCACAAGTCACCCCATCTTGGATTCCCCTAGGTGTCTAGTTTTAAAAAATGTGCTGGTTTGCCAGGTTTCCCCAGGTGCCGGCTGAGCTAGAGGCCAAAATCCACAGGTAGGCACTTTGTAAAAAACACCTCTGTTTATTGTGAAAAAATGTGATGTGACCACATTGTGTTTTGGGCCATTTTCTTTCGTGGGCGCTAGGCCTACCCACACAAGTGAGGTACCATTTTTATCGGAAGACTTGGAGGAACGCTGGGTGGAAGGAAATTTGTGGCTCCTCCCAGATTCCAGAACTTTCTGTCAGCAAAATTAGAGGAACAAGTGTTTTTTTGGTCAAATTTTGAGGTTTGCAAAGGATTCTGGGTAACAGAACCTGGTCAGAGCCCCACAAGTCACCCCATCTTGGATTCCCCTAGGTGTCTAGTTTTAAAAAATGCGCTGGTTTGCTAGGTTTCCTAAGTGCCAGCTGAGCTAGAGGCCAAAATCCACAGGTAGGCACTTTGTAAAAAACACCTCTGTTTTCTGTGAAAAAATGTGATGTGTCCACGTTGTGTTTTGGGCCATTTCCTTTCGTGGGCGCTAGGCCTACCCACACAAGTGAGGTACCATTTTTATCGGGAGACATGGCGGAACGCTGGGTGGAAGGAAATTTGTGGCTCCTCCCAGATTCCAGAACTTTCTGTCACCGAAATGAGAGGAAAAAGTGTTTTTTTGGCCAAATTGTGAGGCTTGCAAAGGATTCTGGGTAACAGAACCTGGTCAGAGCCCCACAAGTCACCCCATCTTGGATTCCCCTAGGTGTCTAGTTTTCAAAAATGTGCTGGTTTGCTAGGTTTCCGCAGGTGCCGGCTGAGCTAGAGGCCAAAATCCACAGGTAGGCACTTTTTAAAAAACACCTCTGTTTTCTGTGAAAAAATGTGATGTGTCCAAATTGTGTTTTGGGCCATTTCATTTCGTGGGCGCTAGGCCTACCCACACAAGTGAGGTACCATTTTTATCGGGAGACTTAGGGGAACGCTGGGTGGAAGGAAATTTGTGGCTCCTCTCAGATTCCAGAACTTTCTGTCACCGAAATGAGAGGAAAAAATGTTTTTTGGGCCAAATTTTGAGGTTTGCAAAGGATTCTGGGTAACAGAACCTGGTCAGAGCCCCACAAGTCACCCCATCTTGGATTCCCCTAGGTGTGTAGTTTTAAAAAATGCGCTGGTTTGCTAGGTTTCCCCAGGTGCCGGCTGAGCTAGAGGCCAAAATCCACAGGTAGGCACTTTGTAAAAAACACCTTTGTTTTCTGTGAAAAAATGTGATGTGACCACATTGTGTTTTGGGCCATTTCCTTTCGTGGGCGCTAGGCCTACCCACACAAGTGAGGTACCATTTTTATCGAGAGACTTGGCGGAACGCTGGGTGTAAGGAAATTTGTGGCTCCTCCCAGATTCCAGAACTTTCTGTCACCGAAATTAGAGGAAAAAGTGTTTTTTTGGTCATATTTTGAGGTTTGCAAAGGATTCTGGGTAACCGAATCTGGTCAGAGCCCCACAAGTCACCCCATCTTGGATTCCCCTAGGTGTCTAGTTTTAAAAAACTGCGCTGGTTTGCTGGGTTTCCCCAGGTGCCGGCTGAGCTAGAGGCCAAAATCCACAGGTAGGCACTTTGTAAAAAACACCTCTGTTTTCTGTGTAAAAATGTGATGTGACCACATTGTGTTTTGGGCCATTTCCTTTCGTGGGCGCTAGGACTACCCACACAAGTGAGGTACCATTTTTATCGGAAGACTTGGAGGAACGCTGGGTGGAAGGACATTTGTGGCTCCTCCCAGATTCCAGAACTTTCTGTCACCGAAATTAGAGGAAAAAGTGTTTTTTTTGGTCAAATTTTGAGGTTTGCAAAGGATTCTGGGTAACAGAACCTGGTCAGAGCCCCACAAGTCACCCTGTCTTGGATTCCCCTAGGTGTCTAGTTTTAAAAAATGTGATGGTTTGCTAGGTTTCCCCAGGTGCCGGCTGAGCTAGAGGCCAAAATCCACAGGTAGGCACTTTGTAAAAAACAACTCTGTGTTCTGTGAAAAAATGTGATGTGACCACATTGTGTTTTGGGCCATTTTCTTTCGTGGGCGCTAGGCCTACCCACACAAGTGAGGTACCATTCCTATCGGAAGACTTGGAGGAACGCTGGGTGGAATGAAATTTGTGGCTCCTCCCAGATTCCAGAACTTTCTGTCACCAAAATTAGAGGAAAAAGTGTTTTTTTGGTTACATTATGAGGTCTGCAAAGGATTCTGGGTAACAGAACCTGGTCAGAGCCCCACAAGTCACCCCATCTTGGATTCCCCTAGGTGTCTAGTTTTAAAATATGCGCTGGTTTTCTAGGTTTCCTAAGTGCCGGCTGAGCTAGAGGCCAAAATCCACAGGTAGGCACTTTGTAAAAAACACCTCTGTTTTGTGTGAAAAAATGTGATGTCACCACATTGTGTTTTGGGCCATTTTCTTTCGTGGGCGCTAGGCCTACCCACACAAGTGAGGTACCATTTTTATCGGAAGACTTGGAGGAACGCTGGGTGGAAGAAAATTTGTGGCTCCTCCCAGATTCCAGAACTTTCTGTCACCGAAATTAGAGGAAAAAGTATTTTTTTGGTCAAATTTTGAGGTTTGCAAAGGATTCTGGGTAACAGAACCTGGTCAGAGCCCCATAAGTCATCCTGTCTTGGATTCCCCTAGGTGTCTAGTTTTCAAAAATGCGCTGGTTTGCTAGGTTTCCCCAGGTGCCGGCTGAGCTAGAGGCCAAAATCCATAGGTAGGCACTTTGTAAAAAACACCTCTGTTTTGTGTGAAAAAATGTGATGTGTCCACATTGTGTTTTGGCCCATTTCGTTTCGTGGGCGCTAGGCCTACCCACACAAGTGAGGTACCATTTTTATCGGGAGACTTAGGGGAACGCTGGGTGGAAGGAAATTTGTGGCTCCTCCCAGATTCCAGAACTTTCTGTCACCGAAATTAGAGGAAAAAGTGTTTTTTTTGGTCACATTTTGAGGTTTGCAAAGGATTCTGGGTAACAGAACCTGGTCAGAGCCCCATAAGTCATCCTGTCTTGGATTCCCTTAGGTGTCTAGTTTTCAAAAATGCGCTGGTTTGCTAGGTTTCCCCAGGTGCCGGCTGAGCTAGAGGCCAAAATCCATGGGTATGCACTTTGTAAAAAACACCTCTGTTTTCTGTGAAAAAATGTGATGTGTCCAAATTGTGTTTTGGGCCATTTCATTTCGTGGGCGCTAGGCCTACCCACACAAGTGAGGTACCATTTTTATCGGGAGACATAGGGGAACGCTGGGTGGAAGGAAATTTGTGGCTCCTCTCAGATTCCAGAACTTTCTGTCACCGAAATGAGAGGAAAAAATGTTTTTTGGGCCAAATTTTGAGATTTGCAAAGGATTCTGGGTAACAGAACCTGGTCAGAGCCCCACAAGTCACCCCATCTTGGATTCCCCTAGGTGTGTAGTTTTAAAAAATGCGCTGGTTTGCTAGGTTTCCCCAGGTGCCGGCTGAGCTAGAGGCCAAAATCCACAGGTAGGCACTTTGTAAAAAACACCTTTGTTTTCTGTGAAAAAATGTGATGTGACCACATTGTGTTTTGGGCCATTTTCTTTCGTGGGCGCTAGGCCTACCCACACAAGTGAGGAACCATTTTTATCGGAAGACTTGGAGGAACACTGGGTGGAAGGAAATTTGTGGCTCCTCCCAGATTCCAGAACTTTCTGTCACCGAAATTAGAGGAAAACGTTTTTTTTTGGTCAAATTTTTTGGTTTGCAAAGGATTCTGGGTAACAGAACCTGGTCAGAGCCCCACAAGTCACCCCATCTTGGATTCCCCTAGGTGTCTAGTTTTAAAATATGCGCTGGTTTGCTAGGTTTCCTAAGTGCCGGCTGAGCTAGAGGCCAAAATCCACAGGTAGGCACTTTGTAAAAAACACCTCTGTTTTCTGTGAAAAAATGTGATGTGACCACATTGTGTTTTGAGCCATTTTCTTTCGTGGGCGCTAGGCCTACCCACACAAGTGAGGTACCATTCCTATCAGAAGACTTGGAGGAACGCTGGGTGGAATGAAATTTGTGGCTCCTCCCAGATTCCAGAACTTTCTGTCACCAAAATTAGAGGAAAAAGTGTTTTTTTGGTTACATTATGAGGTCTGCAAAGGATTCTGGGTAACAGAACCTGGTCAGAGCCCCACAAGTCACCCCATCTTGGATTCCCCTAGGTGTCTAGTTTTAAAATATGCGCTGGTTTGCTAGGTTTCCTAAGTGCCGGCTGAGCTAGAGGCCAAAATCCACAGGTAGGCACTTTGTAAAAAACACCTCTGTTTTGTGTGAAAAAATGTGATGTCACCACATTGTGTTTTGGGCCATTTTCTTTCGTGGGCGCTAGGCCTACCCACACAAGTGAGGTACCATTTTTATCGGAAGACTTGGAGGAACGCTGGGTGGAAGGAAATTTGTGGCTCCTCCCAGATTCCAGAACTTTCTGTCACCAAAATTAGAGGAAAAAGTGTTTTTTTGGTCAAATTTTGAGGTTTGCAAAGGATTCTGGGTAACAGAACCTGGTCAGAGCCCCATAAGTCATCCTGTCTTGGATTACCCTAGGTGTCTAGTTTTCAAAAATGCACTGGTTTGCTAGGTTTCCCCAGGTGCCGGCTGAGCTAGAGGCCAAAATCCATAGGTAGGCACTTTGTAAAAAACACCTCTGTTTTGTGTGAAAAAATGTGATGTGTCCACATTGTGTTTTGGCCCATTTCATTTCGTGGGCGCTAGGCCTACCCACACAAGTGAGGTACCATTTTTATCGGGAGACTTAGGGGAACGCTGGGTGGAAGGAAATTTGTGGCTCCTCTCAGATTCCAGAACTTTCTGTCACCAAAATGAGATGAACAAGTGTTTTTTTGGTCAAATATTGAGGTTTGCAAAGGATTCTGGGTAACAGAACCTGGTCAGAGCCCCACAAGTCACCCTGTCTTGGATTCCCCTAGGTGTCTAGTTTTCAAAAATGCGCTGGTTTGCTAGGTTCCCCAGGTGCTGGCTCAGCTAGAGGCCAAAATCCACAGATAGGCACTTTGTAAAAAACACCTCTGTTTTCTGTGAAAAAATGTGATGTGTCCATGTTGTGTTTTGGGCCATTTCCTTTCGTGGGCGCTAGGCTTACCCACACAAGTGAGGTACCATTTTTATCGGGAGACTTGGGGGAACGCTGGGTGGAAGTTAATTTGTGGCTGCTCTCAGATTCCAGAACTTTCTGTCACCGAAATGAGAGGAAAAAGTGTTTTTTTGGCCAAATTGAGAGGCTTGCAAAGGATTCTGGGTAACAGAACCTGGTCAGATCCCCACAAGTCACCCCATCTTGAATTCCCCTAGGTGTCTAGTGTTCACAAATGTGCTGGTTTGCTAGGCTTCCCCAGGTGCCGGCTGAGCTAGAGGCCAAAATCCACAGGTAGGTAGTTTGTAAAAAACAACTCTGTTTTCTGTGAAAAAATGTGATGTGTCCACGTTGTGTTTTGGGCCTTTTCCTTTTGTGGGCACTAGGCCTACCCACACAAGTGAGGTACCATTTTTATCGGGACGCTAGGGGGAATGCTGGGTGGAAGGAACTTTGTGGCTCCTCCCAGATTCCACAACTTTCTGTCACCGAAATTAGAGGAAAAAGTGTTTTTTTGGTCATATTTTGAGGTTTGCAAAGGATTCTGGGTAACAGAACCTGGTCAGAGCCCCACAAGTCATCCTGTCTTGGATTCCCCTAGGTGTCTAGTTTTCAAAAATGCGCTGGTTTGCTAGGTTTCCCCAGGTGCCGGCTGAGCTAGAGCGCCAAAATCCATAGGTAGGCACTTTGTAAAAAACACCTCTGTTTTCTGTGAAAAATTGTGATGTGTCCACATTGTGTTTTGGGCCATTTCATTTCGTGGGCGCTAGGCCTATCCACACAAGTGAGGTACCATTTTAATCGGAAGACTTGGAGGAACGCTGGGTGGAAGGAAATTTGTGGCTCCTCCAAGATTCCAGAACTTTCTGTCACCGAAATTAGAGGAAAAAGTGTTTTTTTGGTCACATTTTGAGGTTTGCAAAGGATTCTGGGTTACAGAACCTGGTCAGAGCCCCACAAGTCATCCTGTCTTGGATTCCCCTAGGTGTCTAGTTTTCAAAAATGTGCTGGTTTGCTAGGTTTCCCCAGGTGCCGGCTGAGCTGGAGGACAAAATCCACAGGTAGGCACTTTGTAAAAAACACCTCTGTTTTCTGTAAAAAAAAGTGATTTGTCCACGTTGTGTTTTGGGCCATTTACTTTCGTGGGCGCTAGGCCTACCCACACAAGTGAGGTACCATTTTTATCGGGATACTTAGGGGAATGCTGGGTGGAAGGAAATTTGTGGCTCCTCTCAGATTACAGAACTTTCTGTCACCGAAATTAGAGGAAAAAGTGTTTTTTTGGTCAAATTTTGAGGTTTGCAAAGGATTCTGGGTAACAGAACCTGGTCAGAGCCCCATAAGTCATCCTGTCTTGGATTCCCCTAGGTGTCTAGTTTTCAAAAATGCACTGGTTTGCTAGGTTTCCCCAGGTGCCGGCTGAGCTAGAGGCCAAAATCCATAGGTAGGCACTTTGTAAAAAACACCTCTGTTTTGTGTGAAAAAATGTGATGTGTCCACATTGTGTTTTGGCCCATTTCATTTCGTGGGCGCTAGGCCTACCCACACAAGTGAGGTACCATTTTTATCGGGAGACTTAGGGGAACGCTGGGTGGAAGGAAATTTGTGGCTCCTCCCAGATTCCAGAACTTTCTGTCACCGAAATTAGAGGAAAAAGTGTTTTTTTTTGGTCACATTTTGAGGTTTGCAAAGGATTCTGGGTAACAGAACCTGGTCAGAGCCCCATAAGTCATCCTGTCTTGGATTCCCCTAGGTGTCTAGTTTTCAAAAATGCGCTGGTTTGCTAGGTTTCCCCAGGTGCCGGCTGAGCTAGAGGCCAAAATCCATGGGTAGGCACTTTGTAAAAAACACCTCTGTTTTCTGTGAAAAAATGTGATGTGTCCACATTGTGTTTTGGGCCATTTCATTTCGTGGGCGCTAGGCCTACCCACACAAGTGAGGTACCATTTTTATCGGGAGACTTAGGGGAACGCTGGGTGGAAGGAAATTTGTGGCTCCTCTCAGATTCCAGAACTTTCTGTCACCGAAATGAGAGGAAAAAATGTTTTTTGGGCCAAATTTTGAGGTTTGCAAAGGATTCTGGGTAACAGAACCTGGTCAGAGACCCACAAGTCACCCCATCTTGGATTCCCCTAGGTGTGTAGTTTTAAAAAATGCGCTGGTTTGCTAGGTTTCCCCAGGTGCCGGCTGAGCTGGAGGCCAAAATCCACAGGTAGGCACTTTGTAAAAAACACCTTTGTTTTCTGTGAAAAAATGTGATGTGACCACATTGTGTTTTGGGCCATTTTCTTTCGTGGGCGCTAGGCCTACCCACACAAGTGAGGTACCATTTTTATCGGAAGACTTGGAGGAACGCTGGGTGGAAGGAAATTTGTGGCTCCTCCCAGATTCCAGAACTTTCTGTCACCGAAATTAGAGGAAAAAGTATTTTTTTGGTCAAATTTTGAGGTTTGCAAAGGATTCTGGGTAACAGAACCTGGTCAGAGCCCCACAAGTCACCCCATCTTGGATTCCCCTAGGTGTCTAGTTTTAAAATATGCGCTGGTTTGCTAGGTTTCCTAAGTGCCGGCTGAGCTAGAGGCCAAAATCCACAGGTAGGCACTTTGTAAAAAACACCTCTGTTTTGTGTGAAAAAATGTGATGTCACCACATTGTGTTTTGGGCCATTCTCTTTCGTGGGCGCTAGGCCTACCCACACAAGTGAGGTACCATTTTTATCGGAAGACTTGGAGGAACGCTGGGTGGAAGGAAATTTGTGGCTCCTCCCAGATTCCAGAACTTTCTGTCACCGAAATTAGAGGAAAAAGTGTTTTTTTGGTCAAATTTTGAGGTTTGCAAAGGATTCTGGGTAACAGAACCTGGTCAGAGCCCCATAAGTCATCCTGTCTTGGATTCCCCTAGGTGTCTAGTTTTCAAAAATGCGCTGGTTTGCTAGGTTTCCCCAGGTGCCGGCTGAGCTAGAGGCCAAAATCCATAGGTAGGCACTTTTTAAAAAACACCTCTGTTTTGTGTGAAAAAATGTGATGTCACCACATTGTGTTTTGGGCCATTTCATTTTGTGGGCGCTAGGCCTACCCACACAAGTGAGGTACCATTTTTATCGGGAGACTTAGGGGAACGCTGGGTGGAAGGAAATTTGTGGCTCCTCTCAGATTCCAGAACATTCTGTCACCGAAATGAGAGGAAAAAATGTTTTTTGGGCCAAATTTTGAGGTTTGCAAAGGATTCTGGGTAACAGAACCTGGTCAGAGCCCCACAAGTCACCCCATCTTGGATTCCCCTATGTGTCTAGTTTTAAAATATGCGCTGGTTTGCTAGGTTTCCTAAGTGCCGGCTGAGCTAGAGGCCAAAATCCACAGGTAGGCACTTTGTAAAAAACACCTCTGTTTTCTGTGAAAAAATGTGATGTGACCACATTGTGTTTTGGGCCATTTTCTTTCGTGGGCGCTAGGCCTACCCACACAAGTGAGGTACCATTCCTATCGGAAGACTTGGAGGAACGCTGGGTGGAATGAAATTTGTGGCTCCTCCCAGATTCCAGAACTTTCTGTCACCAAAATTAGAGGAAAAAGTGTTTTTTTGGTTACATTATGAGGTCTGCAAAGGATTCTGGGTAACAGAACCTGGTCAGAGCCCCACAAGTCACCCCATCTTGGATTCCCCTAGGTGTCTAGTTTCAAAAAATATGCGCTGGTTTGCTAGGTTTCCTAAGTGCCGGCTGAGCTAGAGGCCAAAATCCACAGGTAGGCACTTTGTAAAAAACACCTCTGTTTTGTGTGAAAAAATGTGATGTCACCACATTGTGTTTTGGGCCGTTTTCTTTCGTGGGCGCTAGGCCTACCCACACAAGTGAGGTACCATTTTTATCGGAAGACTTGGAGGAACGCTGGGTGGAAGGAAATTTGTGGCTCCTCCCAGATTCCAGAACTTTCTGTCACCGAAATTAGAGGAAAAAGTGTTTTTTTGGTCAAATTTTGAGGTTTGCAAAGGATTCTGGGTAACAGAACCTGGTCAGAGCCCCATAAGTCATCCTGTCTTGGATTCCCCTAGGTGTCTAGTTTTCAAAAATGCGCTGGTTTGCTAGGTTTCCCCAGGTGCCGGCTGAGCTAGAGGCCAAAATCCATAGGTAGGCACTTTGTAAAAAACACCTCTGTTTTGTGTGAAAAAATGTGATGTGTCAACATTGTGTTTTGGCCCATT
Source organism: Pleurodeles waltl (assembly GCF_031143425.1). Taxonomy (NCBI): domain Eukaryota; kingdom Metazoa; phylum Chordata; class Amphibia; order Caudata; family Salamandridae; genus Pleurodeles; species Pleurodeles waltl. The sequence continues at coordinate 1,688,821,324 of NC_090444.1, read as the reverse complement.
TCATTTCGTGGACGCTAGGCCTACCCACACAAGTGAGGTACCATTTTTATCGGGAGACTTAGGGGAACGCTGGGTGGAAGGAAATTTGTGGCTCCTCTCAGATTCCAGAACTTTCTGTCACCAAAATGAGATGAACAAGTGTTTTTTTGGTCAAATATTGAGGTTTGCAAAGGATTCTGGGTAACAGAACCTGGTCAGAGCCCCACAAGTCACCCTGTCTTGGATTCCCCTAGGTGTCTAGTTTTCAAAAATGCGCTGGTTTGCTAGGTTCCCCAGGTGCTGGCTGAGCTAGAGGCCAAAATCCACAGGTAGGCACTTTGTAAAAAACACCTCTGTTTTCTGTGAAAAAATGTGATGTGTCCATGTTGTGTTTTGGGCCATTTCCTTTCGTGGGCGCTAGGCTTACCCACACAAGTGAGGTACCATTTTTATCGGGAGACTTGGGGGAACGCTGGGTGGAAGGAAATTTGTGGCTCCTCTCAGATTCCAGAACTTTCTGTCACCGAAATGAGAGGAAAAAGTGTTTTTTTGGCCAAATTGTGAGGCTTGCAAAGGATTCTGGGTAACAGAACCTGGTCAGATCCCCACAAGTCACCCCATCTTGAATTCCCCTAGGTGTCTAGTTTTCACAAATGTGCTGGTTTGCTAGGCTTCCCCAGGAGCTAGAGGCCAAAATCCACAGGTAGGTACTTTGTAAAAAACAACTCTGTTTTCTGTGAAAAAATGTGATGTGTCCACGTTGTGTTTTGGGCCATTTCCTTTTGTGGGCACTAGGCCTATCCACACAAGTGAGGTACCATTTTTATCGGGACGCTAGGGGGAATGCTGGGTGGAAGGAACTTTGTGGCTCCTCCCAGATTCCAGAACTTTCTGTCACCAAAATTAGAGGAAAAAGTGTTTTTTTGGTCATATTTTGAGGTTTGCAAAGGATTCTGGGTAACAAAACCTGGTCAGAGCCCCACAAGTCATCCTGTCTTGGATTCCCCTAGGTGTCTAGTTTTCAAAAATGCGCTGGTTTGCTAGGTTTCCCCAGGTGCCGGCTGAGCTAGAGGCCAAAATCCATAGGTAGGCACTTTGTTAAAAACACCTCTGTTTTCTGTGAAAAATTGTGATGTGTCCACATTGTGTTTTGGGCCATTTCATTTCGTGGGCGCTAGGCCTATCCACACAAGTGAGGTACCATTTTAATCGGAAGACTTGGAGGAACGCTGGGTGGAAGGAAATTTGTGGCTCCTCCCAGATTCCAGAACTTTCTGTCACCGAAATTAGAGGAAAAAGTGTTTTTTTGGTCACATTTTGAGGTTTGCAAAGGATTCTGGGTTACAGAACCTGGTCAGAGCCCCACAAGTCATCCTGTCTTGAATTCCCCTAGGTGTCTAGTTTTCAAAAATGTGCTGGTTTGCTGGGTTTCCCCAGGTGCCGGCTGAGCTAGAGGCCAAAATCGATAGGTAGGCACTTTGTAAAAAACACCTCTGTTTTCTGTAAAAAAATTTGATGTGTCCACATTGTGTTTTGGGCCATTTCATTTCGTGGGCGCTAGGCCTATCCACACAAGTGACGTACCATTTTAATCGGAAGACTTGGAGGAACGCTGGGTGGAAGGAAATTTGTGGCTCCTCCCAGATTCCAGAACTTTCTGTCACCGAAATTAGAGGAAAAAGTGTTTTTTTGGTCACATTTTGAGGTTTGCAAAGGATTCTGGGTTACAGAACCTGGTCAGAGCCCCACAAGTCATCCTGTCTTGAATTCCCCTAGGTGTTTAGTTTTCAAAAATGTGCTGGTTTGCTAGGTTTCCCCAGGTGCCGGCTGAGCTAGAGGCCAAAATCGATAGGTAGGCACTTTGTAAAAAACATCTCTGTTTTCTGTAAAAAAATTTGATGTGACCACATTGTGTTTTGGGCCATTTTCTTTCGTGGGCGCTAGGCCTATCCACACAAGTGACGTACCATTTTAATCGGAAGACTTGGAGGAACGCTGGGTGGAAGGAAATTTGTGGCTCCTCCCAGATTCCAGAACTTTCTGTCACCGAAATTAGAGGAAAAAGTGTTTTTTTGGTCACATTTTGAGGTTTGCAAAGGATTCTGGGTTACAGAACCTGGTCAGAGCCCCACAAGTCATCCTATCTTGGATTCCCCTAGGTGTCTAGTTTTCAAAAATGTGCTGGTTTGCTAGGTTTCCCCAGGTGCCGGCTGAGCTAGAGGCCAAAATCCATAGGTAGGCACTTTGTAAAAAACACCTCTGTTTTCTGTAAAAAAATTTGATGTGACCACATTGTGTTTTGGGCCATTTTCTTTCGTGGGCGCTAGGCCTACCCACACAAGTGAGGTACCATTTTTATCGGAAGACTTGGAGGAACGCTGGGTGGAAGGAAATTTGTGGCTCCTCCCAGATTCCAGAACTTTCTGTCACCGAAATTAGAGGAAAAAGTGTTTTTTTTGGTCAAAGTTTGAGGTTTGCAAAGGATTCTCGGTAACAGAACCTGGTCAGAGCCCCACAAGTCACCCTGTCTTGTATTCCCCTAGGTGTCTAGTTTTAAGAAATGTGCTGGTTTTCTAGGTTTCCCCAGGTGCCGGCTGATGCTAGAGGCCAAAATCCACAGGTAGGCACTTTGTAAAAAACACCTCTGTTTTCTGTAAAACAAATGTGATTTGTCCACGTTGTGTTTTGGGCCATTTCCTTTCGTGGGCGCTAGGCCTACCCACACAAGTGAGGTACCATTTTTATCGGGAGACTTAGGGGAACGCTGGGTGGAAGGAAATTTGTGGCTCCTCTCAGATTCCAGAACTTTCTGTCACCGAAATGAGAGGAAAAAATGTTTTTTTGGCCAAATTTTGAGGTTTGCAAAGGATTCTGGGTAACAGAACCTGGTCAGAGCCCCACAAGTCACCCCATCTTGGATTCTCCTACGTGTCTAGTTTTAAAAAATGCGCTGGTTTGCTAGGTTTCCCCAGGTGCCGGCTGAGCTAGAGGCCAAAATCCATAGGTAGGCACTTTGTAAAAAACACCTCTGTTTTGTGTGAAAAAATGTGATGTGTCCACATTGTGTTTTGGGCCATTTCATTTCGTGGGCACTAGGCCTACCCACACAAGTGAGGTACCATTTTTATCGGGAGATTTAGGGGAACACTGGGTGGAAGGAAATTTGTGGCTCCTCTCAGATTCCAGAACTTTCTGTCACCGAAATTAGAGGAAAAAGTGTTTTTTTGGTCACATTTTGAGGTTTGCAAAGGATTCTGGGTTACAGAACCTGGTCAGAGCCCCACAAGTCATCCTGTCTTGGATTCCCCTAGGTGTCTAGTTTTCAAAAATGTGCTGGTTTGCTGGGTTTCCCCAGGTGCCGGCTGAGCTAGAGGCCAAAATCGATAGGTAGGCACTTTGTAAAAAACACCTCTGTTTTCTGTAAAAAAATTTGATGTGTCCACATTGTGTTTTGGGCCATTTCATTTCGTGGGCGCTAGGCCTATCCACACAAGTGACGTACCATTTTAATCGGAAGACTTGGAGGAACGCTGGGTGGAAGGAAATTTGTGGCTCCTCCCACATTCCAGAACTTTCTGTCACCGAATTTAGAGGAAAAAGTGTTTTTTTGGTCACATTTTGAGGTTTGCAAAGGATTCTGGGTTACAGAACCTGGTCAGAGCCCCACAAGTCATCCTGTCTTGGATTCCCCTAGGTGTCTAGTTTTCAAAAATGTGCTGGTTTGCTAGGTTTCCCCAGGTGCCGGCTGAGCTAGAGGCCAAAATTCACAGGTAGGCACTTTGTAAAAAACACCTCTGTTTTCTGTGAAAAAATGTGATGTGACCACATTGTGTTTTGGGCCATTTTCTTTTGTGGGCGCTAGGCCTACCCACACAAGTGAGGTACCATTTTTATCGGAAGACTTGGAAGAACGCTGGGTGGAAGGAAATTTGTGGCTCCTCCCAGATTCCAGAACTTTCTGTCACCGAAATTAGAGGAAAAAGTGTTTTTTGGTCACATTTTGAGGTTTGCAAAGGATTCTGGGTAACAGAACCTGTTCAGAGCCCCATAAGTCATCCTGTCTTGGATTCCCCTAGGTGTCTAGTTTTCAGAAATGCGCTGGTTTGCTAGGTTTCCCCAGGTGCCGGCTGAGCTACAGGCCAAAATCCATAGGTAGGCACTTTGTAAAAAACACCTCTGTTTTGTTTGAAAAAATGTGATGTGTCCACATTGTGTTTTGGGCCATTTCCTTTCGTCGGCGCTAGGCCTACCCACACAAGTGAGGTACCATTTTTATCGGGAGACTTGGCGGAACGCTGGGTGGAAGGACATTTGTGGCTCCTCCCAGATTACAGAACTTTCTGTCACCGAAATTAGAGGAAAAAGTGTTTTTTTGGTCATATTTTGAGGTTTGCAAAGGATTCTGGGTAACCGAATCTGGTCAGAGCCCCACAAGTCACCCCATCTTGGATTCCCCTAGGTGTCTAGTTTTAAAAAACTGCGCTGGTTTGCTGGGTTTCCCCAGGTGCCGGCTGAGCTAGAGGCCAAAATCCACAGGTAGGCACTTTGTAAAAAACACCTCTGTTTTCTGTGAAAAAATGTGATGTGACCACATTGTGTTTTGGGCCATTTCCTTTCGTGGGCGCTAGGCCTTCCCACACAAGTAAGGTACCATTTTTATTGGAAGACTTGGAGGAACTCAGGGTGGAAGGAAATTTGTGGCTCCTCCCAGATTCCAGAACTTTCTGTCACCGAAATTAGAGGAAAAAGTGTTTTTTTTGGTCAAATTGTGAGGTTTGCAAAGGATTCTGGGTAACAGAACCTGGCCAGAGCCCCACAAGTCACCCTGTCTTGGATTTCCCTAGGTGTCTAGTTTTAAAAAATGTGATGGTTTGCTAGGTTTCCCCAGGTGCCGGCTGAGCTAGAGGCCAAAATCCACAGGTAGGCACTTTGTAAAAAATACCTCTGTTTTCTGTAAAAAATATGTAATGTGTCCACATTGTGTTTTGGGCCATTTCCTTTCGTGGGCGCTAGGCCTACCCACACAAGTGAGGTACCATTTTTATCGGGAGACTTAGGGGAACGCTGGGAGGAAGGAAATTTGTGGCTCCTCTCACATTCCAGAACTTTCTGTCACCGAAATGAGAGGAAAAAATGTTTTTTTGGCCAAATTTTGAGGTTTGCAAAGGATTCTGGGTAACAGAACCTGGTTAGAGCCCCACAAGTCACCCCATCCTGGATTCCCCTAGGTGTCTAGTTTAAAAAAATGCGCTGTTTTGCTAGGTTTCCCCAGGTGCCGGCTGAGCTAGAGGCCAAAATCCACAGGTAGGCACTTTGTAAAAAACACCTCTGTTTTCTGAGAAAAAAATTTGATGTGACCACATTGTGTTTTGGGCCATTTTCTTTCGTGGGCGCTAGGCCTACCCACACAAGTGAGGTACCATTTCTATCGGAAGACTTGGAGGAACGCTGGGTGGAAGGAAATTTCTGGCTCCTCCCAGATTCCAGAACTTTCTGTCACCGAAATTAGAGGAAAAAGTGTTTTTTTGGTCACATTTTGAGGTTTGCAAAGGATTCTGGGTAACAGAACCTGGTCAGAGCCCTATAAGTCATCCTGTCTTGGATTCCCCTAGGGGTCTAGTTTTCAAAAATGCTCTGGTTTGCCTGGTTTCCCCAGGTGACGGCTGAGCTAGAGGCCAAAATCCATAGGTAGGCACTTTGTAAAAAACACCTCTGTTTTGTGTGAAAAAATTTGATGTGTCCACATTGTGTTTTGGGCCATTTCATTTCGTATTCGCTAGGCCTACCCACACAAGTGAGGTACCATTTTTATCAGGAGACTTAGGGGAACGCTGGGTGGAAGGAAATTTGTGGCTCATCTCAGATTCCAGAACTTTCTGTCACCAAAATGAGATGAACAAGTGTTTTTTTGGTCAAATATTGAGGTTTGCAAAGGATTCTGGGTAACAGAACCTGGTCAGAGCCCCACAAGTCATCCTGTCTTGGATTCTCCTAGGTGTCTAGTTTTCAAAAATGTGCTGGTTTGCTAGGTTTCCCCAGGTGCCGGCTGAGCTAGAGGCCAAAATCGATAGGTAGGCACTTTGTAAAAAACATCTCTGTTTTCTGTAAAAAAATTTGATGTGACCACTTTGTGTTTTGGGCCATTTTCTTTCGTGGGCGCTAGGCCTACCCACACAAGTGAGGTACCATTTTTATCGGAGTACTTGGAGGAACGCTGGGTGGAAGGAAATTTGTGGCTCCTCCCAGATTCCAGAACTTTCTGTCACCGAAATTAGAGGAAAAAGTGTTTTTTGGGCCAAATTTTGAGGTTTGCAAAGGATTCTGGGTAACAGAACCTGGTCGGAGCCCCACAAGTCACCCCATCTTGGATTCCCCTAGGTTTGTATTTTAAAAAAATGCGCTGGTTTGCTAGGTTTCCCCAGGTGCCGGCTGAGCTAGAGGCCAAAATTCACAGGTAGGCACTTTGTAAAAAACACCTCTGTTTTCTGTGAAAAAATGTGATGTGACCACATTGTGTTTTGGGCCATTTTCTTTTGTGGGCGCTAGGCCTACCCACACAAGTGAGGTACCATTTTTATCGGAAGACTTGGAAGAACGCTGGGTGGAAGGAAATTTGTGGCTCCTCCCAGATTCCAGAACTTTCTGTCACCGAAATTAGAGGAAAAAGTGTTTTTTGGTCACACTTTGAGGTTTGCAAAGGATTCTGGGTAACAGAACCTGTTCAGAGCCCCATAAGTCATCCTGTCTTGGATTCCCCTAGGTGTCTAGTTTTCAGAAATGCGCTGGTTTGCTAGGTTTACCCAGGTGCCGGCTGAGCTAGAGGCCAAAATCCATAGGTAGGCACTTTGTAAAAAACACCTCTGTTTTGTTTGAAAAAATGTGATGTGTCCACATTGTGTTTTGGGCCATTTCCTTTCGTCGGCGCTAGGCCTACCCACACAAGTGAGGTACCATTTTTATCGGGAGACTTGGCGGAACGCTGGGTGGAAGGAAATTTGTGGCTCCTCCCAGATTCCAGAACTTTCTGTCACCGAAATGAGAGGAAAAAGTGTTTTTGGGCCAAATTGTGAGGCTTGCAAAGGATTCTGGGTAACAGAACCTGGTCATAGCCCCACAAGTCACCACATCTTGGATTCCCCTAGGTGTCTAGTTTTAAAAAATGTGCTGGTTTGCTAGGTTTCCGGAGGTGCCGGCTGAGCTAGAGGCCAAAATCCACAGGTAGGCACTTTGTAAAAAACACCTCTGTTTTCTGTGAAAAAATGTGATGTGACCACATTGTGTTTTGGGCCATTTCCTTTCGTGGGCGCTAGGCCTACCCACACAAGTGAGGTACCATTTTTATCGGGAGACTTGGCGGAATGCTGGGTGGAAGGAAATTTGTGGCTCCTCCCAGATTACAGAACTTTCTGTCACCGAAATTAGAGGAAAAAGTGTTTTTTTGGTCATATTTTGAGGTTTGCAAAGGATTCTGGGTAACCGAATCTGGTCAGAGCCCCACAAGTCACCCCATCTTTGATTCCCCTAGGTGTCTAGTTTTAAAAAACTGCGCTGGTTTGCTGGGTTTCCCCAGGTGCCGGCTGAGCTAGAGGCCAAAATCCACAGGTAGGCACTTTGTAAAAAACACCTCTGTTTTCTGTGAAAAAATGTGATGTGACCACATTGTGTTTTTGGGCCATTTCCTTTTGTGGGCGCTAGGCCTTCCCACACAAGTAAGGTACCATTTTTATCGGAAGACTTGGAGGAACGCAGGGTGGAAGGAAATTTGTGGCTCCTCCCAGATTCCAGAACTTTCTGTCACCGAAATTAGAGGAAAAAGTGTTTTTTTTGATCAAATTGTGAGGTTTGCAAAGGATTCTGGGTAACAGAACCTGGCCAGAGCCCCACAAGTCACCCTGTCTTGGATTTCCCTAGGTGTCTAGTTTTAAAAAATGTGATGGTTTGCTAGGTTTCCCCAGGTGCCGGCTGAGCTAGAGGCCAAAATCCACAGGTAGGCACTTTGTAAAAAATACCTCTGTTTTCTGTAAAAAATATGTAATGTGTCCACATTGTGTTTTGGGCCATTTCCTTTCGTGGGCGCTAGGCCTACCCACACAAGTGAGGTACCATTTTTATCGGGAGACTTAGGGGAACGCTGGGTGGAAGGAAATTTGTGGCTCCTCTCACATTCCAGAACTTTCTGTCACCGAAATGAGAGGAAAAAATTTTTTTTTGGTCACATTTTGAGGTTTGCAAAGGATTCTGGGTAACAGAACCTGGTCAGAGCCCTATAAGTCATCCTGTCTTGGATTCCCCTAGGGGTCTAGTTTTCAAAAATGCTCTGGTTTGCCTGGTTTCCCCAGGTGACGGCTGAGCTAGAGGCCAAAATCCATAGGTAGGCACTTTGTAAAAAACACCTCTGTTTTGTGTGAAAAAATTTGATGTGTCCACATTGTGTTTTGGGCCATTTCATTTCGTGGGCGCTAGGCCTACCCACACAAGTGAGGTACCATTTTTATCAGGAGACTTAGGGGAACGCTGGGTGGAAGGAAATTTGTGCCTCCTCTCAGATTCCAGAACTTTCTGTCACCAAAATGAGAGGAAAAAGTGTTTTTTTTGGTCAAATATTGAGGTTTACAAAGGATTCTGTGTAACAGAACCTGGTCACAGCCCCACAAGTCACCCCATTTTGGATTCCCCTAGGTGTCTAGTTTTCAAAAATGCACTGGTTTGCTAGGGTCCCCCGGTGCTGGCTGAGCTAGAGGCCAAAATCCACAGGTAGGCACTTTGTAAAAAACACCTCTGTTTTCTATGAAAAAATGTGATGTGTCCACGTTGTGTTTTGGGCCATTTGCTTTCGTGGGCGCTAGGCCTACCCACATAAGTGAGGTACCATTTTTATCGGGAGACTTGGCGGAACGCTGGGTGGAAGGAAATTTGTGGCTCCTCCCAGATTCCAGAACTTTCTGTTACCGAAATGAGAGGAAAAAGTGTTTTTTTGGCCAAATTGTGAGGCTTGCAAAGGATTCTGGGTAACAGAACCTGGTCAGAGCCCCACAAGTCACCCCATCTTGGATTCCCCTAGGTGTCTAGTTTTAAAAAATGTGCTGGTTTGCTAGGTTTCCGCAGGTGCCGGCTGAGCTAGAGGCCAAAATCCACAGGTAGGCACTTTGTAAAAAACACCTCTGTTTTCTGTGAAAAAATGTGATGTGACCACATTGTGTTTTGGGCCATTTCCTTTCATGGGCGCTAGGCCTACCCACACAAGTGAGGTACCATTTTTATCGGGAGACTTGGCGGAACGGTGGGTGGAAGGAAATTTGTGGCTCCTCCCAGATTCCAGAACTTTCTGTCACCGAAATTAGAGGAAAAAGTGTTTTTTTGGTCATATTTTGAGGTTTGCAAAGGATTCTGGGTAACCGAATCTGGTCAGAGCCCCACAAGTCACCCCATCTTGGATTCCCCAAGGTGTCTAGTTTTCAAAAACTGCGCTGGTTTGCTGGGTTTCCCCAGTGCCGGCTGAGCTAGAGTCCAAAATCCACAGGTAGGCACTTTGTAAAAAACACCTCTGTTTTCTGTGAAAAAATGTGATGTGACCACATTGTGTTTTGGGCCATTTTCTTTCGTGGGCGCTAGGCCTACCCACACAAGTGAGGTACCATTTTTATCGGAAGACTTGGAGGAACGCTGGGTGGAAGGAAATTTGTGGCTCCTCCCAGATTCCAGAACTTTCTGTCACCGAAATTAGAGGAAAAACTGTTTTTTTTGGCCAAATTTTGAGGTTTGCAAAGGATTCTGGGTAACAGAACCTGGTCAGAGCCCCACAAGTCACCCCATCTTGGATTCCCCTACGTGTCTAGTTTTAAAAAATGCGCTGGTTTGCTAGGTTTCCCCAGGTGCCGGCTGAGCTAGAGGCCAAAATCCACAGGTAGGCACTTTGTAAAAAACACCTCTGTTTTCTGTGAAAAAATGTGATATGTCCACGTTGTGTTTTGGGCCATTTCCTTTCGTGGGCGCTAGGCCTACCCACACAAGTGAGGAATCATTTTTATCAGGAGACATGGCGGAACGCTGAGTGGAAGGAAATTTGTGGCTCCTCCCAGATTCCAGAACTTTCTGTCACCGAAATGAGAGGAAAAAGTGTTTTTTTGGCCAAATTGTGAGGCTTGCAAAGGATTCTGGGTAACAGAACCTGGTCAGAGCCCCACAAGTCACCCCATCTCGGATTCCCCTAGGCGTCTAGTGTTCAAAAATGTGCTGGTTTGCTAGGTTTCCGCAGGTGCCGGCTGAGTTAGAGGCCAAAATCCACAGGTAGGCACTTTGTAAAAAACACCTCTGTTTTCTGTAAAAAAAAATGTGATGTGTCCACGTTGTGTTTTGGGCCATTTCCTTTTGTGGGCGCTAGGCCTACCCACACAAGTGAGGTACCATTTTTATCGGAAGACTTGGAGGAACGCTGGGTGGAAGGAAATTTGTGGCTCCTCCCAGATTCCAGAACTTTCTGTCACCGAAATTAGAGGAAAAAGTGTTTTTTTTGGTCACATTTTGAGGCTTGCAAAGGATTCTGGGTAACAGAACCTGGTCAGAGCCCCATAAGTCATCCTGTCTTGGATTCACCTAGGTGTCTAGTTTTCAAAACTGCACTGGTTTGCTAGGTTTACCCAGGTGCCGGCTGAGCTAGAGGCCAAAATCCATAGGTAGGCACTTTGTAAAAAAAACACCTCTGTTTTCGGTGAAAAAATGTGATGTGTCCACATTGTGTTTTGGGCCATTTCATTTCGTGGGCGCCAGGCCTACCCACACAAGTGAGGTACCATTTTTATCGGGAGACTTGGAGGAACGCTGGGTGGAAGGAAATTTGTGGCTCCTCCCAGATTCCAGAACTTTCTGTCACCGAAATTATAGGAAAAAGTGTTTTTTTGGTCAAATTTTGAGGTTTGCAAAGGATTCTGGGTAACAGAACCTGGTCAGAGCCCCACAAGTCACCCCATCTTGGATTCCCCTAGGTGTCTAGTTTAAAAAAATGCGCTGGTTTGCTAGGTTTCCTAAGTGCCAGCTGAGCTAGAGGCCAAAATCCACAGGTAGGCACTTTGTAAAAAACACCTCTGTTTTCTGTGAAAAAATGTGATGTGTCCACGTTGTGTTTTGGGCCATTTCCTTTCGTGGGCGCTAGGCCTACCCACACAAGTGAGGTACCATTTTTATCGGGAGACATGGCGGAACGCTGGGTGGAAGGACATTTGTGGCTCCTCTCAAATACCAGAACTTTCTGTCATCAAAATGAGAGGAAAAAGCGTTTTTTTGGTCAAATATTGATGTTTGCAAAGGATTCTGGGTAACAGAACCTGGTCAGAGCCCCACAAGTCACCCCATCTTGGATTCCCCTAGGTGTCTAGTTTTCAAAAATGCGCTGGTTTGCTAGGTTCCCCAGGTGCTGGCTGAGCTACAGGCCAAAATCCACAGGTAGGCACTTTGTAAAAAACACCTCTGTTTTCTGTGAAAAAATGTGATGTGTCCACGTTGTGTTTTGGGCCATTTCCTTTCGTGGGCGCTAGGCCTACCCACACAAGTGAGGTACCATTTTTATCGGGAGACATGGGGGAACGCTGGGTGGAAGGAAATTTGTGGCTCCTCTCAGATTCCAGAACTTTCTGTCACCGAAATGAGAGGAAAAAGTGTTTTTTTGGCAAAACTGTGAGGTTTGCAAAGGATTCTGGGTAACAGAACCTTGTCCGAGCCCCACAAGTCACCCCATCTTGGATTCCCCTAGGTGTCTAGTTTTAATAAATGCACTGGTTTGCTAAGTTTCCCCAGGTGCCGGCTGAGCTAGAGGCCAAAATCCACAGGTAGGCACTTTGTAAAAAACACCTCTGTTTTCTGTGAAAAAATGTGATGTGACCACATTGTGTTTTGGGCCATTTTCTTTCGTGGGCGCTAGGCCTACCCACACAAGTGAGGTACCATTTTTATTGGAAGACTTGGAGGAACGCTGGGTGGAAGGACATTTGTGGCTCCTCCCAGATTCCAGAACTTTCTGTCACCGAAATTAGAGGAAAAAGTGTTTTTTATGGTCACATTTTGAGGTTTGCAAAGGATTCTGGGTAACAGAACCTGGTCAGAGCCCCATAAGTCATCCTGTCTTGGATTCCCCTAGGTGTCTAGTTTTCAAAAATGTGATGGTTTGCTTGGTTTCCCCAGGTGCCGGCTGAGCTAGAGGCCAAAATCCATAGGTAGGCACTTTGTAAAAAACACCTCTGTTTTCTGTGAAAAAATGTGATGTGTCCACATTGTGTTTTGGGCCATTTCATTTCGTGGGCGCTAGGCCTACCCACACAAGTGAGGTACCATTTTTATCGGGAGACTTAGGGGAACGCTGGGTGGAAGGAAATTTGTGGCTCCTCTCAGATTCCAGAACTTTCTGTCACCAAAATGAGAGGAAAAAGTGTTTTTTTGGTCACATTTTGAGATTTGCAAAGGATTCTGGGTAACAGAACCTGGTCAGAGCCCCACAAGTCACCCCATCTTGGATTTCCCTAGGAGTCTAGTTTTAAAAAATGTGCTGGTTTGCTAGGTTTTCCCAGGTGCCGGCTGAGCTAGAGTCCAAAATCCACAGGTAGGCACTTTGTAAAAAACACCTCTGTTTTCTGTGAAAAAATGTGATGTGACCACATTGTGTTTTGGGCCATTTTCTTTTGTGGCCGATAGGCCTACCCTCAGAAGTGAGGTACCATTTTTATCGGAAGACTTGGAGGAACACTGGGTGGAAGGAAATTTGTGGCTCCTCCCAGATTCCAGAACTTTCTGTCACCTAAATGAGAGGAAAAAGTGTTTTTTTGGTCACATTTTGAGGTTTGCAAAGGATTCTGGGTAACAGAACCTGGTCAGAGCCCCACAAGTCCCCCTGTCTTGGATTCCCCTAGGTGTCTAGTTTTAAAAAATGTGCTGGTTTTCTAGGTTTCCCCAGGTGCCGGCTGAGCTAGAGGCCAAAATCCACAGGTAGGCACTTTGTAAAAAACACCTCTGTTTTCTGTGAAAAAATGTGATGTGACCACATTGTGTTTTGGGCCATTTTCTTCCGTGGGCGCTAGGCCTACCCACACAAGTGAGGTACCATTTTTATCGGAAGACTTGGAGGAACGCTGGGTGGAAGGAAATTTGTGGCTCCTCCCAGATTCCAGAACTTTCTGTCAGCGAAATTAGAGGAACAAGTGTTTTTTTGGTCAAATTTTGAGGTTTGCAAAGGATTCTGGGTAACAGAACCTGGTCAGAGCCCCACAAGTCACCCCATCTTGGATTCCCCTAGGTGTCTAGTTTTAAAAAATGCGCTGGTTTGCTAGGTTCCCCAGGTGCTGGCTGAGCTACAGGCCAAAATCCACAGGTAGGCACTTTGTAAAAAACACCTCTGTTTTCTGTGAAAAAATGTGATGTGTCCACGTTGTGTTTTGGGCCATTTCCTTTCGTGGGCGCTAGGCCTACCCACACAAGTGAGGTACCATTTTTATCGGGAGACATGGGGGAACGCTGGGTGGAAGGAAATTTGTGGCTCCTCTCAGATTCCAGAACTTTCTGTCACCGAAATGAGAGGAAAAAGTGTTTTTTTGGCAAAACTGTGAGGTTTGCAAAGGATTCTGGGTAACAGAACCTTGTCCGAGCCCCACAAGTCACCCCATCTTGGATTCCCCTAGGTGTCTAGTTTTAATAAATGCACTGGTTTGCTAGGTTTCCCCAGGTGCCGGCTGAGCTAGAGGCCAAAATCCACAGGTAGGCACTTTGTAAAAAACACCTCTGTTTTCTGTGAAAAAATGTGATGTGACCACATTGTGTTTTGGGCCATTTTCTTTCGTGGGCGCTAGGCCTACCCACACAAGTGAGGTACCATTTTTATTGGAAGACTTGGAGGAACGCTGGGTGGAAGGACATTTGTGGCTCCTCCCAGATTCCAGAACTTTCTGTCACCGAAATTAGAGGAAAAAGTGTTTTTTTTGGTCACATTTTGAGGTTTGCAAAGGATTCTGGGTAACAGAACCTGGTCAGAGCCCCATAAGTCATCCTGTCTTGGATTCCCCTAGGTGTCTAGTTTTCAAAAATGTGCTGGTTTGCTTGGTTTCCCCAGGTGCCGGCTGAGCTAGAGGCCAAAATCCATAGGTAGGCACTTTGTAAAAAACACCTCTGTTTTCTGTGAAAAAATGTGATGTGTCCACATTGTGTTTTGGGCCATTTCATTTCGTGGGCGCTAGGCCTACCCACACAAGTGAGGTACCATTTTTATCGGGAGACTTAGGGGAACGCTGGGTGGAAGGAAATTTGTGGCTCCTCTCAGATTCCAGAACTTTCTGTCACCAAAATGAGAGGAAAAAGTGTTTTTTTGGTCACATTTTGAGATTTGCAAAGGATTCTGGGTAACAGAACCTGGTCAGAGCCCCACAAGTCACCCCATCTTGGATTTCCCTAGGAGTCTAGTTTTAAAAAATGTGCTGGTTTGCTAGGTTTTCCCAGGTGCCGGCTGAGCTAGAGTCCAAAATCCACAGGTAGGCACTTTGTAAAAAACACCTCTGTTTTCTGTGAAAAAATGTGATGTGACCACATTGTGTTTTGGGCCATTTTCTTTTGTGGCCGATAGGCCTACCCTCAGAAGTGAGGTACCATTTTTATCGGAAGACTTGGAGGAACACTGGGTGGAAGGAAATTTGTGGCTCCTCCCAGATTCCAGAACTTTCTGTCACCTAAATGAGAGGAAAAAGTGTTTTTTTGGTCACATTTTGAGGTTTGCAAAGGATTCTGGGTAACAGAACCTGGTCAGAGCCCCACAAGTCCCCCTGTCTTGGATTCCCCTAGGTGTCTAGTTTTAAAAAATGTGCTGGTTTTCTAGGTTTCCCCAGGTGCCGGCTGAGCTAGAGGCCAAAATCCACAGGTAGGCACTTTGTAAAAAACACCTCTGTTTTCTGTGAAAAAATGTGATGTGACCACATTGTGTTTTGGGCCATTTTCTTCCGTGGGCGCTAGGCCTACCCACACAAGTGAGGTACCATTTTTATCGGAAGACTTGGAGGAACGCTGGGTGGAAGGAAATTTGTGGCTCCTCCCAGATTCCAGAACTTTCTGTCAGCGAAATTAGAGGAACAAGTGTTTTTTTGGTCAAATTTTGAGGTTTGCAAAGGATTCTGGGTAACAGAACCTGGTCAGAGCCCCACAAGTCACCCCATCTTGGATTCCCCTAGGTGTCTAGTTTTAAAAAATGCGCTGGTTTGCTAGGTTTCCTAAGTGCCAGCTGAGCTAGAGGCCAAAATCCACAGGTAGGCACTTTGTAAAAAACACCTCTGTTTTCTGTGAAAAAATGTGATGTGTCCACGTTGTGTTTTGGGCCATTTCCTTTCGTGGGCGCTAGGCCTACCCACACAAGTGAGGTACCATTTTTATCGGGAGACATGGCGGAACGCTGGGTGGAAGGACATTTGTGGCTCCTCCCAGATTCCAGAACTTTCTGTCACCGAAATGAGAGGAAAAAGTGTTTTTTTGGCCAAATTGTGAGGCTTGCAAAGGATTCTGGGTAACAGAACCTGGTCAGAGACCCACAAGTCACCCCATCTTGGATTCCCCTAGGTGTCTAGTGTTCAAAAATGTGCTGGTTTGGTAGGTTTCCGCAGGTGCCGGCTGAGCTAGAGGCCAAAATCCACAGGTAGGCACTTTGTAAAAAACACCTCTGTTTTCTCTGAAAAAATGTGATGTGACCACATTGTGTTTTGGGCCATTTCCTTTCGTGGGCGCTAGGCCTACCCACACAAGTGAGGTACCATTTTTATCGGGAGACTTGGCGGAACGGTGGGTGGAAGGAAATTTGTGGCTCCTCCCTGATTCCAGAACTTTCTGTCACCGAAATTAGAGGAAAAAGTGTTTTTTTGGTCATATTTTTTGAGGTTTGCAAAGGATTCTGGGTAACCGAATCTGGTCAGAGCCCCACAAGTCACCCCATCTTGGATTCCCCTAGGTGTCTAGTTTTAAAAAACTGCGCTGGTTTGCTGGGTTTCCCCAGGTGCCGGCTGAGCTAGAGTCCAAAATCCACAGGTAGGCACTTTGTAAAAAACACCTCTGTTTTCTGTGAAAAATTGTGATGTGACCACATTGTGTTTTGGGCCATTTCCTTTTGTGGGCGCTAGGCCTACCCACACAAGTGAGGTACCATTTTTATCGGAAGACTTGGAGGAACGCTGGGTGGAAGGAAATTTGTGGCTCCTCCCAGATTCCAGAACTTTCTGTCACCGAAATTAGAGGAAAAACTGTTTTTTTTGGTCAAATTTTGAGGTTTGCAAAGGATTCTGGGTAACAGAACCTGGTCAGAGCCCCACAAGTCACCCTGTCTTGGATTCCCCTAGGTGTCTAGTTTTAAAAAATGTGATGGTTTGCTAGGTTTCCCCAGGTGCCGGCTGAGCTAGAGGCCAAAATCCACAGGTTGGCACTTTGTAAAAAACACCTCTGTTTTCTGTAAAAAAAATGTGATGTGTCCACGTTGTGTTTTGGGCCATTTCCTTTCGTGGGCGCTACGCCTACCCACACAAGTGAGGTACCATTTTTATCAGGAGACTTAGGGGAACGCTGGGTGGAAGGAAATTTGTGGCTCCTCTCAGATTCCAGAACTTTATGTCACCGAAATGAGAGGAAAAAATGTTTTTTGGGCCAAATTTTGAGGTTTGCAAAGGATTCTGGGTAACAGAACCTGGTCAGAGCCCCACAAGTCACCCCATCTTGGATTCCCCTAGGTGTCTAGTTTTAAAACATGTGCTGGTTTGCTAGGTTTCCTAAGTGCCAGCTGAGCTAGAGGCCAAAATCCACAGGTAGGCACTTTGTAAAATACACCTGTTTTCTGTGAAAAAATGTGATGTGACCACATTGTGTTTTGGGCCATTTTCTTTCGTGGGCGCTAGGCCTACCCACACAAGTGAGGTACCTTTTTTATCGGAAGACTTGGAGGAACGCTGGGTGGAAGGAAATTTGTGGGTCCTCCCAGATTCCAGAACTTTCTGTCACCGAAATTAGAGGAACAAGTGTTTTTTTGGTCATATTTTTAGGTTTGCAAAGGATTCTGGGTAACAGAACCTGGTCAGAGCCCCACAAGTCACCCCATCTTGGATTCCCCTAGGTGTCTAGTTTTAAAACATGCGCTGGTTTGCTAGGTTTCCTAAGTGCCAGCTGAGCTAGAGGCCAAAATCCACAGGTAGGCACTTTGTAAAAAACACCTCTGTTTTCTGTGAAAAAATGTGATGTGTCCACGTTGTGTTTTGGGCCATTTCCTTTCGTGGGCGCTAGGCCTACCCACACAAGTGAGGTACCATTTTTATCGGGAGACATGGCGGAACGCTGGGTGGAAGGAAATTTGTGGCTCCTCCCAGATTCCAGAACTTTCTGTCACCAAAATGAGAGGAAAAAGTGTTTTTTTGGCCAAATTGTGAGGTTTGCAAAGGATTCTGGGTAACAGAACCTGGTCAGAGCCCCACAAGTCACCCCATCTTGGATTCCCCTAGGTGTCTAGTGTTAAAACATGTGCTGGTTTGCTAGGTTTCCGCAGGTGCCGGCTGAGCTAGAGGCCAAAATCCACAGGTAGGCACTTTGTAAAAAACACCTCTGTTTTCTGTGAAAAAATGTGATGTGACCACATTGTGTTTTGGGCCATTTCCTTTCGTGGGCACTAGGCCTACCCACACAAGTGAGGTACCATTTTTATCGAGAGACTTGGCGGAACGCTGGGTGGAAGGAAATTTGTGGCTCCTCCCAGATTCCAGAACTTTCTGTCACCGAAATTAGAGGAAAAAGTGTTTTTTTGGTCATATTTTGAGGTTTGCAAAGAATTCTGGGTAACCGAATCTGGTCAGAGCCCCACAAGTCACCCCATCTTGGATTCCCCTAGGTGTCTAGTTTTAAAAAACTGCGTTGGTTTGCTGGGTTTCCCCAGGTTCCGGATGAGCTAGAGGCCAAAATCCCCAGGTAGGCACTTTGTAAAAAACACCTCTGTTTTCTCTGTAAAAATGTGATGTGACCACATTGTGTTTTGGGCCATTTCCTTTTTGGGCGCTAGGCCTACCCACACAAGTGAGGTACCATTTTTATCGGAAGACTTGGAGGAACGCTGGGTGGAAGGAAATTTGTGGCTACTCTCAGATTCCAGAACTTTCTGTCACCGAAATTAGAGGAAAAAGTGTTTTTTTTGGTCAAATTTTGAGGTTTGCAAAGGATTCTGGGTAACAGAACCTGGTCAGAGCCCCACAAGTCACCCTGTCTTGGATTCCCCTAGGTGTCTAGTTTTAAAAAATGTGATGGTTTGCTCGGTTTCCCCAGGTGCCGGCTAAGCTAGAGGCCAAAATCGACAGGTAGGCACTTTGTAAAAAACACCTCTGTTTTCTGTAAAAAAAATGTGATGTGTCCACGTTGTGTTTTGGGCCATTTCCTTTCGTGGGCGCTAGGCCTACCCACACAAGTGAGGTACCATTTTTATCGGAAGAGTTGGAGGAACGCTGGGTGGAAGGAAATTTGTGGCTCCACCCAGATTCCAGAACTTTCTGTCACCGAAATTAGAGGAAAAAGTGTTTTTTTTGGTCACATTTTGAGGTTTGCAAAGGATTCTGGGTAACAGAACCTGGTCAGAGCCCCATAAGTCATCCTGTCTTGGATTACCCTAGGTGTCTAGTTTTCAAAAATGCGCTGGTTTGCTAGGTTTCCCCAGGTGCCGGCTGAGCTAGAGGCCAAAATCCACAGGTAGGCACTTTGTAAAAAACACCTCTGTTTTCTGTGAAAAAATGTGATGTGACTACATTGTGTTTTGGGCCATTTTCTTTCGTGGGCGCTAGGCCTACCCACACAAGTGAGGTACCATTTTTATCGGAAGACTTGGAGGAACGCTGGGTGGAAGGAAATTTGTGGCTCCTCCCAGATTCCAGAACTTTCTGTCACCGAAATTAGAGGAAAAAGTGTTTTTTTTGGTCAAATTTTGAGGTTTGCAAAGGATTCTGGGTAACAGAACCTGGTCTGAGCCCCACAAGTCACCCCATCTTGGATTCCCCTAGGTGTCTAGTTTTAAAAAATGCGCTGGTTTGCTAGGTTTCCTAAGTGCCAGCTGAGCTAGAGGCCAAAATCCACAGGTAGGCACTTTGTAAAAAACACCTCTGTTTTCTGTGAAAAAATGTGATGTGTCCACGTTGTGTTTTGGGCCATTTCCTTTCGTGGGCGCTAGGCCTACCCACACAAGTGAGGTACCATTTTTATCGGGAGACATGGCGGAACGCTGGGTGGAAGGACATTTGTGGCTCCTCTCAGATACCAGAACTTTCTGTCATCAAAATGAGAGGAAAAAGCGTTTTTTTGGTCAAATATTGATGTTTGCAAAGGATTCTGGGTAACAGAACCTGGTCAGAGCCCCACAAGTCACCCCATCTTGGATTCCCTTAGGTGTCTAGTTTTCAAAAATGCGCTGGTTTGCTAGGTTCCCCAGGTGCTGGCTGAGCTACAGGCCAAAATCCACAGGTAGGCACTTTGTAAAAAACACCTCTGTTTTCTGTGAAAAAATGTGATGTGTCCACGTTGTGTTTTGGGCCATTTCCTTTCGTGGGCGCTAGGCCTACCCACACAAGTGAGGTACCATTTTTATCGGGAGACATGGGGGAACGCTGGGTGGAAGGAAATTTGTGGCTCCTCTCAGATTCCAGAACTTTCTGTCACCGAAATGAGAGGAAAAAGTGTTTTTTTGGCAAAACTGTGAGGTTTGCAAAGGATTCTGTGTAACAGAACCTGGTCCGAGCCCCACAAGTCACCCCATCTTGGATTCCCCTAGGTTTCTAGTTTTAAAAAATGCACTGGTTTGCTAAGTTTCCCCAGGTGCCGGCTGAGCTAGAGGCCAAAATCCACAGGTAGGCACTTTGTAAAAAACACCTCTGTTTTCTGTGAAAAAATTTGATGTGACCACATTGTGTTTTGGGCCATTTTCTTTCGTGGGCGCTAGGCCTACCCACACAAGTGAGGTACCATTTTTATTGGAAGACTTGGAGGAACGCTGGGTGGAAGGACATTTGTGGCTCCTCCCAGATTCCAGAACTTTCTGTCACCGAAATTAGAGGAAAAAGTGTTTTTTTTGGTCACATTTTGAGGTTTGCAAAGGATTCTGGGTAACAGAACCTGGTCAGAGCCCCATAAGTCATCCTGTCTTGGATTCCCCTAGGTGTCTAGTTTTCAAAAATGTGCTGGTTTGCTAGGTTTCCCCAGGTGCCGGCTGAGCTAGAGGCCAAAATCCATAGGTAGGCACTTTGTAAAAAACACCTCTGTTTTCTGTGAAAAAATGTGATGTGTCCACATTGTGTTTTGGGCCATTTCATTTCGTGGGCGCTAGGCCTACCCACACAAGTGAGGTACCATTTTTATCGGGAGACTTAGGGGAACGCTGGGTGGAAGGAAATTTGTGGCTCCTCTCAGATTCCAGAACTTTCTGTCACCAAAATTAGAGGAAAAAGTGTTTTTTTGGTCACATTTTGAGATTTGCAAAGGATTCTGGGTAACAGAACCTGGTCAGAGCCCCACAAGTCACCCCATCTTGGATTTCCCTAGGAGTCTAGTTTTAAAAAATGTGCTGGTTTGCTAGGTTTTCCCAGGTGCCGGCTGAGCTAGAGTCCAAAATCCACAGGTAGGCACTTTGTAAAAAACACCTCTGTTTTCTGTGAAAAAATGTGATGTGACCACATTGTGTTTTGGGCCATTTTCTTTTGTGGCCGATAGGCCTACCCTCAGAAGTGAGGTACCATTTTTATCGGAAGACTTGGAGGAACACTGGGTGGAAGGAAATTTGTGGCTCCTCCCAGATTCCAGAACTTTCTGTCACCGAAATGAGAGGAAAAAGTGTTTTTTTGGTCACATTTTGAGGTTTGCAAAGGATTCTGGGTAACAGAACCTGGTCAGAGCCCCACAAGTCCCCCTGTCTTGGATTCCCCTAGGTGTCTAGTTTTAAAAAATGTGCTGGTTTTCTAGGTTTCACCAGGTGCCGGCTGAGCTAGAGGCCAAAATCCACAGGTAGGCACTTTGTAAAAAACACCTCTGTTTTCTGTGAAAAAATGTGATGTGACCACATTGTGTTTTGGGCCATTTTCTTCCGTGGGCGCTAGGCCTACCCACACAAGTGAGGTACCATTTTTATCGGAAGACTTGGAGGAACGCTGGGTGGAAGGAAATTTGTGGCTCCTCCCAGATTCCAGAACTTTCTGTCAGCGAAATTAGAGGAACAAGTGTTTTTTTGGTCAAATTTTGAGGTTTGCAAAGGATTCTGGGTAACAGAACCTGGTCAGAGCCCCACAAGTCACCCCATCTTGGATTCCCCTAGGTGTCTAGTTTTAAAAAATGCGCTGGTTTGCTAGGTTTCCTAAGTGCCAGCTGAGCTAGAGGCCAAAATCCACAGGTAGGCACTTTGTAAAAAACACCTCTGTTTTCTGTGAAAAAATGTGATGTGTCCACGTTGTGTTTTGGGCCATTTCCTTTCGTGGGCGCTAGGCCTACCCACACAAGTGAGGTACCATTTTTATCGGGAGACATGGCGGAACGCTGGGTGGAAGGACATTTGTGGCTCCTCCCAGATTCCAGAACTTTCTGTCACCGAAATGAGAGGAAAAAGTGTTTTTTTGGCCAAATTGTGAGGCTTGCAAAGGATTCTGGGTAACAGAACCTGGTCAGAGCCCCACAAGTCACCCCATCTTGGATTCCCCTAGGTGTCTAGTGTTCAAAAATGTGCTGGTTTGGTAGGTTTCCGCAGGTGCCGGCTGAGCTAGAGGCCAAAATCCACAGGTAGGCACTTTGTAAAAAACACCTCTGTTTTCTGTGAAAAAATGTGATGTGACCACATTGTGTTTTGGGCCATTTCCTTTCGTGGGCGCTAGGCCTACCCACACAAGTGAGGTACCATTTTTATCGGGAGACTTGGCGGAACGGTGGGTGGAAGGAAATTTGTGGCTCCTCCCTGATTCCAGAACTTTCTGTCACCGAAATTAGAGGAAAAAGTGTTTTTTTGGTCATATTTTTTGAGGTTTGCAAAGGATTCTGGGTAACCGAATCTGGTCAGAGCCCCACAAGTCACCCCATCTTGGATTCCCCTAGGTGTCTAGTTTTAAAAAACTGCGCTGGTTTGCTGGGTTTCCCCAGGTGCCGGCTGAGCTAGAGTCCAAAATCCACAGGTAGGCACTTTGTAAAAAACACCTCTGTTTTCTGTGAAAAAATGTGATGTGACCACATTGTGTTTTGGGCCATTTCCTTTTGTGGGCGCTAGGCCTACCCACACAAGTGAGGTACCATTTTTATCGGAAGACTTGGAGGAACGCTGGGTGGAAGGAAATTTGTGGGTCCTCCCAGATTCCAGAACTTTCTGTCACCGAAATTAGAGGAAAAACTGTTTTTTTTGGTCAAATTTTGAGGTTTGCAAAGGATTCTGGGTAACAGAACCTGGTCAGAGCCCCACAAGTCACCCTGTCTTGGATTCCACTAGGTGTCTAGTTTTAAAAAATGTGATGGTTTGCTAGGTTTCCCCAGGTGCCGGCTGAGCTAGAGGCCAAAATCCACAGGTTGGCACTTTGTAAAAAACACCTCTGTTTTCTGTAAAAAAAATGTGATGTGTCCACGTTGTGTTTTGGGCCATTTCCTTTCGTGGGCGCTACGCCTACCCACACAAGTGAGGTACCATTTTTATCAGGAGACTTAGGGGAACGCTGGGTGGAAGGAAATTTGTGGCTCCTCTCAGATTCCAGAACTTTATGTCACCGAAATGAGAGGAAAAAATGTTTTTTGGGCCAAATTTTGAGGTTTGCAAAGGATTCTGGGTAACAGAACCTGGTCAGAGCCCCACAAGTCACCCCATCTTGGATTCCCCTAGGTGTCTAGTTTTAAAAAATGCGCTGGTTTGCTAGGTTTCCTAAGTGCCAGCTGAGCTAGAGGCCAAAATCCACAGGTAGGCACTTTGTAAAATACACCTGTTTTCTGTGAAAAAATGTGATGTGACCACATTGTGTTTTGGGCCATTTTCTTTCGTAGGCGCTAGGCCTACCCACACAAGTGAGGTACCTTTTTTATCGGAAGACTTGGAGGAACGCTGGGTGGAAGGAAATTTGTGGGTCCTCCCAGATTCCAGAACTTTCTGTCACCGAAATTAGAGGAACAAGTGTTTTTTTGGTCAAATTTTTAGGTTTGCAAAGGATTCTGGGTAACAGAACCTGGTCAGAGCCCCACAAGTCACCCCATCTTGGATTCCCCTAGGTGTCTAGTTTTAAAACATGCGCTGGTTTGCTAGGTTTCCTAAGTGCCAGCTGAGCTAGAGGCCAAAATCCACAGGTAGGCACTTTGTAAAAAACACCTCTGTTTTCTGTGAAAAAATGTGATGTGTCCACGTTGTGTTTTGGGCCATTTCCTTTCGTGGGCGCTAGGCCTACCCACACAAGTGAGGTACCATTTTTATCGGGAGACATGGCGGAACGCTGGGTGGAAGGAAATTTGTGGCTCCTCCCAGATTCCAGAACTTTCTGTCACCGAAATTAGAGGAAAAAGTGTTTTTTTGGCCAAATTGTGAGGTTTGCAAAGGATTCTGGGTAACAGAACCTGGTCAGAGCCCCACAAGTCACCCCATCTTGGATTCCCCTAGGTGTCTAGTGTTAAAAAATGTGCTGGTTTGCTAGGTTTCCGCAGGTGCCGGCTGAGCTAGAGGCCAAAATCCACAGGTAGGCACTTTGTAAAAAACACCTCTGTTTTCTGTGAAAAAATGTGATGTGACCACATTGTGTTTTGGGCCATTTCCTTTCGTGGGCGCTAGGCCTACCCACACAAGTGAAGTACCATTTTTATCGAGAGACTTGGCGGAACGCTGGGTGGAAGGAAATTTGTGGCTCCTCCCAGATTCCAGAACTTTCTGTCACCGAAATTAGAGGAAAAAGTGTTTTTTTGGTCATATTTTGAGGTTTGCAAAGAATTCTGGGTAACCGAATCTGGTCAGAGCCCCACAAGTCACCCCATCTTGGATTCCCCTAGGTGTCTAGTTTTAAAAAACTGCGCTGGTTTGCTGGGTTTCCCCAGGTTCCGGCTGAGCTAGAGGCCAAAATCCACAGGTAGGCACTTTGTAAAAAACACCTCTGTTTTCTCTGTAAAAATGTGATGTGACCACATTGTGTTTTGGGCCATTTCCTTTTTGGGCGCTAGGCCTACCCACACAAGTGAGGTACCATTTTTATCGGAAGACTTGGAGGAACGCTGGGTGGAAGGAAATTTGTGGCTACTCTCAGATTCCAGAACTTTCTGTCACCGAAATTAGAGGAAAAAGTGTTTTTTTTGGTCAAATTTTGAGGTTTGCAAAGGATTCTGGGTAACAGAACCTGGTCAGAGCCCCACAAGTCACCCTGTCTTGGATTCCCCTAGGTGTCTAGTTTTAAAAAATGTGATGGTTTGCTCGGTTTCCCCAGGTGCCGGCTAAGCTAGAGGCCAAAATCGACAGGTAGGCACTTTGTAAAAAACACCTCTGTTTTCTGTAAAAAAAATGTGATGTGTCCACGTTGTGTTTTGGGCCATTTCCTTTCGTGGGCGCTAGGCCTACCCACACAAGTGAGGTACCATTTTTATCGGAAGAGTTGGAGGAACGCTGGGTGGAAGGAAATTTGTGGTTCCACCCAGATTCCAGAACTTTCTGTCACCGAAATTAGAGGAAAAAGTGTTTTTTTTGGTCACATTTTGAGGTTTGCAAAGGATTCTGGGTAACAGAACCTGGTCAGAGCCCCATAAGTCATCCTGTCTTGGATTACCCTAGGTGTCTAGTTTTCAAAAATGCGCTGGTTTGCTAGGTTTCCCCAGGTGCCGGCTGAGCTAGAGGCCAAAATCCACAGGTAGGCACTTTGTAAAAAACACCTCTGTTTTCTGTGAAAAAATGTGATGTGACTACATTGTGTTTTGGGCCATTTTCTTTCGTGGGCGCTAGGCCTACCCACACAAGTGAGGTACCATTTTTATCGGAAGACTTGGAGGAACGCTGGGTGGAAGGAAATTTGTGGCTCCTCCCAGATTCCAGAACTTTCTGTCACCGAAATTAGTGGAAAAAGTGTTTTTTTTGGTCAAATTTTGAGGTTTGCAAAGGATTCTGGGTAACAGAACCTGGTCAGAGCCCCACAAGTCACCCTGTCTTGGATTCCCTTAGGTGTCTAGTTTTAAAAAATGTGATGGTTTGCTAGGTTTCCCCAGGTGCCGGCTGAGCTAGAAGCCAAAATCCATAGGTAGGCACTTTGTAAAAAACACCTCTGTTTTGTGTGAAAAAATGTGATGTGTCCACATTGTGTTTTGGGCCATTTCATTTCGTGGGCGCTAGGCCTACCCACACAAGTGAGGTACCATTTTTATCGGGAGACTTAGGGGAACGCTGGGTGGAAGGAAATTTGTGGCTCCTCTCAGATTCCAGAACTTTCTGTCACCAAAATGAGATGAACAAGTGTTTTTTTGGTCAAATATTGAGGTTTGCAAAGGATTCTGGGTAACAGAACCTGGTCAGAGCCCCACAAGTCACCCTGTCTTGGATTCCCCTAGGTGTCTAGTTTTCAAAAATGCGCTGGTTTGCTAGGTTCCCCAGGTGCTGGCTGAGCTAGAGGCCAAAATCCACAGGTAGGCACTTTGTAAAAAACACCTCTGTTTTCTGTGAAAAAATGTGATGTGTCCATGTTGTGTTTTGGGCCATTTCCTTTCGTGGGCGCTAGGCTTACCCACACAAGTGAGGTACCATTTTTGTCGGGAGACTTCGGGGAACGCTGGGTGGAAGGAAATTTGTGGCTCCTCTCAGATTCCAGAACTTTCTGTCACCGAAATGAGAGGAAAAAGTGTTTTTTTGGCCAAATTGTGAGGCTTGCAAAGGATTCTGGGTAACAGAACCTGGTCAGAGCCCCACAAGTCACCCCATCTTGAATTCCCCTAGGTGTCTAGTTTTCACAAATGTGCTGGTTTGCTATGCTTCCCCAGGTGCCGGCTGAGCTAGAGGCCAAAATCCACAGGTAGGTACTTTGTAAAAAACAACTCTGTTTTCTGTGAAAAAATGTGATGTGTCCACGTTGTGTTTTGGGCCATTTCCTTTTGTGGGCACTAGGTCTATCCACACAAGTGAGGTACCATTTTTATCGGGACGCTTGGGGGAATGCT